>NW_012147523.1:2206312-2266674 GCF_000956105.1 Propithecus coquereli | reverse complement strand
ATGCTTATTTTAAAAAATGCATTACTTTCATGCTACAAAGAGAGCTTGGTTTAAAAAAGAGGACACCATAAGAGACAGCAAGGTGTCCAGTTTTACGGCTACTATGTGAATGACTTAGTCTATCTGTTGTATGGTGGGCAAATGACTCACAGGTATTCTCAGGCTCACTAAATTATATGAAAATATTTCTTTTCTTCTCCTCCAGAGCATTGTCTTTTTAACCCAGGAGAGAACTGATACTAGGAAAACCAAGTGGTGCATCATAATCAAAACATGGATGCCTGGGCCCCACTGCCAACCTCCTGTGTCTGGGTCCTGGAAGGCCGGGCCTGGCAGATGAGTTTTTAAAATGTTGACATACGAATCTAACACATAACTTTGATTAAAAATATTTTCTTCTAGACAAAAATGATAACTACCACTCATTTAGACCTACTGTATAGTAAGAACTGTAACTGGGGCTTTCCGATTTAATCTCTTCAACAATTGTGACAGATGTCACCATTTTACAGATCTACCAGGCTGTGCCTTGCCTGTGCTACCCAGAGAGCTGAAATTCTAACTCAGGCATGTCCAATTCTACAGCATGTGCTCTTTCTACTATACCTCAAGCCTGCCCGATATAGAAAAGAATGGAAATTAAAGAAGTAACAGCCAGCCCTGTGACCACCTGTTACACATCTGTGCACACATTTAGTATTCAGAATAATTGGCAGCAAGCACGAATGAAGCCAGTCCTCCTTCAGTGCATGCACTATTAGTAGGGATGCAAGCAAGCAGGGTTAGGGTGACTAGTTAGTAACAGGCATTAGTGCACAAATATGATCATAAGTAGCAAAAATGCTTTGGCCAATCAGGTGCCTTTTCCTTACCATTACATATTCCAATTTCAGTTCTTACTGAATATGGCGGGTCATACATCTAAATTATTTAATAAAATGTTTAAATTAGAATACTCTTTGCTAAAATCTATTACTTTAAAAAAACAGCAGGATGTAAGCTCTTCCACTTGGGAATGAAAACCCTACTGCTCTCTACAGTCACAACGAAGAGGACGCTCACAGTGATGCCAGAGAATCCCTTCATCCTCCGGCGCTGGTGCTCAGCTGCCAGAGGTTGGCTGCCAAACCTGCTTGGCAGCAATAATCTCTCCCAAGAGTTTATCTTAATCCCACTAGTCTTAATCCAACTCTTTAAGACTAAATGCTCTAAATGAATAACTTGTTTTCAGGAATTTGTCCCTCTGAAGTTTTCCAACTGAAAACATTATGTCATAATAGAGGACTGTTCTGTCCAATGAAGTTACACTTTCTTCTATTTGAAAAACCCAGTGGCTATAGCCAAAAATGGTTAATAGTAGATTCATAAATTTCAAATGTTGGCCTTGTGTGTATTTCCAACAGTTGTCTAGGGGATTTTAAGATATTAAAGGTTAATTCTGTAATATAAAGATAATTGTGGTGACCTGGAATTTCTTGAGTTAGGAGAATTCATAGTATGGACTGTCTTTAAATACTTGGCTAACATCTTAAGGAAAATATTTTTTAATGTAAAATTTCACTAGTAATTATAAAGTACAGTGCATTACAGTGTTGTAGCAGATAAAAAAAAATAACCTTCTGGAATAAATGCACCCCAGGTAACAGTGGTTTTAAAGAACAGGCATAATTCTAGTTTGTAGTTTTTCATCTAAATAAAAGGAAAGACCTGGGAATAAAATTTTGCTGTGTAACAAGTATGCAGGTGTTAAAAGGCTCAGCCTTGATTAGGGTTTACTCTGTAAATGACTTTCACACCCAACCGGGCACCCCCAGACTTCTGGGTTGTCACTAAGGAGTCAGGAAGATGGAACCACGCCTGGGCCCTCCTGCTTGTTTTAAAGGTTGCGCTCTGGTTTTTCCCTTCTTACTCATACCAAAGCTGTGAACACTCTGGCTAAGGAGCCCACAAAAGACCTAAGGCTCGAATCAGCTGATGAAGTTAACTGTACACATGAGAGCCTTATGCCACCCAAATGTGAACCCAAAGGCAGACTGAGGTGAGCTCACAGCGCCTTTTAAAAAGCTCGTATGGTTTAAGAAAGCAAATGTAAGCATGCTAGAATACAAAGGAATTTAAAAGAATTCAGTGTAGGATCTCTGGGGAAAGATTTTGGGGGGGGCGTCCTGAGAATTTTAAATATCGAATTAAGAAGCTCCATGCAGTTAACTTGCACTTAAGATACAAAAATTAAAAATTAAAGCTCAAGACACAAAGGACACAATGTTCAGTGCTGACTGCACCCGAGTCCTCATTTGTTGGATGCTGATGAGCCAATCAATGACAGGTCAATCACGTTGGGAAGAGCAGAACGCAGGGGAGAGGCTTACCAAAAAGAAAGAAGATATTCTTAGTATCCTATCTGAGTGGCTTGAAATGAGGCTCTCAGTCTACTGACATCTACCTCTTGAATTCAGAGCATTTCAGCTCAAAGTGCTTCTGATGAAAACAAAAGGGATGTCTACATGCTACAGAATGGCTGGCCCATTGACTGCCACGGCCCGGGGTCAGATGGCTGCTCCCAAGCACAAAGGCAAAAATAAGCACATATGCGGAACACGGCTAAGCAGGCGCGTTGGAGCGGCAGCACGGGCTGCGTGGGGGCTACAGACCTTAGTCCCGGAAACCTTCCCCACCTGTGAGGGCAGTAGGAAGGGCATCTATTGGGAAACAAACAAACAGACAAACCAATGTGGCTTTGTTGTTTTCAAAATTAAAAGCTCTGGCATCATCAGAACAAAGTCGTTATAACATTTGCAAATTATGCATTGTATTCCTGAAAAAAAGTTATCAAAAGATATTTTTCAGAGGTAACCCTCATCATTTGGGATACCAGTGTTGGGTATACCCTTGGCTCAGGTTCAGCTGCTAAGTCACTTAAGACGGCTGGAGAGCCCACAGGTGCAGTTCAGCTTCTTTTCTAAAAAAGCCTCCACTTAGAACAATTTTAAATTAGGCTGCTATAAGAAATGATTTGAGGCTCCTAATTATTGTTTTTAAAAAATACACTAGAAAAAAAAACCCTATCCATCCTTAAATAGTAAATTAGAGCATTTGGGATGGAAATCTTTTAAAACTCATAATTAAATAAAATGGTCATGTTCTAGATTGCCTATAAAACAATGTCCCATTAGGTAGCCCACCAAAATCTGTATAATCACCGCCACTCCAAAACAGGTTTCCACTGGGATTGCAGGAAAATCTTGACTTTCCTCCCACGCCATTGTGGGCTAGCACTCTGATATGCTCATGTCCTGAGATCTCCATACCCAGAGCATCCAATTTGGCATAAATTGTGTTTTTTGAAGTTATACCTGAAATTCTTGACTTACTATGAACATTTTTACTCTTAGAAGGAAAACAAGCATTTTTAATGAGGCAGGCGCTAAGAAATGAATTTTATGCTCATGTTGTACAATACTTTCCATCTGGATTAAAAGTCATTATACTCAGGAAAATGTAAGTGCAGATAGGTCTCAAACATATAATGCAACCATAAATCAGGGGTCAGCAAACTTAAAGGGCCAGGTAGCAAATATTTTCAGCTTTGCGGGCCATATGATCTCTGCTGAGACTACTCAACTCTGCTGTTTTAGCACCAAAGCAGCCATGGACGATATGTAAACAAGTGGGCGTGGCTGTGTTCCGATAATACCTTAGTTAGGGCCTGCAGGTGTAGTCTGCTGACCCCTCCTACCAATCAAAGCCTAAATGAAGGGGAGTAGTACAAAAGCAATGCGGAGCAGATGGGGAAGTACTGGCCTGATTTCCTACTTACCCGTTACTATTTTGGAAGCTGTCGGTGCGGTGTTGGTCAGGTTGCCATCCCCAGCTGCGTGGGCACCAGGAGGATGGGGGGGTGGGGGCATGCTGGGTCGGTTCCTTGGCTTTGGTACTGGTCTCGGTCTCGGTAAGGTTCCAGTATGTGGCTGCGCCGTCTCAGGATTACTCACCGCCTGGGTCTGAGAGGCTGGCAGGCCCGGGTTCTGTTTTCCTAGGGGTGGAGTACTGGGGGGCGTTGGAGTCTGGGGAGGGGTGTGAGATGGCTGCTCAAGTCCGTGCTCACTGGGCAAGGCCATGGGGGTGGCAGGGCCTTGGCTACCGGGTTTGGTGTGCATCAGCGGCGTGGCCTGGGTCGGGGGCTGCGGCGGCGGGTGACTGGGAGCTTGGATTGGAGACAGGCTGCTGGAGTACCTCCGGGGCGCAGAGAGCTGGGAGGGGGCTGAGGGCTGGCCTGGAGTCTGGCCTGGGTGCTGGGTGGGAGGAGAGGGGCTTCGGGTGGACGGCTTTGGTGACAGACTGGGTGGCTGCTGAGATGTTCCTGGAGAACTCTGGCCCCCAGGATGGCCAGGAGGTGGGTTTCCTGGTTTCGGGGGTGCCGGAGCAGGTTTTTTAACAGCTGCACCAAGAGAGAGAAACACCTTTTAGAAAGAACAAGCCATCAACGTCACCTTGGCCAGGAGCCCAAGGTCAACCTCACCAGTAATAAGCCATGTTGACATCACGTACCCCTGATGGCATGTGGTCAGGAGGCATCTCATTCTTATTTCTTCCTCCCCTAAAACTATAGCCCCAGGCCAACCATCAGAAGGACATCTGACAAATGCAAATTGAGGGACTTTCTTCGAAAAGCCTGACCAGTACTCCCCAACACCATCAAGGCCATGAAAAAACAAGGCAAGACTGAGAAACTGTCACAGACCAGAGGAGACGACTAAGGAGATATGACTACATGCAATGTGGTCTCCTGGATGGGACCCTGGAACAGAAAATAGGCATCAGTGGAAAAACTAGGGAAATCTGAACAAAATACGGACATTAGTTAACAGTGATGTACCACTGTTGGTTTCTCAGCTGTGATAAATGCACCATGGTGAGGTAAGATATTAACAACAGGGGAAACGGGGTGAAGTGTGTATGGGAAGTCTAGTATTACCTTTGCAACTTTTCTGTAAGTCTAAAGTTATTCCAAAACAAGCTTATTTTAAAAATTAAGTACATTATACACATAGAGGCCTTTAATGGCCTATCATTTTAAAGTTCGATAAGAAGAAAAGTCAGTTACCAGAGGCTGCCCCACCAACAGGGCAGCACTGCCCTGAGCCCACTCAGCAGCCACTTGTCAGGGCCCCTCGCTCATGACCTTAGAGCGTGGGAAGAAACAGAGATGCGAGAGCAGCTGGGAGGGACCGGCCCCCACGCACGACCGTTTTACACCGACACACCCTGGCCCCTTGCCCCAAGCTACCTTCTCCCAGAGGGTTTGATTTTTTTTTTTTTTTTAATAACAGAAATTCTACCAATTCTAGAATCATTTGTGTCCATAGATACGTTCTGGATAAAAGTACAAATAAATCTGGTAGAGTTGTCTTAGAAGTATTTCTCCAATGACGGCTGAATCACATCACTCTCCTTCCTACACCAGCTGAGAACAGGGCTCAGAATGTGGTACTGAGGAGGGAAGGATAGAAAACAACAGATCTGGAGACCTGGTTTTGGGCTGAAAGTGGTGGGTAGAGAGGAGAGACTTGAGCCTTTTTCAAATTTTGCTGAGGTCCTACTGATGCTCCAAGAGAGGGAGAAGGAAATGAAGGAAAGAAGCAAACATGTATCACTGTTCACATATCACCAGTAGCAAGTTAGGGCCTATTTAAGTCTCATGAGCTCACTGTAGGACAGGCACTGTTATACCCATTTCACAGTGGAGAAAACTGAGGCTCAGAGAAGGCAAGTGTTTTATAAAAGGTCACACAGCTAGTAAGTGGCAGAAAAAGCCTCACACCCATGTCCTGAGGACTCCCTGGACTCTTTCCTCTTCCACTTTCCTATACTGCCTTGCTTCTTGTTCACAGGAACCAGAATTCAGGATTAAAAAGGGCAAAGTCTGCTTTGCTATAGTGGCCTAGAACTTTCAACCCTGGAACTCAGAAGACCTTCCCCCACAGCTTACAAAGGAAGGGAGCTTTGGAGTATCAGCTGTACTCTGGTTGCCATCACCAACTTTTTAGAAAAATGTCTAGTTTTCTGTTCTAAGCAATATTAGTCGTAAATTCAGAGGGAATTGGGAGAGGAAGCACGGGAGCAGTGAGACAGTGCGAGGGGGCCTAAGACCACCTAAGAGGTGCTGGGAAGCTTTCATAGACAGACATATCCAATTTCATTCTCACAATCCCCCCTAAGTAGGTATTTTTCTTTTTACTGCACATATGTAGGAATTACGTTAGGAAAGGTCAACTTAGTGGCATTTAACCAGTTCCATGAATTTAGGGAAAAGCGAGAACTCAAACTTGAGTGCAGAGCCCTTTCCCTTGATCACAACTGCCTCTCACTACAGCCAGCACTGCCCCACCCAGCCCTCCTGGGGCACCACCACCATCCTAGGGGGGCCCATCACTCTGCACCATTCAACCTGCACCTCAGCCAGGTTAACCTCCTGAAAACTGTCCCAGTGCCCACCCTGGTTTTGCAGGGCACCCATCTCTGCCCTTCCTGGCCTGTCCACCTTTGCTTCTCCCTAGAGCTCAGGAGTGCTCCCTGCAGGCAGTCAGACTGGTGTCCTTGCTATTGCCCATGACGGTGCAGTTACCAAAGACCTGCGTTTACAGGTAGAGAATTCATTTACAGGTGAGACAGGAGCTTGGCCAAAAAGAGAAGGTGAGAGGTCCCCACGTGGTAAGTGAGGAGATGGGGCCGTTGGCTGCCGCTCTCTGGGCTGGCTGCAGCCCACACGTCTCTCCGAGTGTGAGCATCTCCCATATTGACCATGATTCTCACTAAATACACACAATTTTTTTTAGTACAACACTGCCCCTACACTCAAGTCAACAACTGAAGAACTCAGCTCTGTTAAGGGGAAAAAACCGAGTTCCACTGGGTTTATTGAGCCTCCAATGGGCACCGTCACAGAGATTTCCAAGAGTCATCCTGTTCATGTGGGATTTTTGTCATGTAAGGTCCTGACCCTAGAGTAAGAGATGCGACTTCCCTGTACAACGCTGTTGCTCACGTCGCCCTCTGGTGGGATCCCCTCTCAGTCCTTCTCTATTTACCTGCCTCTCTCCATAAGGGTCAGCCTATGTATCACCTTGAATTCCCTTAGCACCTGTGTAAACAGTCTATGTAGTATTATTATATACCTGGTTACATGGGCAGCCTTAGAATTTTTTCTCTAAGGATTCATCATGTCTATAATTTAATCATTTCAACTAAAATTTCAGGCTTTTCAATGGCAAAACTGCTATTTATTTTCCTGTCCTGGTTGCAAAGAAGATAAAAAGAATGTGGACTCAGAAATATGTTCTTCACTATATGCAAACTGCACTTGCTATAATAAATTCACCTGTTTCTTGAGCTACCTGAAACAAGTCACTTGTGTGAGGCTCATCCAGACTCCAGTAAATACAGTTAGGAGTTAACACACAGGGCTCCCTGGTTCATATGGAATTTAACTGGCTCCAACATCTTTATTGAATCATGTGCCTTTTTAGACCAGTTTCCCAGTCTCGGCACTAGTGACATTTTAGGTCAGTTCACTCTGTTGTGGGAGGCTATGCATGTATTACAGGATGTTTACTCATTACATGCCACTAGATGCCAACAGTACCCTTCTCCCCATTTGTGACAAACAAAAATGTCTCCAGCCATTACCAAATATTCCAGGGTAAGGGTGGGGGCAAAATCACCTCCAGTTTTTCTAGACCTAAGAGGCACTTAGAGATCCCAGACCCACAACTATTTATGGAGTGCCCCCTCTGTGACAGGCATGGGACAAGGGCTAGGAATTTTGGGGTGCATGAGATAGGTAAGATCCCAGCTCACTAAGAGCTACTTGGTGACGCTGGCAATAAGCAGAAAAAACAAAAAATTTCAGATTCAGAAAAACGCTCTGAAAGAAAGAGAGTGACATGCTGGAGAATGACTTGTGTGTGTGGTGGGAATGGGGATGGTCACCAGTTCAGAATGGGTGGTGGTTGGGAGAGGGCACTCACGGAGTAAGTGACCTTTGAGCTGAGTCCTGAATGATAAGAAGGAACTGTGTAAAGATATAGGACAGAATGTTCTGGAAGAGAAAACAAGTACTGAAGCCTTAAGGAGGGAATGAGCTTAGTGCATCTGAGGAACAGAGAGCAGAGTGCAATGAAAGAGGGGAGAGTGTAACAGCTGGGCTCAGAAGCAGCCTCTTGCCAGACCACAGAGGGTCCAGGGTGGGAGGTTTGCATGGAAGCTACTGGAAAGTTTCAAGTAAGAGATGACATGATCTGCTTGGGGTTTTAGAGCAATTTCCCTGGTTGTTGGGTGGAGGACTACAGGGGAGACAGGTGGGAGTAATTCAGATTATGTTAATCTGGACCCAGAAAGCCCTGACCCCAATTCAGAGGGTACAGTGGCTCCTAGACCCACAAAACCGGGTTAGTACAGAGATTCTGGGGGTTCCCAAATGGAGCGATGGCTTGGAGCACCAGACTCCTGGAAAACTGGGAGTGTTTTTGGAGAAGTGACTTTTTGTTTGTTAAGCTTTGTAGCTCCTAAGAAAAAACACATTCTTAAATGTCTGCTTTTCTGTTCTCTATTTTTTCCTTTCTCTTTAATTATTTTTCTCTTTAATGACTGATTTTCCTACTTGCCATTTTATAACAGACATGGAAAAGATCTGCCTGAAAGCCTCACAACTTGAATCTTTGCATAAACTCAAGGAGCTTTGCACATCCTTCCCCAAGGACAAGAAGGAAGGGTGGCTACTTACCTCGGCGCAGAGTATGAGGGCTAGGCCCGGCGGCATTATGAGCTGGGCCAGCTGAGAGCTGGTGGGAGCTGGCAGCTGCCTGGGTCTGCGTTTGGCCAGTGGTCATCTGACTGCTGTTTCTCCCCGGTGCAGCTGTAGGTGCAGCTGCAGATACAGAGTCCTTGGGCTTGGGAGGACTAAGAGGAATAAAAGTCAAGTTAGATGTCAGACACTCCCAGCTATTAATAGAAAAGCTAAACGTACTATACTGTAAACTATAAGATTCCAAGTGTAGTTTTCACTTCAGCAGACAAGGAAGGAGATGATCTGAAATTTTCAATAGTTCACACTGGGCCTGTTAAAGCTAATGTTTACTTGGTGTCACATACGACTACTTATTTTATGAGATTTATTGCATTAGACTGGCCTCTATTCTGCCACTTCAATATCATGATGGAGACCCTTTGAAAGCAACCGATAAGAAATTTCAAGTTCTACTGTGCTTGTACTTAAAATGGACATTATTTAATAATAAGAAAGGGCTTTTGGATGTTGACATATGCATTGGACAAAACTAAGCAAAAGCTGTGGCAAACAATACTCTAAATTTTAAAGTGTGTGAGTTATTATCAATAATTTGGACTTGAGGAAAGAGAAACTCTGAGAGGCTAAATGATTACTCCAAGTCCAGAGTTGGCAGTAGCGGGGCAGAGATCAGAACTCAGGCTAATTCCTGGCCTAGAACTTTTTATACCATACGTTACAGCTACATTTTATCAAGGTCACCAAAGAGTGAATGCCATTAGTGAAATGCACACAAAAACATCTATAAAATATCATAAAAAAACAAAGAGCAAACTGATGACTGGCATTCCATTTGTCCTTCTGCAGTGAAGACTAATTGTTGTCTTAAACGATATATTTAGCCTTGATTAAACAAACTGAATGTCATGGGGAAATGAAAATGTATGAATTTGCTTATACTTTTTTTCTCAAAAAAATTTAAACCAGAACAAACATGTGCATGGGGCAGCGTTACTGACAAACCAACATGGAGCTTATCATGTAGGTATAAAGCCCCGTGAAGTGTGAAGCCTTCATTTTTCTTAACCACAGAGTGAACTTTCCCAAGTTATGTGACTAAAAAGGAATTCAGGGATGCATAAAGCAGTCAGAGCTCAGTGGGATGACTGAACAAGATTCCCATCTCATACGCAACTTCACACACTGCAAGGCTCTCCCTCACCCATCCCAGAGAAGATGAGAGGAGGGAGTTCTCCCAAGGCAAATTCAGGGGGGCTAAACAGGCTGTCCTTGTTTCATGCACATTTATTTTATATATGATCATTCAGTGTGTCGTAGTCAAAGCAGAGAAAATGACGATAAAAATTCTAGCACACACTCTGTCGCAGGGCTCATCTTTTACAGCAGCTGTCAGTTCCAAACCATGAAAGAGACCACCTGAAGTGGCCTCTGGTGGTCATGTGCCCAGATCAGTGTGCAGAACTGAGTTAATGCCAATTAAATAAAAATCTCAAGTTTAAGGTTTCTTTTGTTCAAAGTTGCTATATGTTTGCATCCCACTCCAGGTGGCTTATCAAAAGGTTAAACAACTAAAAGAGTCTTTTAACAAAATCTACCATCTTATCTTCTACCTTGGATTCATGTGTCAACTCTCCGACAAGATGGAAGCTGGGGTGAGGAGGCTGGAGTCATAGTCACCCCGTGTGCCTAGTACAGTGCCTGGCACATACCAGTTACTCAGTACATCTGTTTGATTGAATGACTTAGTGAATGAGTGAGTGAATGAATGAATGAATGCCAGGAATACTAACATCTAACTAACTTGCTACATTCAAATGCTTACCAGTTAGCACACTGGATGACAACAAGCAAATGGTACATGAATGCTGACAGTACACATCAAACAGGTAAGAGAGGTTTGTCATACTGCTAGACATGTATCGGCTTCCAGTTTCCAGCACCAAAGCAGTATGGCAAAGAATGCAAACAAACGTTGCTTTCTTTTGACAACAGAAAAGGAAGCAAGCAATTTGCAATCTTTTTTTTCCCGTCCTTTGCCCATTGGAGGAGTGAAAGCCAATCTGGCTCACTCCACGCTGGGGTGATTCTTTGGGCGTAGATGCCATGCCCAAAGGCCACCACCTGCAAGAAGGCTGGGGCATCCAGCCTCCACTGCCAGCAAAAGTCAGCCTTCTTACCTGCCATCGCTTGGGCTTGGCCCCTGCTCCAGTATGCCCGCAGAGGAGGGGACAGTCCCACCCCCAGAGCTGCTTTCAGCCCTAGAGCTCTGGGGAGGGGGCTCTGGGCCTGCTGGCGCCAAGGTGCTGCCATCTGTGGGCGGGAGTGGCGGCTGGAAAGCAGGGGATATATGCTTTCTATTTAGGGTGCCACCCCGCCGGTGGGCCTGGAAGTCCATAAGCTTCACACCAAAGCTACACAGAAAGAAGAAACAGTCAACACACCATGCGAGCTGACTACTGAGACAGAAGCCCATCAGTCCACATGTGTTAAAACCACACATAGGGACAGCCACCCAAGTTGCCCAGCATGCAAGGAAGCGGCAAGGACCACACTAATGGTCATCCCTATTACCAAGGCAAGCAACTCCACTTGGCTTTAAACCTGAACAAAGCCAACAAACCTGGTACTGATCAGTATCTTTGATCAATCTGGGTGTGAGCAGCTGAAAGCAAACAGCAGGCCTCATCTCGAGTGACATCGTGTTAATGTGTTTATTTCCCTACTACCTAATACCCATCTCAAAACTGTGTTTGAGAAATGAGGCTGAAGCCAAGTTTAAAAGGCCTATCAGTGGCAGTATAAGGTAATCACACTACACTGCCTCTTAATTAGATGAAGTGTAGAAATATCCATAATATGTATGTGCAAAGAATACATCTGAAAAATATACAAGACTAGAAAAAATAGTTGCTTTTGGGGAGGGGATGGTGACTGGGGGATAGAGTAGAAGGAAGACTTAGTTTTCACTAAGCCGAATGGTGCATGGACTTGGAAACTTTTTTCAGTTCAAAAAATAAAATGATACAATGGCTCTCTGATCTTATGTATGCTGTAGCAGCTGGCAGGGAGGATCCACCAGGCAGATAACTGAGAATTGTCTGTCATGTGCTAACTAGACTCAGCACTGCACTTTATAACTTAAAATATGTGAAAGCTAATTTTGTTATGGATAGAACTTGTCATCAGGAAACACTACCAAATGTGTGAATGAGCGTTCAGATGAGTAAAACTTCTGCACAGAATAAATGTGGATTTCAGAGTGATAAAATAGGAAAGTAAAGCATTTTCCTTTGCTATGGGTAAAAAAAATCCAAACAAAGCAAAACAAACAAACAAAAAACACACCTCATTATAAGACTGGGCGACCAAAATAAGAGCTTATCATTTAGTTTGAATGTAAAACTATTTCTAGAAATATTACATACACTCAAGAAAAGCATGTTACTTTGAACAGGCCTCTTAACTCTGAGCAGCGCAGGTGAATACAGTGGCGTTTCATCATACACGTTGGATAGGTTGGCATCAAAAGGCAAAAGTCACAAATACTCTTAATTACTCTTAATTACCACTATTTACCTTTTTTCCCCTTTTCCTCTTTTCCCCCTAATCAAGTACATTTAGGTGCATTTGTATTACGACATGTGTATGATGCCATTCCACTGTAGGGCTTACCACAGACCATCAAGTTAAGCTTGACTACGAATGTTAAGGGAGAAGCTGCACACCTGCTTTACGGTCAGATTAATGCTTGGAGCAACCTACAGCAGAATTCCTGAAACTGTCTGGATTCTATCAGTCATGGGTGCATTGAGGGCCACTCTCAAATGCCAAGTCCACTGAGCCAGTACCAGATACCTCGGGTCTAACAAGTCTCCTGCGTGGTATCTATTTTGGGTTTGGAGGTGAACAGTCTAAACACACCTCTCCTTCTTCACCAAGTCCCCTTCCATCACCGCCATGCTGGCGGGCCGCTTCCTCTCCAAGGTCCCCGAGTCAGAGTCGTTTCCAGTGTGGGATGAGTGATTAGAATTTGGGGTGGTGAGAGGTACAAACGCTTCTGATACGTTAAATTCCACCTCTGCAAGAGGAAAAATAAGTGCATGAGACATAGAATGCAGGGGTCAAGGGAGCTGTAAGACACGCCCCCCACTGGAACAGGAACCTCACTCTTCAGTCCGCAAGCCCCCGTACTTCACAAGTGGAAGTCCCTGGCACTCTCGCTGTAAGGATGGTCTATCAAACCAGTGGGAGGTAACATAATAGAACGAGAGAGAGGGGAGAAGGTATGATTCAAAATACAAGTTACACAACCCTTCTGCTTTCTCTTTAGTGGGGGGGAAAAAAAACACCTGTAACACAGAAGAGGACAATGAGCATAGATTACTTATCTGAATTCTTAAAAAAGTGAGAGATATTTACACTCATAAAATAGAAATAAAAGGCAACATCAAGTCCATACTCCCTATGGCAGTTTTTGTAAGAATCGTTTCCTTTATGGAAATCTTGGGCAGAATGCTAGTAATCACTCATCTATCACATCTTCGTTCAGCAGCCTTCACGAGGGAGGTGTGGTTCTTGATGGGAAGACAGTGGTAAAGCACAGATGAGCCCAGCCTGGCCTCATGGGGCTTATGCTCCCGTGGATGCCCCAGCAGGGCTGCTCTGGGGGAAGTCCAGACTCCCAACACTTACCCAACCAGTACCACTACAGGAGGCCACGGGAAGCTCTGTGGATACCCGGACCGCAACAAGCATAGTTTGAAAATCTACTGCCTACAGGATGAAATTCTAATTCTCCAACATGGCCACCTCAGACCTTCACTAACTGGTCCCAGTTGACCTTTCCTGCTTTGTCTTCCATCTTTGCACAAATCCAAAATCTAGCTAGAGAAACAAAAAGCCCTCTTCCATGTGGAAAACTCCTGCATATTCAATGTCACCTCCTCTATAAAGCAATCCCTGGCTCCCTTTGCCTAGTCTCAGAGTTTGTCAAATCTTTCTCCATCTACCTATCTTTCTAAGCTGCCATATGCTATAATTTTTCTGTTTATGTGGCTGTCTCATCTGGTGGCCCCAGTTCCTCCAAGGAAGACTGTAGGTCTCACCAGCAAACATATAGCACCTAGTGAGTATTCAATGTACATTGGCTGAATATGTTTTAGTTGAAACTAAATGAAATATAAAATGATATGATTATCATTATGTCCAAATATGAACGCAAATGAACAAAGTCTGGAAAGAAATATGACAAAGTGAAAAAAATTATGTAATAATGAAGGGATTACTGATGTACTTTCTTCTTTAAGGAAACTTTTTTTTTTTTTTTATAGAAATGGGGTTGTACTTTGTCACCCAGGCTAGAGTGTAGTGGCATGATCATAGCTCAAGGCAGCCTCAAACTCCTAGGCTCAAGCAATCCTCCTGCCTTAGCCTCCCGAGTAGCTGGGACTACACGCGTGTGCCACCATGCATGGCTAATATTTTTTAAAAATTTTTTTAGAGATGGGGTCTTGCTATGTTGCCCAGGCTAGTCTCAAACTCATGGCCTCAAGAGATCCTCCCACCTCAGTCTCCTGAACAGCTGAGATTACAAGAAGATTTTTTATACTATTATTGTATTGCTTTGACAGTCAATGAAATTGAAATGATAATTACCTTCAGGAAAGAACCAGTCGGCATGCTGAATGATGGGTTCAATCACCGCAACCACGTGGACAGATGTGGCTGCTGCCATTTCCGCAAGCGTTCTGCAAAGGACATTCACAAAATTAAATATTTCCCCAGGCAGCCTCTAATTTCTGCTGGTTTTATTGGGGCAATTCAATTATTTTTAAAGGATAAAATATTTAAACACAGATGCAAAAATCAAATTCACAAGGTCCTGGCCTATGAGTGTAGCAGTGATCACCCAGGGAGAAAAATTAACCTGACTCTGCTGTCACTCCTTAGACTGCAATGTGATAGCAACCACAGTGGCCATGGTCCACAGCCCCTGTGAGCAGTTAGGCCAGTAAACAATGGTGGCGTATCTTTTTTATGTTTTTGTTTTTTCCCCCAGAGACAGGGTCTTGCTCTGTTGCCTAGGCTGGAGTACAGTGGTGTGATCATAGCTCACTGTAACCTCAAATTCCTGGGCTCAAGTGATCTTCTTGCCTCAGCCTCCCAAGTAGCTGGGACTGCAGGAACTTGCCACCACACCTGGGTCATTTTTTTTTATTTTTTGTAGAGATGGAGGTCTTACTATGTTGCTCAGGCTGGCCTCAAGCAACTCTTGGCCTCAAGCAATTCCCCGCCCCCCACTTCAGCCTGCTGAATTGCTAGGATTACAGGTGTGAGCCACCGTGTCTGGCTTCAACAATGTGTCAAATGCTGCTTTTAAACTGGTTTGGAACAAGGGTTGCACTTCTCCACTGGAACAGTAGCACACATTGTAACTATCTTCTAAGATCCCAGATCACCAAAAACCAATTGTGCTGGTAATGTCACTAGGAGCATGCATTGTTGCAGTGTGTCTCTTATACCAGAAAACCTGAGCGCCCATATTCACATTTAAGGTCATCATATATATGGACTGCTCCCAAGATGAGTGTGCAGAAGTTAAAAGTGATTGATGCCAGGGCTCAAAAGGAAGAAAATAAGTAAGAACCATTTCCCTGCTGCCAAGCTCATATTCCAGTTGGGAGCCAGAACACCATAAAAGCCTGCAAAAGGCCTGCTATTTACTGAGCACCTACCATGCTTCGGGTTCTTCCCCTCATTTAATTTTTATGACAACCTGTTTTGAGGCCTATTTTATACATGAGGACACTGTATTCCCAAGAAGCTTGATCTCAGATCTGACTGCCTCAAACCTATCCCTTCTTTTCTATTATCACTCTGACCTCACTTCCCACCAGAACGTTTTCACCCCATTTTCCAACCAAACAGTTCTAGTGCCTTTCAAATTCCAGCTTAAAAATGCAAGCTCTGCCTGCAAATTATCCTTCACATCCTTCCTCTGATCTGAATTCTGGTCAGTCTTTGCGCCTTAGAACCCTGCTGGACTGGGAGAAATAGTCCTCTCATGTCCTTTTCCAATTTTTCTTTTTGAAGTGATATCGTTTGTCTATTGATTTGCAAGACCTTTTCGTTTATTCTCGATATTTTTGGAAGAACTCTTTCCTAGTTTGTGAACTGCCTTTTGTTTAAGGTGCCTTCTGCATATATATAAGTTTCTAGCTGTTGTAGAGTCAAACCTATCAATTTTAAATTACCATTTCCTATGTTTTTATGCTTAGAAGATTCTTCTCTATCCCAAAAGCTAACAAGTATTTACCTACCATGTTCATGGCATCACTTTTTATGTTTAATCTTTTAGTCTATCTGGAATTTATTTGCTATATGACATATGTAGTTAATTTCATGTATCTACTTACCTTTAATTTTGCTTTATGATATTAGATCTTTGTAAGTAATCATGAGTGAGTGAATGAATGAATGAAAGACTGTGATTCAAAAGGGTCATTTCTCTTTTAACGGAAACGTGAATGGTTCATGATTTTACGAAGCTGACCAGCAGTAACAGAAGGCAGGGAAGGGTGATGGTTAAGGACACAGGCTCTGTAGTCAGCACCTGGGCTCCACCACTTCCCTGCTCTGCCATCTTAAGCCAATTACTTGTCCTTTCTAAGACTCAGTGTCCTCGTCTGCAAAAGTGAGGACAACTGTACCTGCTTAGAAAGGTCATTTGTGAGGACCAAATGAGACCAGCATTAAGCCACCAACAGAGTGGCGATTCCCCAGGAGATTTCCCTGAACCCTGTTCTCTATTCAATCTATATTTCTCAATGCCAACAAAATTATCTTTCCAAATACAATTCACTCTTCTGCTTAGGAACCTTGATGACTTCCCATGACTTGGAAAATAAGTTCTAAACACATCAGCAAGATGTGTGAGGCCCTTCATAACTGGCTCTGGCTTACCCAGCCACGGCCTAATGTTCCCCATCTTCAAGTTATACAAGGCCACGTGACATACCCCTCAATGCTGGAAACCAGGCCCTTTCATGCTGCAATGCACTGCCCATCTAGATCCCAGCTGTAGGAAACTATTACTTCATCAAGGTACAGCTCAAGTGCCATTTCCCAACCAGAGCTTTCCCTGAATTTTTCAACCTGAATTATGTTCCTTCTTCTGTGTTGCCATCATACTTTATAATGTCTGTGATACAAAGGGTGGCAAAATATGCCACCCCAAAATATGTCCCTTTGGCATAAGGATTATTTTGAGTTAAAGGCACTTGAAAAACAGCAGACGCAAGAAGGGTGCTCTGACCTTCCTTTTTCTTCCTGAAAGCAGGAGATAAACTCCCGTGTGAAAAATGCCCTCCCTATACCGGGAGTAAAGAAACATTATCACCAAAGACGGGGAGTCAAGGCCAAGGGAAATCTGTACCAACAAACCTTGTTAACTAATCCTTAACTGTCTAGACACTTACAATTAACTGCCCCAGCCCAAGCCCCTTCGTCTTGTCACGTTTTCACAATTTATTACTTTTTGTCCAACTTAGCATAGGAGCAATCAGCTCCAACTGCTTCTTTGGGTCTTCATTTTCCTATGGAGGCTCCCAGGTACGTGTAAAAACTTGTATGCTTTTCTCCTGTTAATCTAGCTTATGTCAATTTAATTTTCAGGCCCAGCCAGACATCCTAAGACGGTAGATGTAAAATTTTGCCCTCACTACGGTATCATATGCACACACAGAGATGTGTGTGTGTATTTTATCACTGTACTATAGCCACTGCGCTGCCGGACAGCTCAAGAGCAGGGGCTCTCTGAGCACTGGAACAATCTCTCTTACATCTGCCATGTGGCCAGCATCTGGGCGGCACCCAGCTCACGGGTGTGTCCTGAGAATGCTGGCTGAATGGAAAAAATAAACTTCAGATGGTCCTGAGGTACATCTTAATCTAGGATGTGTAGCTTGAGTTATATTTCTACTCATATCATCAGGTGGAAAGAAGAAGTTAAAATAACATGATATGGGGAAAGATTACTTACCCTTCATTTTTGGCCCATAACAAGTTAGGGCCTAACACAATCGCGATGTTGCTGGGAGTCATTTTATTAACGTCACTGGTCTGAGCAAGCTTTGCGAGGAACTTGATTAAATACCTATGGAATAAAAGAAAAGGCGGAGGAGCATCTTCTCTGAAATATTTGCAGGAATGTTCTTACTGCCCAGGTGCTCAGTCTCAAGGTTGCTCAGGTACTAGCTGCAGAGTGTTCCTAAATCAGAATCTGGCTCAGATAAAGCATTTCACAAATTTCTTGTGTCCTTTGTTTCAGAGAACAGACTAATTAGGGCTTGGAAGAAGAAAATAGCTCAAATGTAAATCTCAATGGTTCATCACTGTTTGCTGTTTATTTCTAATCCATTTCTCCTTTGTGTCCTATCTATTCTACCCCGAAATTACAATGTAATTAATAGTGGGCTCAATATATATACATTTCTTAATATTTATTTTTTTTTTTTTAGAGACAGGGTCTTGCTCTGTCACCTAGGATGGAGTGCAGTGGCAAGATCATAGCTCACTGCTGCCTTGAATTCATGGGCTTAAGTGATCCTCCTGCCTTAGCCTCCCAAGTAGCTGGAATTACAGGCACATGCTACCATGCCTGGTTAATTTTTAAACTTTTTTTTGTAGAGACAGGGTCTGGTTATGTTGTCTGGCTGGTCTCAAACTCCTGGCCTCAAGTGATCCTTCCTCCTTGGCCTCCCAAAGTTCTGGGATTACAGGCATGAGCCACTATGCCTGGCTGTCAATACATTTTTAATACAAAAATAGAAGCATGGGTATATTGCTTAAAGAAATCTGTATTTGTATTTATGTTATAATTATGAAAATATCCAATTTATCATACAGACACACTCTCTTATGTATAAGTACAGTAGTATAAATGCAAAACATTAA
The DNA here is from genome assembly GCF_000956105.1 of Propithecus coquereli. Lineage (NCBI taxonomy): Eukaryota > Metazoa > Chordata > Mammalia > Primates > Indriidae > Propithecus > Propithecus coquereli. The sequence continues at coordinate 2,247,914 of NW_012147523.1, read as the reverse complement.
GAACCCAACTACCTATCAATAGGGGGCTAAATAAATTACAGTATATCCATACAGTGAAGTACTCTGCAACCTTAAAAGATTAATTTTGTACTGAAATGGAAAAATTTCCAACATGTATTAAGCAAATACATTAAGATGCTAAGCAAAGAAAGCGAAGGGGAGAATGATGTTTACCATATACACTACCAGTGGTTTTTAAAAAGGGGGAGGTGAAAGAAAAAAATATGTATGTATGTATGTATATATGAATGTATTTGCTTACATATGCATTAACTCTTGCTGAGAGGATATATAAGAAACTGTATACATTAGTTGCATCTCAGGAGAAGAAATAGGTGGTTGGGGGATGGGAACAGAAGAGTGATTTTTTATTGTGTACCTCTTGAATTTTCAACCATGGGAATGTATTCCCTATGCAAAAAACAATTAGTAAAAATCAGAGAATAAAATAAATAAAATAAAAGGCCAAATCCCAACTTGTAACTGCATTCCCACCATAACACATTGAATAGGTTAAGAGTATCTGCCATTCCAAGCTGGGTGTGTTAAATTAATCAGTGAGGGATGTTGTAAATACCAACTCACTTATAAAGCAAGGTTGACACTTGAGGTATTAGAAGGAAATATTTAGCTTACCTTAGTGATAGAGCCAAAGACTGAATTTAGGGTCAGGTAACATACCGGCTATAACACCTGGCAAGTATTTGTGGCTTTTGACCAAGGTCTCTTTGAAAATTTTCTTTGTTTGGTTTTATTTATTTATTTATTTTTAGTAGAGACGGGGTCTCGCTCTTGCTCAGGCTGGTTTCGAACTCCTGAGCTCAAACAATCCGCCCGCCTCAGCCTCCCAGAGAGCTAGGATTACAGGCATGAGCCACCGCGCCCAGCCCAAAGTTACATTTGGTATATCAAAGGGAAAATACAAGCTAAATTCTAGGAGTCTGTCCCATGGTAAATTTTCTTAATACCATAATTATTCCATAAAATAACATGTAATCTCTATTCCTTGAAATTTTATTAGTAGGATGATTATGATTTATGCTCTATTTAAAATAAATTAGGTAGCAAATATGAAAGACATTACAGAGTACAATTATTGATTGATTTGCTTTTTACATACCAGAAAATTTAGATTCCAAACCTAATAGTCAGTTGCCCAAACTTTTCACAAGAGTTTTATTTTTGCTAACAGTCGCAGTAGTAAAATGATAACTTACATATTAATACCAGATACCGATGCTTCACACTAATATACATCGAATCCCATTCCCAGCAGCCCCAAGTTACTCTCCCAAGTGGTTTTTTTAATGTGCCAAGTATGCTTGAATAAAACGGCATCTCTGCTGGTGATTAAATCTGTCTTCACTCCACAGTCACTGTGGCACAATCATACATACCTAAAGTTAACGAAATTCTGTGGTGGTAACTTCTGACATGTTCTCCATAAATCTTGAAGTTTTTTGTCTTGATCTTGCACACTGAGAAAAAACATTTTTAAGCATAATGATTTATTAAAACACGTATTACCTGTAATATGTTATTACACAGGTAATACCCATGTATTAATACAGTAATACCTGTATTAATATGCTATATTAATTCCATTTGACAAAGAAGGCACAGTTGGAAAACAGCCCAGATTTTGGAAATAAACAGATTTGGAGTTAAACACCAATATAACTGTTTATATTGTTTATATGAACCTCACGAAGACTCAATCTCCTGAGGAGCTCCCGTGCTATGTACAAACAGTTGTAATGTACAAACTTTCAGAGACATGAAACAGAGGCCTGTAGAGGGGAGCCTGTAGAGTAGGGTCCACTCTGCCTACTAGGGAAGAGAGTGTTAGTAGTTGTCTCCATAATATGGCTTTGGACTTCAAACAGCCTCCAGAACTGAAGCATTCTGGAGAGTTACGGATGGGGTTAAACATAATTATGCTTTAGAGGCCAGTCGATGTGTCACCTGGATGGAGGCCCATGTTGACATTCTCAACTATAGAATCAATTACCAACAGACATCTTTTTCAAGTTTATTTTCTCGTAAGGAAGAGTTTGGGGGGTCTTAGAGAGAGAGTTGAGGGTAGGAGGAGTAAGGGAGGTTATCTAATAAAAGAAAGCCCACAACTTTCCTCTACCTGACACGGATTGTTGGATTCCATTTAATTCAGTTGCATAAACATCAATACTGACAGCAGACTGGGTCTCAGGCTGGGTTCCAAGGATACAACAATGACTAAAAACTTGTCTCTGAACTTAAAACCCTCCCCATCTACTAGGGACAAAGTCTCTGATTCCACAATTACAGAGAAAAGCTCAAATGCAAATGCCTGGTTAATGTAACAAGGGATGGAGTCACAGGCACTAAAGAATAACTGATTAGAACAAATAGCTTACATCTAATCACGGCCAGTCTGATGGGAACAGGAAATTGTCTACTGATGGGGGAAGAGGACAGGAGTGGAGGTGAGATTTGTTCTTCTTCCCTTAGGGGTGAGGAATTAGGCACCTTGGAGAGGAAACAAGAGAAACCACAAGGGAAAAGGCAAGAAGGAAGCAGGCTGGCTGACCAAAAAGAAGCCTCTATGACTTTTTAAATAAGGCTTTCCTGCTTAAAATCAACTATTCCTAGACAGACTGAAGCTGAGGGTGGAGGGAAAGGGACAAAAAATAGGAACATGGCTTTTGGGTCAGACAAGTCTGGGTCTGAATTCTAGCTCTGTCCATTACTTGCCGCTACCTTGGCCCTATTCCTTCCCAAGCCTCAGTTTCCTCATCTGCAAAATGAAGATAACAACATCTGACTTTCATGATGTTAATTAAGGATAACAGGAGGTAAAGGGTATAAAGATTAGTATAAGTACAGTACTTAGCACATAGTAAATTCTCAGTAAACATTAATTATTATTAGGAGTAATGTCACCATTACACAATTGGCCCTTGAACAACACAGGGTTCACTTACATGCAGATTTTTTTCAATAAATATATTGGAAATTTTTTGGGGGGAGATTTGGAACAATTTGAAAAAATGTGAGAATGAACCACCAGCCCTGAGATAGCAAGACCAACCCTTCCCCTCTCTCCCCCTCCTCCTCAGCCTACTCAACATGAAGATGATGAAGATGAAGACTTTTACGATGATCTACTTCCACTTAATGAATTAATGAATAGTAAATACATTTTCTCTTCTTTATGATTTTCTTAATAACATTTTCTTTTCTCTAGCTTACTTTATTGTAATAATACCATATATAACATATACAACATACATAATATGTGTTAATCGATTGCTTATGTTATCAGTGAGGCTTCTGGTCAACAGTAGGCTATTAGTAGTTAAGTATTCATAGTTAACTTTTGGAGTCAAAAGCTATATGTGGATTTTCAACTGCGTGGGGGTCAGTGCCCCAACCTCCATGCTGTTCAAGGGTCAACTGTATTACTGCACTGCTGAGCTTGCACATAGTTTGGCAGGCACGTTGCCACCGATCAGTGTGACACTTGTTCCCAGTTACAGGGCTTTCTTCAATGTACTGGGTCCTTGAGATTACCCAGTTCATTAATGTGGATACGGCTATGTCTTCATCCATATAAATCACACAAATTTAAACCGATACATAAGTAGTGACCGTCCTACACTAATAATTACAATACTCAATATTTTCACTCTAAACATAAATAACTGGGGCACATATTATTTAACGAATATGCAATTTTATGGTTATTTTACAATCCCTGATAATAAAATGATTTACAAATAGGACACAATATTACATCATTTCCTTTAACTTTCAAAATCCTGTGTTCTTTAAAGTTACCTTGCAACCTGTGTCCATTCTTCATACAGATTAAAAGTCATCAAAGGTTCAGGCAATTCCCGTAAATAGGACTTCAAAGCACCTGAAATCATTAATACGCTCTTTGAGTATCAAAAGGGATAAGGCTGAGAATCGCAGGACATACTATTTTGCAAGCTGAAATTATCTCCATTGTAATCTTCCATGGCATATAAAACAAATCATAACTTGGCAGGAGTGGTTAGAGAATGAAATGCTCATAAAACAAATCTAGGACCTTGCAAAAATGTATTGAGATCATCAGAAAATAAAATTAGCTTTAAAGCCATCCTTTCAACAGATATCATTTCTCCAGGTAGATCTGGATTTTGGGGATAAAAGGAAGGAAGAAAATGTAAGTACAGTAATGCATTGCTTAATGACAGGGATATGTTCTCAGAAATGGTCGTTAGGTGATTTTGTTGCTATGCAAACATCGTAAAGTGTACTTACACAAACCTAGATGGTAGAGCCGACTACACACCTAGGCTAGATGGTATAGCCTGTTGCTCCTAGGCTACAAACCTACACAGCATGTTACTATACTGAATACTACAGGCAACTGTAACATAATTTTAAGTATTTGTGTATCTAAACATATCTAAACATGGAAAAGGTAATGCATTGCACTAAGATATTATGAAAGATACAGCTACATCACTAGGCAACAGAATTTTTTGGCTTCATTATAATTTTATGGGACCACCATTGTATATGTGGTCCATCTTTGATTGAAATGTCATTACGCAGCACATGATTGTATATCTCCAAAATATTTGCATTGTCATCTACTTTCACTTTTACTTAATAGAGGAAAACAAACAAAGGGAATAGAAAACGGGTGTGTGCTTGTGTGTGTGTGTGTGTGTGTGTGTGTGTGTGTACATTACATTATATAATAAGGAATTTTATTAGGAGACTTGCCCACCGCTTTGAGGATGACTCAGTTTGCAGACACTCCTTGGAGCTCACCTGCTACAGCATGGGGGTCTGAATAGAACTCATCCAGGTGAGAAGTAGAACAGTCTAAAGCAGCTTTCAGTTTCTTTAACTTGGAGGCCCCAGCCCCAATTCGGAAAAGGCCCTAAAGACAACGAAAAGCCATTGGCATCAAGTGCAGATTGGGAGTCTTACGCTAAGCGGCAGTGTGGTCTGAGGGAAGGCAGCCCCACTCTCCTCCCCAACTTCAGCTCACCTCCTTGTGGGAATACTGCCTGCCTCGCGGGACTGTTGGGAGGAAAGAAGAGGGCTAGGCATGTACCCCGAGCAGAGTGATAGGCAGAGAGCAGTCCACTTTTAATCAGTGGTAGCTCTGCCCTGCCTCATCACTCACATACCTGTGCCTATTAGAAATCCATCCTCACCCTAGAGAGGCAGGAGTATGAAGGATATTAAACCAGGAATTAAAAAGGCTTGAGTTTTAAAGAAAATGTACCTTGGCAGGGTTCCTAGATCTCAGCACTACTGACACTTTGGGCTGGATAGTTCTTGCTGTGGGGGCTGTCCCGTACACCATGGGGTGTTTAGCAGCATCCCTGGTACTACCAGACGCCAGTGGCAAACCTCCTCTCCCCAGTGTGACGATCAAAAATGTCTCCAGACCCTGCCAAATGTCTCCTAGGGAGCGAATCTGCCCCAGATGAACAGCACTGACCTTGGCTAGTAGAAATGGAGGTCACATAGCTGGGGGCAGGGGAAGTGACTGGAAGCAAACACAAGGAGGGCTTTCCAGGGTGTTCCTTGATCTGGGCACTGATTATAGGGGCAGGTTTAGTCACGAAAATTCATCAAGCTGTTCATCTATGGTATACACACTTTTCTGTTTGTATGTTTTATTTCAATAAAGAGTTTTGAAAAGAAAAAAAAAGGCTTGTGTTTTGATACTTGCTCTGACCCAGTGTGAACTTCCTGCGTGCTAACTTCCTTATCTATACAAGAAGAGTAATGAGAACTGCCTTGCTTGGTTCATGGGGATTTTTTGGGTAAGAATCCCATGAAATAAAGCATGTAAATGCTCCCCTTCCCCACCAAATTGCATACTACCACACAAACCTAAGATTCTTCCTTTAGATGCTTGCTGTTAAAAACTAAAGCTCATGGAAGCTCTGGCCCATTAGCGCATCAGGAAATCCACTGTCGCAAATCACAGCCAGATTTTAAAAAGAAAACAAACAGGACAAAAAAAGGCCAGAGTGTACTGCAAGTAGGAAAAGTAAATATTGTTCTGTAAAACCTTTGTTTCGTTTATAGACAGGCAGGGTCTCAATTGAAAATGTGGGTCATGATGAGAAAGTCTGAAAACCACTGATCTACATAAAACCGACAGTGGCTGGGCAAGAAAGGGGAGTCGGGGGTGGCAGGGGGCACGGGGCTCTGGGCACAAGAAAAGGCACGGAGACTTGGCATGCAGGACCACGATATGCCGCTCACCTCCTCTTTCATGCCTGTCTCCAGAAGCAGCATGACACAGGCTTCGATGGGAAGCGCAATCTCGCGCCCACTCCGCTTCAGGTGCTCTTCCAGAGGAGTCCCAAAAGCTGGCTTTTCTGCCCACTTATCTAGAGCAGCAAATCGTTCAGTAAGACACCCAACAACTTCATGGCATTACCAAGATATTTTCTCCCCCAAACTACCAAAGGGGCTTTTCTAGCACACTGGTAGCTGAGGCTTTGAGAAAAGGGGATACCTCTGTTCTGTTTGCTTTTGTTATTTACCGTCTCCTGGAGCACAAACTGTGAGCCAGGCTGGGGTGGTTACTTGTGGAACAGAAGCCCCGAGCGGTCTGCGTGGCCCCCAACGTGAGCAGCCCCGGCTGAAGCTGCAAGGGTGCTGTGCGCGTGCACCACACCCTCGTTAACACGGGGGATTCATCTGAGCATACTGCTGTCATTGAAGAGAAATTGAAATTATTCTAGCCATGCAAAGCAGCACTGGCCTTCTAGCTAGGGGGACAAGAAACAGACTCCTTCAACGTGAAAATGAAAATAATCTCCAAAAATTTCAAACACAAGTCAAGCATTTGTCACACAAGACTAGAGATGGTCAATGTGAACTCGTGTCGGATGCAACATCTCCACGACATGCAGTGTGTCAGAATGCTGCATCCCCAAATAGGCCCAAAAAATTCTGAGTGGAAAAAAATGCGGTATCGGCAGCCCCGAAGCAGCTTAGGTTGAAGGCTGTGCTGACAGCAGTAAAGCAATAGTTTATATTATTTTCAGGTCATCTGAGGCAGCTTAGCAGAAATACACACAATAAAGCAGTAAACCGGAAAGAAGAATTGAGAAAATGGGTATTATTAAATTAGACCAAGAAGTATCTTGTTGGGGTTGGCCTGCCTGTGGGAGCTGCAGAGACCTATTGCTGCCTGAGCAGCTCACAGAAGCAAAAGAGGGAAAAGTAGTTGGCGAAAACTACTCCAAGGAGAAATATTTAATTCTCTCTAACAACAGGAAGGGCTCACACCCACAAATCTGTAGACCTGAGAGCCTGTGGAAGTTAATGATGGAAGAGCAGGTGGGGTAAAGGTTGAAGAATGGGAGAGGGGAAGGGAGGCCAGGGACAAAAATGAAAACAGGGCACTAAACCCGCCCCACCCCCCACCCCCAAGGGCTGTTGGGAGCCCTCCTCATCTCTGGCCCAGCCCCATCCCAGTGGAATCTCTAACAGAGAAAGCATCGAGGGGCCTGGCCCTTCCCAGAGGACAGAGTTCTGTGACAGTCCTTTCAGAGGCCAAATCTTACCTGGAATATTCTGTCTCTTTTATCTAACTCAATGATACTCAACACAGGCTAAAAATGGCCACATCATCTATAACCTAAGCTACATCAGAAACATTGGAGTTCTGCAAATGACACCTGCCATTGCCTCAGCCACATGCCTGGCCTTGTGATGCTGAGGGGCAGGCATGCTCTAAACCTCTGCCAGAACTTTCTAGTAAACACTGAACAGAGTGTGCTCCACTCCCCATCTTGGTGTAATGTTGGCAGAGGGTACAGGTGAGAATCACTGACCTACAGGTTAGTTGCAAGGCAAATTCTACCTTAGGTGCTGGCCTCTCAAACAACAGACCTACTATGTGCTCGGCACTGCAGCAGGCACATAAAGTTCACAGAGACTCCCCACCCGCAGGATGAGAATAATCAAATTGTGAAGGAAATACAAGACATACATGTAAACACAGAATAGTAACAAGACAAGACATGTTTGCTAAATCATGGCAGATCAATGGTATAGACAAGGGTCGCAAACGCAATCGTCTATAGGGGCCACATGGGTAGCACAGGTGCCAGAATCGTGGTGGGAAGCACGCAATCTCCGAGAGGTGGCCACCACTCCCCAGCACCAGACCAATGTTGCCTTGTGGGAAAGCAGACCCGGTGTCACCAGATGTTCTGAACTTTCAAGAGAAGCCAGAAATCAAGATTGTTATGTTAAAGTGCCTGGTTTTTAAATGATGGCAACTAATTAAAAAAAAATTTTTTTAATGCAATATGGCTATTTGCGACTTCTGGTGTAGACCATAAATGCTAGTGCAATTCACGAGACAAAACGTTCACTATTGGCTTCAGTTGTCAGAGAAGGCTTCTCAAAGGAAGTGAGCTTGGATGCGGTCTCATAAGATGGATAGGAATTAAACAGGCTGAGAAACGGGCAAATACATGTGGAGGGCAACAGGCTGAGAAAAGACCAGGGATCCTAAGTCTGGGAATTTACATCTTATCCCAAGCTCAAGCACAAGGTGGTAAGAGCATGGAGCAGAGTAGGCCAGAAGGAATGGAGAGGAAGGCAGAGCAAAGAGCAAAATGGACAGAACCCAGCGACGGGGTGGCAGAGAGGAAAGAGAAGGATCCAAGGTTTCAGACCAGATTGTTTGGAGAAAGGTGGTATCGGGGATAAGGAGGGAGAAAGGGACAGATGGTGTGCAGGGAGAATCGACTTGCTTTTTGAGATCCATGGAGTTTAAGGTGAGAGCCAGTTATTAAAGGGAACTGATGCTCAGGAGGCTGCGAGGAGTAAGATGCAGGCGAGAAGCAAAGCTGTCAAAGCTGTGAGGGATTTCCAGGGAAAAGGGAGCGAGTGGGGGAGGAAGGAGGAGAAGACAGGAGCAAGGACTGGACCTCAGCAAAGGCTCACTTCTGGGGTGGGGACAGAAATGAAGGAATGCAGAGGCCTAACAATGAAAGAAGACAATCATGTGAAATGAGAAAAACTGTAACCAGGAAGAAATGGCCCATGTCATGTCAAATGCCAGGATTTGACAAGAGGTGGCTGGTCCTTCAGGAATTGCAGAGTGTGTGTGTGTGTGTGTGTGTGTGTGTGTGTGTGTGTGTGTGTGTGTGTGTGTGTGTGTGTGTGTGTGTGTTTTAAATAGCAGAGCGACTGCGGGTGGAAATCAGATTGCAAAGCGTCAAGGGGTGGGAAGGTGGTAAGAAAATGCAGGCAGCAGGTGGAAAGGAGTCATTCGAGGAGCCTACCAGAAAAATGAAGGAGATTAACGGGGCGCCATGTTCAGAGCAGAGAAGTACTGCATAACCACCACCTGACCTTGAATGTGAGACCAGCATCTACAAGGGCGTGGGGGGAAGGTCACGCATTTTTTCTATAGCAAGGACACACTGAGTCCTGAAAACAAGACAACAAAGGAAGAGGAGACAGGTCTAAGGCAAGAGGTAGGTAGGAGGACAGGCAGGGGTGGGAGGGGTTAACCCCAGCTCAGTGAAGGGGTGACCTCAGCAGGAAAGCTGGATCACACTTCCTTCACTGGCTGTTTCCTCCAAACTCCAGCTCCCCTCGTTCCATCTTAAACTCTTCCCTGTCCCCCCTGCTCCTTATGACCTTCTGACATATTTCTCTAGGGAAAACAGCCTTGGTGAAAAAAACAAGAATGGGAGGAGAGGACTGTTCAAGAAATCCAATCTTCTCGTTTTTGTGCTTGGAGAGTTGGAGTCAACTCTTCCAAATCGGACTTTAAGCCACTCAAAGGCTAAAATGGTGACATGTCTACTCTCTTGTCCCATGCAGGGCCCAACCCACAGTAGGTATCTCATAAATACATGTTCTTGGTGCTCTGAACTTGCCCAGCAAGTCTGTCCCTGGGAAGGCGGGACACTGCCCAGTGTCTTCGTTTCTTTGCACCTTGACTACACGCCATCCTCCAGGAACCAGGAAACTGGATCATTTAGGAAAGCAAGGCCAATGGCTGAGGAAATCGGACACGCTGCACCTGAGATCACCAAAGGCCTAGCCATGGGGTCAGTCAGGATATGGAATTTTCTAATTCCATAATCCAAAAATTTTCCAGCACAAAGCCAGACTTTGTTAGGACTTCCTGAAACTTTGGGGGGAAGAAGTGGCATTCTTTAGGGTGCCAGCGTGTGCACATCCACAACACTCTCTACCCCTACACTTGCCCACTCTCACACGGCATAGTCATCACACCCGGCACCTGGGCTGATCCCCTCTCAGCTCAGGACCAGTGATTCTGCAGGGCGGGCCTAAGCTCCAAATGTCAGGTCTACTCCACAAGCAGAAGAGCATAACAGATCCAATGACGGCCAAGAAATTTCTGCCTCAACAACTTGTGCTCATCTCTGCTGGTAAATCAGAGAGAAGTGGCATCAAAAGCTTTAGGGAGGGAAAAAAAGTTTTAGATGTCCACCTTAAAATGTGTGAGGAAAGTCCAGTCCACTCATAACTTGTGGGTAGAATCTACAGTGTGCTTGAATATGGCAGGCAAAATATTAATGGGGATAAGAACAAGAGCCTTGTGTAAAGACAAACAAGGGGCCTGAAAGAAATGGTCATGATCTCATGATTCAATCACACCTGTTAAGTGACTGATGATGTATCAAGTACTGGCTTATAAAATACTCTTTTGAAAAGTATTAAATATTTTCCCTAACATGGAGGTTCTTAGAGTCACAGGGCCAGGATTAAGCCTTGTAGAACAAATAACTGATTTGGAAAAGGATAATTAGATGCTAGACTTTTTCAAGCCTATTGAAGACATCAAAACAAATAGGCACTCCCCAAGGGGCCAGCTTTCTCTTCAACTGAAGGTTTCAAAAGAACTGCAACTGCTCCATTAGTACATTAATTTGGGTTTAGAAGAAATTAGAAAATGTAGCAAGAAAGATGAAATTATGCTGGGAAATAGTACCCTCCTAGGCAGAGAAGCTTTATCCAGAGGAAATGCATGCAGAGGAGTGAGGCTGAAGAAGAACCCAGGCAGAAGTGGCAGAGGCAAGAAGGAGGCATCAGCCGCACGCAGGTTACATTACCTTGATGGGCTCGCATTTCGGGAAGGGCCTTTTCTAAGACAGCTAATGCTTTTCTATGGTAATCTGCTTGGGCTTCTAATAACTGAGAACAGACCCACATTCAAAAACAAAAGTAACGTTAGCATCGGATGGACACACACACAATGGCTGAGCAAAACTAAAAATGCAATCTTTTGCAAAAAAAGCTAAAATGACTCAATTTTTACAATGGTTTAACATTCTCTCAAGGAAAGATGCTTACCGTAACAAAAAATTTGCCATATTCCCCTTCTTTGGCCATGAAGTTGTACATGTCTGCTGCAAGTTGATCCTGGGTAAGTGGAAGAGAAGATATATTATTGAAGAAAAAAGAGATGAAAGAAAATGGCATCTGAGAATAATCTCCATGAGCTCTTAGATCAAAAAGTGATGGAAACAGCCTCAGATTAAACATCCATCAACTGACTGGTAAAACTGGAGCAACCGAAAGAATAAGGAAGCTTATTATGAGATTGGCATGGAAGATCTCTAAGATATATTGTTAATGTACCTTATTAAGAAGCGAAGTACGGAGCATTACATGGTATGTTACCATCTGGTTACAAAAAAGGGAAGAAAAATGTCATATTTTTATTGCTGTATATGTATAAAAACATGTCTGGAAGAAAAAACAATTAGTAACAGTGGTTACCCGTTGGGAACAGTGGAAATTAGACAGAAAGAGGACAAAGGTAGAAGAAAGACTTCCTGTATACTGTCTTACACTTTTTTTTTTTGAGACAGAGTCTCACTGTGTTGCCCCGGCTAGAGTGCCGTGGCATCATCCTAGCTCACAGCAACCTCAAACTCCTGGGCTCAAGCAATCCTTCTGCCTCAGCCTCCCGAGTAGCTGGGACTACAGGCATGCGCCACCATGCCCGACTAATTTTTTCTATATATTTTTAGTTGTCCAATTAATTTCTTTCTATTTTTAGTAGAGACGGGGTCTCGCTCTTGCTCAGGCTGGTTTCGAACTCCTGAGCTCAAACAATCCGCCCGCCTCGGCCTCCCAGAGAGCTAGGATTACAGGCGTGAGCCACCGCGCCCGGCCTGTCTTACACTTTTTAATATCTGAACTAATGTAACTGAATTACATAAAAATTAAATTTTTAAAAAGTGACTGATTAGGCAATTGGATATATATTTCCAACCTTCTACTATATATAGGAATTATATATATATAGAGAGAGAGAGAGAAAGAGAGAGAGAAATTTATATATACTGGAAGAAATGTGTATATGATTTGTTTTTATGTACTGCCTTCTGTTTTTGGCATCAAGGTGCACAAATGAATGTGAAGCCTCTCCCATTTGTTATAAAAACCTGGAAATGCTACTTAGGAGTAACAAACATTCTTTTAGAATAACTAGGAAAGCAATAGAGTAAATTCCCTGATCTCCCCACCCCCACCACTCATATATACATACACACACACAAAAAAAAAAGGAGGAGAAAGAAGAAAAAGCGAAGAAAGAAAAAAGAAAAAAAGAAACAGATAAACAAAAAGCCAGAATGCTAAGCATGAATGGAAGCTGGGGATGACTTGGTGTGGATCTGGGCCAATCTTGGTGGCCAAAGAGTTTGAGTCTAGCAGTCATGTGGGATCAGAGGATGGAAAATGAAGCTTTGGGCCTGGTGAAGTGAGGAAGAAGGACATACATGTCATGCATGAAGGTAAGATTCCTGAAGAATTATACCCTCAGTGAAAGAATAGAACAAATTCACTCCTCATCGCATGGAAATAATAGGAAAGTGTGTCTGTTTTGGATTGGGCTCTGCTACTGAGAAAGAAAAACAATGTCCATGAGATTTCACAAACACAGACCTGCTTTCAAGAAGGTTTGAAGTTTGAATTTACTATTTATGTGATCCAGGAAACCCCAAACTGAGAAAGTTTAATTAAAATGGACCTAGACTGGTAACAAAATTATGAAACACATCAGGGAACAATCCACCATAAGCAAACTCCTACCATTCTCACAGAAAATACCAGAGACTTTAAAATAAGTATATTTAAAAGGATTAAAGACATTAAAAAAAAAAAAGAAATACTAGAAAAGAATAATGCACTATCAAAAAAGGCATATTTGAAGAATTAGAACTTTAGAAATGAAAAACATAATGAAATGCAAAACTCAATGTTAATCAATTCAATAACAGCTAAGACATAGCTAAAGAGAGAATCAGGGAAACAGAACTTAGATCTAAGGAAATTATGCAGAAGGTAGCATAAAGAGAAAAGGATGCAGAAAATGTTTTCTTTAGTTTTCACCATTTGAAATACTGACAAGTGTGGAAACTGCAAGAAGGGACATCAGCCCATGATGCACCAACCAGACTTCCCGAATGTGTATAATTAAGTAGCCAACAGCCAAGATCTAGGTTAGACCAGATACGAAGAAAAGTGCTAGGAAATTGACATTGGCAAAGCTACAACTATTCTGAACACAAATAAGCCAGTGTGACACTAGTTTATTAGAAGCACTTATCTGACTATCGTCTTTTTAAACACAAAGGCTTTTTAAAACAAAGGCATGACTCTGTGAGTTTAGTTTTAATTTCTATTACTATACTATATGAAACCAGTCATTTTTCTGCAGGTAACTGATCAAGGTTTGCTATTTTGAAAAGTGAAGAATAGCATGACCTGAAGAAACTAAAATATAACAGTCCTAACACTGTCTAGTATGAAATAAAGAAACCAGTTTTGGAAAACGATGAATAATAAGAGGAAGGGAAGTCTAAATCAACCCTGAGACTCAACAAAGACCTATTTCTTTACCATCTCAAATAATTTACCACTTCATATAAAATTTGGAATGAATACCTATCTCTATAAATAAATGCATAGAGAATAAGATCACTTAACCATCTAATTAATCTAAAATTTAAATTATGAGATGAAAAGTTATATTTCTCCCAAATTACAAACCAATTTTCCTAACAATATTTAAAAAAAAAATCCTTCCCTTCCCTATGGATATATGGTGACACATTTATTGTATACTAAGTCTTAAAATATAATAGTATTCATTCCAATAAAACCTATATTATTTCAATGATCTATTTTTGTGCCTATTATGCATTGCTTTAATTGCTATAACTTTATATGTTTTACTATGGTTTTCTCTCTTTTTTTTCACTTCATCTTCAAGAAAGCTTAGACATTTTGTCAAGTTTTTAAAAATATCCTATTTGAACTCATTTAATGTTTTATTCTGATAATGTAGTCTTGGAAAACAAAGAAAGAAGCTGAAAACAAAAACCACCTTTACTATCATTCAGAGTATTCTGGTACGAATTATTTAAAACATTAAATAATTTACAATACTTGACCTTTCATCCACAATTTGCAAAAACCAAAAAATTGATGCAAGGACACACTTATTAGGGAATTCTTGTACCTTGCACTGTTCTACTTTATTTCCAGCTTCATCCATCTCTTCCTTTAGGGTATCTATTTTGGATGGAAGCCCCTGAAAGTTGGCTCCTGAAGATTTGTGAGCTTGGTTCCACCTGCAAAACAAAGGGATCGTCAGCATCTGAAAACTAGCTGTACATACTCAATCTTACAGAGTCAGGACCTAATGGGGACAGATCCTTCCCCAAAACTGATTCTATCTGTGATAGGTATCAGTACCCAGGATGCCAACTTCTGTTGAGTTTATCCCCGAAGAATGGAAGCAGGCAAAAAGAGACATTAACTTCCCACCATGACAGGACTCTCGTAGTGCTGGGAGCAGTGGTCTGATCTTACTACAGTTTGTCTCATGCAAACCCCACTGCTGGAAAGCAACCCATGGAACCCCTTTCCTGTAGTGCTCAATCATGAAATCCTTGCCATGAAACAGTGCTCTCCTGCCTCTTTCTTTTTTTTAAGAGATAGGCTGTTGCTCTGTTTCCTGGGCTAGAGTCCAATGGTGTCATCATAGCTCACTGCAACCTCAAACTCCTGGGGGCTCAAGCGATCCTCCTTCCTCAGCCTCCTGAATAGCTGGCACAAGCCACCACGCCTGGCTAATTTTTAAATTTTTTGTAGAGTTGGGATCTAGCTATATTGCCCAGGCTGGTCTGGAACTCCTGGCCTCAAGTGATCCTCCTTCCTCAGCCTCCTAAAGCACTGGGATTATAGGCATGAACCACTGCTCCTGGCTCTCCATTTCCTGCTTCGATCCAAAATGTTCCCTGAGTCCCTGGGTGTCAGCTCTTGCTCCTGAGGACTCTTTATAGTTCTTCCTATCATCTGTGATTACCTGTGATTACCTTCAGCAAGCAAATGCCAGAACTTCAATAATGTAGCTATTAATCAACAGTTATGAAAACATTTCTTAAAAAAGAATTAAATTATAGTAATAATAGAGGGATAGGTGGGGAATAATAATGTAAAACAATTATTTTTAGTTTTCAAATGTGCTTTGACCTTCTGTTTGAATATGGATATGTCTGGTATTGTGGAAAGTTCTAACAATCCAAATTTAAATGCAGATATTATACAGATACAGCATGAAAACCCATGTTAGCAACTTATCAAACTTCCCAGACTGTTGCATCGCCCCCAAAATGCTCTGCCCACTTCATGCTCCTGATGTGACACACTCCTCCATAGTCAGGCGTCAGCAGGTCTGCAGAGGCAAAACTGGAGACGGTATGTTGTGGACAGAGTATGGACTCTGGAGTCTGACATGCTCAAGTCTGAAGCTCAGCTCTATCTTAAACAGCTGTGTGATCTAGCTCATGACTTAACCTCTCTGTGCCTCAGTTACCTCATCTGTAAAACTAAGATAAACACCATCTGCCTTGCAGAACTGTCATAAGGAGTAAAGGAGAGAACAAATACATATGCTATATGCTTGTGTATTTAAGTATCTCACATATTATGGAGTCTTAATGTTAATTATTATCATTTGCCTCCAGGGAAAAACCACAGGAATAAGTAAAAGTAAAGAAGAAACATTCGACTGTTTCAGTTTCCCCAATGCCTACTTGAACATGACCATGAATGCAAGATCAAGAATCAGTGTCGAAATCTTCAATGGGACACGTGTACTCGAGATGTCAAATTCCTGGCAGATAAACATCTATAATATTGCTCTATTCACGGGCTTGTTTAACATTCTTCCTTCTCTTAAGCAAAAATGTGCCTCAGGGTGGCCTGCACTCCCTGTCACACAGGATTCTAATCACAGATGTACACGAGACAAGGAAACGATGGACTCTGCGCTGTCAGAATCCTAGCGCTGCTGTTTATTATCTTGAAGGCATGAAGCAAGTCATACAGACAATATATGCAGGTCCCTCCCTCAGAACAAGTCTCCTCGCAAAATTAGGGGATGTTACATTAATCCCTACCCCTGTTCCCTCCAATACGAGTTGAGGGGCCCCTGCATTTAGTATCCAGCACAAAGCTGATATATGCTAAGTACTCGATGGATATCTGTTGAAAACACAGATAAGCAAGTGAACCGGCGGTGGGGGGATGGGAATCAAATGAGCAGACAACTAATAAATGTAGCTCGATACCTGGCATATGGCAAGTGTCCAGTAAGTGACACTTACTGTTACTTGATAACTATGCTATTAGAGTTTTCACCATGCATGAATTCTTAGACGTACCTTTTTATCATCTCAACATTTCTTTTTTCTTTTTTTTTTTTGAGACAGAGTCTTACTCTGTTGCCGTGGCTAGAGTGAGTGCCGTGGCGTCAGCCTAGCTCACAGCAACCTCAAACTCCTGGGCTCAAGCAATCCTTCTGCCTCAGCCTCCCGAGTAGCACCACCATGCCCGGCTAATTTTTTCTATATATATATTTTTAGCTGTCCAGATAATTTCTTTCTATTTTTAGTAGAGATGGGGTCTCGCTCTTGCTCAGGCTGGTCTCGAACTCCTGACCTTAAGCGATCCACCCACCTCGGCCTCCCAGAGTGCTAGGATTACAGGCGTGAGCCACCGCGCCCAGCCTCAACATTTCTTAAATCAGGACACATCTTAATAATTTATTTGTACATTTAATGGTCTGGTGTTTCTTTATTTCCCAAATAACTGATATTAAATCAGTGATGCATGTAATACTCAACAGAATCTTAGACACAAGGAAATGCAGCCACTCCCTAAATCTGTAATAAAAGCATCTGATACCAAAGAACTCAATGAATGACAGCTGCATCACCACATATTTGTCAAACAGAAATAGTCATATCTTCTTCATAGGACTGCAACGAGGATTAAAAGAGCTAAGAAAACAGGGGTCAGCCAAGCCATCTGTTTTTGTAAATAAAGTTTTATTAGAACACGGCTATATTCATTGATTTACACATTGTCCATGGCTGCTTTTATGCTACAACAGCAGAGTTAAGTAGCTACAGCACGGACCATCTGGGTTGTAAAGCTGAAAAGATTTACCACCTAGACTTATAGAAGTTTGTCAACCCTGTGAAGTAAGAAAAGGACAGGGGCTGGTGGTGGCTACTTCCTGCTTCCTGCAAATCACTGACAACCTCCACTGGGGACAGAACTGAGGCAGCAGTCCTGCCCAGAATTACTACACACTCCATTGCTGATATCAGCCCCCAAGTCAGCAGCCCTCTGGATTTGGTTACTTAGGTTTACGTGAGTTCCTCCCTTGTGAGCGCAGCATTTCTTGGTTGTGAAGGTATTATAAGCACACAGGGTTTGGGACACGGCAAGACCCTCAGGAACTGTTAGGGTCCCAGGTCTGTTTATTCCTACACTCCAGTATCCCAAGAGCTATGCTCCTAGAACTGTCTGCCACCACCCCCTCTCTCATTAAATACACCTACTTAGTTTTCCTTATTTTTTTGTTGCCCTTCACTGTTGGCTCACTGAAAGCAGGATGTTCTAACAATACCCCCACTGTCATGTTTGGGAGAACGAGGCCTGTGCGAGGTGCTGGCAGGCTATGGCCTGGTCTGTGGCTCAAGTGCATGAACTGGTGACAACTTCCACTTTGTCCCTTCAGTGGTCTTTCTCTCGTCCGTGGAGGGAATGGTGACGAATGCTGGAGATGTGACATAATATTGCATTACTGTTATTTTTACAGCCTTCCCTTACCTAGCTCTGACCGAATCCCAGTCTAACACCAACTTCGCGAGCTGTTTCCTCTGTTTCTGGATGTTTGGAATCTCTACCTAAAAGGAAGAACACACCAAATGGGATGCACTTCAGGGCTTTTAGCTTAACATTTTAAAGTGCAATATTTATTTACAAATGTTTTTCTCTTAGGCAAAGGATTTTGTACCTTCAATTTATTCTCATCATTTCCAACAAGATGTGCATGGTTAAAGCCAGTGACTGTTGTTAAAATGTTAGACACAAGTGAACCATTCACCACCCAGCCCAGACCTTTCTCGGCTCTTCTACGCCGTGCAGTGCAAGCACCCACCTCTGCTATGCTGTACAGAGGGTCCACGATCTCCTTCTCAACGAAGACTTCATGCTGAGAGAGCTCGAGAGCCAGCTGATTCTCAGCATCTCCACACGTCTCCAGCATCTTCCTTTAAAAACAAGACACCCCAACAACGAGCACATGCTCATGAAACAAGGTACAGGATTATCACGGTGATGTGGTTTTGCTTGCTCTGATGGGGGCACATTAGGCCATTGCCTAAAACGTGAATCCACAGATGTGTGCTTTAAAATGAAAATGACTCTCAGGCATGTACTTTGCGTGTAGGGGGTGGGGCAGGCAGATGCATGTGAACGGCAAGGTCACAACTTACTCAAGAATTAGGTTCTCAAGTCAGGTGAAAACCAAGAGTTCTCAAAATACCCTGAAAATCTTTTAAATCAGACACAAAGTTCATCATATGTTGTCTTATGTCTGTTAGTGAGTCCAGCCTCAGCAGCGTTTCCTTGCTACAGTGCAGACGAGGTAGTTAGCTGGCTAACACTTAAGGGCCATGTTATGTGAACATCATATTTCCTTTTCATCTTCCTGTGAACATATGGCTGATGTCCTACCAAGTGCACATGTAGGTGATGCAACTCCACCGTCTCTGTACCTTCTTCCCTCCTTCCCTCCTTTCCTTCCCACTCTGCCCTTCTAGCTCTCTATGGGGTCTTTTGACACCAGAAATGTGTATGGCACTGGAGTGAGGGGGCCATGGTGTCATAGTTAAGAGCATGCTCTCTGGTGCCAAGCTGCCTGAGTTTGAATACAGCCTTTGCTACTTCCCAGCTGGTGTGGTCTCGGGCAATTTCCTTACCCTCTCTGTTTGTCAATTTCCTCATCTGTAAAATGGGAACACTGATATTACCTACCTCCTAGGTTGTTTGAGGAGTAAATGAGCACTTAGAACAGTGCAGCACACAGCATCACTACGGTATGATGACAGTAACAGTCGCGTGAGGAAGTACAAACATGGAAACACATCCAGGCTGGAGGGAACAGAGATGCCAGCATGCAGGCAAGTGCCACCCTCCTCCCAGGGCCAGTGCCCCCAACGTGGGAGCACAGACAGGACGAAGGAAAGATGAAGAATAGGAGGAAACCATTCTCCTTGAAAGGGCGAAGGGAGGATCAAAGACCCTGAGAAACGGTCTGAAAAGCATAAAGGGCATGCCCAGCTGGGAAGCAAGCCCCATGTTACAGCCAGAGAGAGAAGACAAGATTCAAGGACACCAGCCTGGATAAACCTTCCTCTTACAATGAAAGCTGCTTTATTATTATTTTTTTTAATATTGTTTAAATAATAAATGTCAACTGTAAAAAAAATCCAAATAATTCTGAAAATATACTCTTTTGAGACAACTATCATGGACATTCTGGTGAACATCCTTAAAGGAAGTAACTCTTAAGGACTGAAAGGGACTGGTCAGAGTTTATAAGTCTGAGTCAACACCTGGAACAGGGAAGGGCTCAAGTTCTTTATGTCTAAGCGTAGAAGAATAAATATTGATCCTATCAATTACTTTTTTTTTTTTGAGACAGAGTCTTACTCTGTTGCCCTGGCTAGAGTGCCATGGCATCAGCTAGCTCACAGCAACCTCAGACTCCTGGGCTCAAGCGATCCTTCTGCCTCAGCCTCCCAAGTAGCTGGGACTACAGGCATGCGCCACCATGCCCGGCTAATTTTTTCTATATATTTTTTTTAGCTGTCCAGCTAATTTCTTTCTATTTTTAGTAGAGATGGGGTCTCGCTTTTGCTCAGGCTGGTCTCGAACTCCTGAGCTCAAACGATCTGCCCGCCTCGGCTTCCCAGAGTGCTAGGATTACAGGTCTGAGCCACGGCGCCCGGCCCTATCAATTACTTTTGTTAGCGGCCCATTCTGCCATCCAACTCCAACCTCGCTCCTACTAAAAGGAAGATTCCCCAGCAACCCCGTGGCCTTGACCCCACTTCCTCCCACAGAATCTGAGCCATCCTCCTGGCAGATGAGTCACACTGTCATGCTCACAGTCCCTCTGGTCACAGGTGGCTGCCATGTACATCACTCAGCCCCCCCGCCTCCATCAGGTCACAGGGTGCTCAGCCCTCTAGAAGCAGCAGACTCTTACCCCAGGAGAGAGTCTTCCAGCTGAGATGAGGCTTCTTGCAGATTCTGAGCGAGAGCTGTCAGAGGGAGTTTTTTCTGGAAGGCAGAAGACAGTGTGTTTTTTTTTTTTTCCATTATTATTTGATACTCATTCTCAATGATCTGCTTCAGATCATCACTCTTTGCACAGGTAAGAGGCAGCCTGTCTGGGTTCAGGTTCTAGTCTCACAGGTATTACTTGTATGACTTAACTCTGTGTCTCTGTTTGGGCTTCTGTTGACAAAAGGAGATATTCAACATCAAGTACCTAGTGCATCACAAGCATTCAGTAAATGTTAGCTGCCATTACTGTTGTTGTTGCTGTTACTATTATTATTAATTAAGTGCATACTATGCTCCAGGCACTGGGAACATAAGACATACACCTTGCTCTCCAAATGATTTTATCATGACCAGTAAATGCAATAAAGTGCTCAATTTCAAAAGCTTTTGCTGGAACACTCATTCTTAAACTGACTCTTAATTTGGCTATAATTCTAAAATTTAGCTTTAGTTAGATATGTAAAATTATCTAGCTACATATCCAAAAAATTTTCTATGATGTTTTTAAGCACGAAGCCACTCATTTTCTTAACAGAGATTTGTTTTTCAGCTGGCAATGACCATAGAATCACCTGATCTAATGTTCTAACCGTGCGGTCAGGAAGTTAAGCGGCCTGGCCAGGCACCCCAGGAAAGGGCAGGAGAGCCAGACCTCAGCGCTGATGGCCTGAGCCCCAGTTCAGTGTCTTTTCACCACTGGCCAATGGCTTATCTCAGACAATGGAGCAAACAGGGCTGGAAGTAACAAGCGGGTTGGTTACAACACCATAATCTGCTAACAAAAAATGTTTTCGATTCCACGGCATTCCCTGTAATTTTACCTTCCCAGTAGAAAGGGCATTCATGTCAAAAACACAGGGTCTACCCCTGGCATGACACCTGACTTTTCTGCTTCTGAAAGGCTCCATCTGATACGCTTACTTATGGAATATCTCTGGAAGGCTCTATAAGAAACTGCTAATGGTGGTGGCTCTGGACGGGTGATCGGGTGCCTGGGGAACAGGGCTGGGAGACACTTCACTTTATATTCTTTTGTATATTCTGAATTTTGACCATGTAAATGTAGAACCTATTCAAAATGGTAAATTGAAATCTAAAAGTAAATAACAAAGATAATTACCTACCTCTCCTCCCCCTAAATTACTTTCAAATAAGTAAATAATGGGCTCCATCTGCCCCACAAGGAGACCATTTCCAGCTGTCACACTTCTGGATAAGGAATACATGAGAATAATAGAGGATAATTCATACCTTTTAGTTATGCTGCCTTTCTAAAGAAGTTAATGTAAGATAAATGCAATAATCAAGAGAAAGATATTTTATGCAATTCTGGAACTCTATGAGTCTATGAAAAAAAAACATAAAGAGAGAATCTATTTCAACAAGTATCATTCAAGATTCTAGTTCTAAATAGCCTTGTGGTTTCCCTGCTCTGATTCCAAAGCCAAAACAATCCTGTTTCCCAATGTACATAAATAAGGAAATTCTGCTTCACACATGAGCTCATTAATGAAAATATTGTCTACTAACATTGAACTCTTCCATAGAGAGGGCTTCGCGTTTCCTAGAGGTGAACAGCTTTTCTATCACCAGGGATGAATTTTAAAAGTTCAAAAGTCTTAATTTGTAAAATGCATGTCAATCGCACAAAAAGAAATAATTCTATCTAATCTAATAATCTAATCTAATATGACCCACAACATAAGCTCTGCCATGTCAGTGGAGGCTTGGGCTGAGAAGGCCACCCACCCATCTTGCCTCTTCACATGCATGGGAGCTTCTGGCTCCTCCTGTGTTTTCTAGAGCTCTAGAGACTGCTGTGATTTTCCCCATATTATACGATCTCTTGTGATCACTTGTCTTCTCTCATCATTGTCATGGTGACTCCTCTTCCCAAGTGCAAAGTGTAGACATCCTCACAGCCTTGTCTTTGACACTTTTGTTTAAAGTTAGAAAAGGAAAGCGGAGGAATTAGGTTCTAAAAATAAGGGCTGAGCCCCTCTGCCCCACTGCCTAGAACATTCCCATCACCTGCACTATGTTCCCTCCTTTACAGCTCAGGTACCACCTCCTCCAGGAAGCCTGACCTGGCTCCTCCCTTCTCCTGTGGTGCCCATTGTTGGTCCTCCCATAATATCCTGTGCATGTTTATTTAGTACGTTGTTTTATAATTACCCATTTGTATTTATCTCCCCAGCAGCCTATGAATATTTCCATTTCATTCATTTTATATCTCTAGCACTTGTATATAGTAGGTGTTTGATAAAATATTTAATTTGTATTTTTAATGACTATATGTGACATTTGGGCTGTGTCTCAAAGCAGACAATAGGAACAACAAGCCATAACTGTATGAAGGACAGTGACATATTTGGGGACTGGTGGGTACTATGTGGCTGGTATACAGTGTGAATGGGAGGAAGCAGGAGACAATGAAGCTGATAAGGCAAATGAGATCAGATTATAAAGGGCTAAAGTCATGATAAAGAGCTTGGACTTTATCCCGGGCAATGGGAACCAGCCAGTGTCCGTCAAAAGAGGCACCACCAGAATTATAGGACACTTCCTTGTGTAGGACTATTGCGCCAGGCACTACAGAACATTTAGCATCTTGGTTCCTGTCCTCCAAATGCCAGTGGTTTCCCCCAGTCCTCATGACAACCAAAACTGTCTCTACACATTTCCAAATAACCCCAGAAGTATAATTCTGGTCCATGTTAAGAACCACCAAGGCAAGAATTTTTTTTTTTTTTTTTTTTGAGACAGAGCCTGGCTCTGTTGCCCAGGCTAGAGTGCCGTGGCGTCAGCCTAGCTCACAGCAACCTCAAACTCCTGGGCTCAAGCGATCCTTCTGCCTCAGCCTCCCAAGTAGCTGGGACTACAGGCATGTGCCACCATGCCCGGCTAATTTTTTCTATATATTTTTAGTTGTCCAACTAATTTCTTTCTATTTTTAGTAGAGACGGGGTCTCGCTCTTGTTCAGGCTGGTTTCGACCTCCTGAGCTCAAACGATCCACCTGCCTCGCCTCCCAGAGAGCTAGGATTACAGGCATGAGCCACTGTGCCCGGTCTAACTTTTCTATTTTTAGAGAGATGGAGTCTTGCTCTGCTTGGGCCGGTCTCAAACTGCTGAGCTCAAGCAATCCTCCTGCCTCAGCCTCCCAGCATGCTAGGATTACATGCGTGAGCCACTGTGTCTGGCCTAAACCTTTTTTTTTAGACAGGAGGATGACAGGATTGATTTGTATTTCAGGAAATTGACTCTGGTGATCTGGTTGAAGACAGACTGGGAAGGAGGGAAATCAGAGGCAGGAAATGTGGCTCAGGAGGTGAGTACAACAGCCCAGGTGAGAGGTAATAAGGTCTTGCATTAAGGTGAAGGTGGTGGAGATGGAGTGGAGGTGAGGAATTTAAAAGATTCACAGGAGAAACCACAGGACTGCTAATCAGGCAGCTATGGGAGGGAGGATGATAAAATAGAAGGGAATATAAGATAACTGTCCGGCTTGCATAATAGGGTGGATGGAATTTAAAAGAGTCAATGCAGAAGGAGGAACTGGTTATGCATGCTAAAATAGACAACTGAGGGAGGAAGTATTTTGCTTTGGTTGAAAGCAATTTAGAAGTCACTGGCATAAACACATCAATCAGAAGCCATGAGAACAGAGGTGGCCCGGAGAATATGACTTTAAGAATAAGCAGAAGCACAGAAGCTTAGGAAACAATATGAAAAGGGTAAGCAGAGCAGAAGCCATGGCAAGAGAACAAGGAGCTGCGGGGGCAGAACCAGTAGACTGGGCCTGGTTCCGAGGGACGAGACCCAGCAGCAAGCATTCCTGGAAGTGTAGGTGTATGCGAACTTCCACGCCTGTGATATACACCACTGCAGAATCCTAACTATTGTGCAAGAGAGGAATAACCCTGTTGTCAAGATGCCCCATAATATCTGTAGGTGATGTAGAAGAGGAACATAGATCATCTACATACTAGTTTTTCGTTTTGAAACATCTGGTGACAAAACAACATAGCAAATCACAGGTTCACTGTGTGCTACTGAAACTGTCACTTTAATGTGACATGGGCTCTAAGGGATAGTGCATGCTCATAAGCTAAGAACTTGTAAAAACAAGGACAGAACTGCCTAATGAACGAAGGCTGCTGTGCTCTACTGGTGGCACCTGAGAACCTGAATGCTCTGAACAAAGGTACCCTGGAGTAGACGTTGGATGGCTTTCCCAGAGTCCATCCTTCTTTCTTTCTGTAACAGTACCCTGATTTTTCTTAGGGATCTACCCAAGGCTCTATAAAACCTATGAGCTGGAGGTAGGATCACAGCCCATGTTCTAGGGCTGGGCCCAACCAGCTTAAGCCAATCAGCATACAACATCTCCTCACCCAACATCACTCCCTATGCATGGTAAGTACGGTGGAACAGGAATGTTCAGGAATAGAAAATGTGACTTGCTACAGATTGACACAATGGAAAGGGATTTCTATCTGCCAAGGGCTTAGAAAAAGAAGCTTTCTTACTCTATTAAGAAAACTACTGGAATAGATGCTCTCTACTCCCATTGGGCATACACAAGAAAGCGAAATGCACAATGGAAGCTGCTGGTGCCAACAGCTTGCATGGTTGCACTACAGCCATGAGAGGTGCCTGTCTAGGGATAAAGCAAACACTGAAGAAGGCAGAAAGTAGAGAAGGAAAGAAACTGGATTTTGGGTTACATGACTGAAATGCTAGATCAAGTCTTATTAATAATTCAAGTCTATCCCAACTTCTGGACTTCTCAGTTAGCAAACCAATAAATTACTTCTACTTTCTAAGTCAATTTAAGACAAGTTTTCAGCTTTCTTCCATCAAAGGATACCTAACAGACATGTCCATTCTCTTAGCATTGACAAATGGCTCATCGAGTCTTCAAAAGCACCTGGAGAAGATTCAGTGAGAGCAGGGTTTTTAGCCCAGTGATATATTAAGCACAAAAGAATGTTATGGTCAGGTAGGTGTCATGAGCATGCCTGGTTATAGAAGGAACCGATCCAAAGGCAAATCTGCTGATGCTGCTTGGGAAAAACCAACCAATCACGGGAGTGAAAAGCCTCAGAGATATGCAGGAACTGTGGCCCTGAGTCGCATCTGATACTCACGTGTCTTCTATCTGCATCGGTGCCATGCTGGCCCTGGAAGCATGCCATCAGGCGCTTATGGGAATGGTGGCACATGGACCGCACCATGTCCAGGCGCCGTTCAATCTGAGAAGGCAGAGACAAAAGAGTCATTTGCAGGGCTTAATAACAAACTCAGCCTCTCCCTTTTGTGGTGTTTGCATGTAGGTAGAAAAAGCATCCTGCAGTCTAACATTTTAACTCTTGAGTATAAATGGAAATGGTTCCCATTCACCTATACCAGGGGTTCTCACTAATGACATTTTGGGCTGAATAATTGTGGGTTGTGGGGGGGCTATCCTATACATTGTGGGATGTTTAGCACCATCTCTGGCCTCTACCCACTAGATGCCAGTAGCATTCCACTCTCCTAGTTGTGAAAACCAAAAATTCTCCAGATATTGTCAAATATCCCCCAGCAGGAAAGATCACCCTGGCTGAGAACCACCAACCTCCCTTACACTGAGGATTCTAGATCCCTGTAAGGCTGAATCTATGTGCAGGGAGAGGGACAGTCTTAACTAAAACTCACTATCAGACTGAGCGGCAGTAGTCAAATTACATGTGACAAGCACCAGCAATGCCCCAGGTCCAACCAAGCAGCACTGAAAATGTACTGGTCCTGGCCCAGATTCACTGCCAGGTGGGAAAAACCACAGGGATACGCAGAAGCTGTCTCCAGCTCACAGCAGTGAAGCCACATTGTACATCAGATAGAAGAATTAAAATAAATGTTCCATAATTTAACTTCGAGATCACTGTTTTCAAAATTATTCCTTATTGGGTTTATGGAGGGTTTTGTTTTGTTTTTTTAAATAAACCTCAAAGTAGAATGGACAGCTAGCAGTAAGAAACATTGACTTAGGGGACCCCAGGCATCATGAGTAGCTTCCCAAAATACTATTGCTGGGATATGGCTGTTTATGGCAAAGAGAGCTGCTTTTTACAGGAAGGAATGCCAAAAATGTGTATTCTGATGACTCATGAAGAAGGAGAGCAGGCCCTTGGGGATGCTTTCTATTTTAAAGAAAAATCAACAAATTCAAAGCAGAATACATTTTAACCCCAAAACATTTTACCCGATGAGACTGTTTGTGCCTTTCTCAAAAGAAAAGCTTTTCTTCAGATCCTAGCCCAGGTCACCAGGACTCGAATCTGGCAGGCAAGTTTATATTCATATTTAGGAGCAGATACCACGTCACCTTCCCCAAATCTTATAATGACCAGATTTTAAAACATTACAAAATGAATGCACATTCTTCATTTGCCACAAGAGCAAAACAAAATGCAAACAAATAAAATTTCTTAATTTAATCTTGATTCCAAATGATACTAGAATGTAAACTCCACAAGGACAGGAGCCTTGGTCTGTTTTGTTCACTGATTTTATTACAAGAATGTTGTCTGTTACAGGAACAGAAGGTACTCATTTATTCTTTGTTAAAAAGACATATGGATCTTGAGTCCTTGTGCTAGGTATTCGAAAAACAACAGTAAATAAATTCTGCTTCCTGCCTCCTAGGATTCATAGCCTCCTGGGTAAACTCCACACAACCAAAATAAAAGGCAGCCTTGAACTGCTCTGAAAGAGATCTAACTAAGAAAAGAGGTAGAAGGACATCATAGCAAATCAAGGGAAGTTTCACATCAGAAACCATCTCTGTGGCTTATAGTATTGGTAATGATAACAACAAATCACTAATATCTAGCACTTACCACGTGCCAGGCTCTGTTTCCAGAGCATCCCATGATTAATGCATTAAACCCTCCTAATCACCCCATGAGATGGAGACTGCCATTACCCTCAGTTTAGAGAAGTGGAAACTGAGGCACAGGGAAGTTAAGTAAGTCCCTGAGGCCACAAAGCTAGTCAGGAGCAGACGTGGGATTTGACCCCAGGCAGCTGGGTTTCAGATCCCCCTTTTATCACATGCAATAAAACTACTATTCTTTCCTGCTCAAAACCATGCTAATTCATTTTGTTCTGTTTCAGGTAAAAGAAAAACAAACCCACCAGCTTCAATGCTCACCTACAGATTTTTTTTCTTTTCATCTCTTTAAACAGAGCATTTTAAAAAGACTATATTTTGTTACCTGTAACAGATCTTCACTGAGGACTTCTGTTTTCTCAGCTCTGTGGGAAAAATTAAAAGTTCAGAGTTAGTAATCTAGAAATGAAAAGCAACTCAAAATTTAACAATTATTGGTCTGGAGTTTAAAACAAAATAGGCAGAAATGAATTTAGATTGGGGCAGGGGAAGCGTTACCAAAGAGAAACAACCAAACGAAAGTTTGCAGAGAATAACAACCCAAAGCAAGAATGAACGATCTAGAGCAGTGGTTCTCAAACTTGAACAGGCTCAGAGTCACCAATGGGGGATGCTGATTTCAAATGCCATTTCCCAGGTCTAACCTGGAGATTCTACTCTAAATCGGTAGGTCTGGAGTGAGATCCTGCATTTTCAACAGCACCTCCCTGCTCAGAATTCCACTGCGGTGGGTCTCTAGATCACACTTTGAGAAAAGACTGTTCTACAGAAGCTTAAACTTCGGTTCTCAAAATGATCCTTCCCAAGTTTCAGAGCCTTACTGAAGCAAGTTCATCACAAATCCAGAAACATTATGCAAAAATACAAGTCTAGACCATAACACACAATAACAACAATTGAGTATTCTCTCCTTTAGGTTTCTCCCCATCTTTACTTAAAAAACAAAACAAAACAGTATTTCCACAACTTTCCCTTTGCTATGCTTTAGAACTTCTATTAACTTCACCAGCCTTTCCACAAAACCAAAGTGGCAGCCAGCAATCAGAAGAGGGGCATTCTAAGTTGCTAGAGTCTCCACTGCCAGACCATAATAATTTAAGAAGACTTCTCTCTGAAGTTTGAAAGGGCTACACCACTGCCACACACAATACCCAGAATTACTAGAATCTAAGTGCCATTTTGGACTTCTGGTTCAAATAGTGATTTGAACCAAGTCATTTAACATCCCTACCAAATTCCCATTGACATAACAGGGAAATTTTTTAAGGATAAAGAAAAAGTCTGCTTTAGCTCTTTATAGTGAGGGGGGGTCAGAGGGAGGCCATGAGTAAACCAGAAATTCTGAGACCTTTTTATAAGATATATTGCAGAACGGGGAGCCACAAGATCTCGGACATTAACCAATGCAAGAGAAGGAGAGGCTGTTGGGCCAGAAAGTGAATGGGTCTCCTAGAATGACCTCAGAACACTGCTAAGCTGAGAGAGGCAGAGCTTTGGGTGAGGGCAAGAAGTAACATGCTGCCCCCCTCTGGCCTAAGTTTAGGGCGATGGCACATCAGGCAGACGTGGCCTGGGCCACAGAGGATTCCAACACCAGCTGCCACAGCAGTGTCCCAGTTAACCTGGAGATGCCGATAGGGGTAGCTCACTCACCAGTTTCTGCAGGAAACTGGAACTCTGACCTGACTCAAATACCTCCCAGGTCCAGAGGATCAGAGCCTGGAGACAAAGTCAAGGCCCCAACTTCCAGCAGCAGCCAACTCTCAATTCTATGAACAAGTTCCGCCAGCAGCAGGCCAAAATGTGCCATCCTAGCCCTTGCTTGGCACACACAGTGCTGGGCATTACTGAAGAGCCAAACACGGGTAGTCATGCCAGTTAGGGAAGTGGAGCAGGGCCCCAGCTGACTATGAGGTTAAACAACAGGCCTCAAAAAGAAACCTGACAGTCAGCCTAGCAGGGACACACATACCTGGCATGAGACCGCCACAGCTTCACCATCAGATCCCTCCATGAGTCTCGCCAATGGCCTCATTCCCCTCCAGCAAAATACCACCATTGGATTGGGTAACCTTCACCTTTCTTCTCTGACCAAAACCCCCAAATCAGGAGAGGGCCCGGTATATCTGTGACAGAACCCACCTCAACTCTGAAATGTCTTCCTTCTGTAGGTATGAGTACACAGAGAAATGGCCCAAGGTCTATTAAAATCTTCACAAGTTCAGAAGACAAGACTCCACCTGAGAATCACAGGAAGTATGTCCTCTTACAAAACAAATTATTTTTTAAAAATAACAGAGAGGAAAACTTGTTTTACAATGCCAATGTGGGCTACGAGAGGTGTGAGAGAGTTAGTAATAGTTCAGTGGTGTGCCAGGGCCAGCTCGGGAGAACACGAATCGTGAGCATCTTTCCCCAACTCCTTGTTCAGTGACCTCACATCAGTACTTGAAATCAAAGACCAAACATAATACAAACAACCACAAACAATTCAAATTGGGGCTTGGAAGTTTTTAAACATTTATGAGCACAGTGCTGCAACAGTCACAAAGAAAATAAAGCTAATGTAAAAACAAAAATCTACCAGAAAGATACTCATAGCACACTACCATGCTCAGTTGCAAATAACTGATTGGACATCATAATGTAACTCTCAAAGAGTAATATAACCAAAAATTGTGACCGTATTGGAAGGATAGGGGAGCAGAAACAGGGTAAAGGTTATACAAGAGCCCTAAACTCTCATTTATCATAACAAAAAGTCAACAGAGAACACCCAAATTTGATGACCCAAATGATAGTTCACATGTATTATTTATAAATATGGACATAAATAAATGCTAGAATAAACTGCTAAAATTTCAAAGTGGTTGTCTCTGGGGTTGGGGAATCTCTGGGAGAGTAAGGAGAGAAACCACAATATTTTGTGATAACCCTTTTACTATTTTTGACATTTTAAACTACATTTGATAGTTCCAAGTTTTTTTTTAGATAGCACATTACTTACATTTTTAAGTAGCCTGCTTGATACAGCTAGAGGTAACATATACCTGAGTTAAACCAATGGGTCCAATTGTCGATCTCCACAAAAGCACAACAGAACACATCCCTCAGAGAATCCAAAATATCAAGAAAATCAGTATATTTATTGTCCTTTTTTCAAATTAACTGGGCTCTAAATTTAGAGGTACTTTACTTGAAAAGGTATCTGGAGGCTGAAAAATATACTCAACATATTACATGAAAATGTTAGCATACTGTTTAAAAATAAGTTTGCTCTATGTTCCTTGCATTTGTGGATGCTCTGCATATTACATTAATAAAATTAATTTTAGAAAAAGATCCAATGTGTCTTTTTAACCAGATTTTAGGGTCCACTGAAATTATTAAAAATGATCTATAATCAGGAAAGATTACTTTTAAAAGTGACAAATAACGACTGCAGAATGTAATATACAAATTGGGGTGGCTCCCTCACCCACGAGATTCCTCTGTGGGACTGTGCTATTTCCACCTTAATTTTTAGGAACCACCACTGTCTCCACCTTTCCCAACAATGTGATGACCTGATCTCTGTCATCGCTCTTACCGGTCCAAGGCTCAGCCCTTTCTATATTGAACTGTTTTGGAGTGTTCATCTCAATCAGAAATGTGGAATTTTTACCCAGGGAAAGTCTAGTAATTATTCAGAATATTGGTCAAAGTGCCATTCAATAGGCACGTACATTAGCCATAAAAACTTGCCGTTTTTTACTCAGAAGTGTTATCTTGGATTGGTTGGGTTTTTTAAAATTCATTAAAGCAAAGGGTGGGGGTGGGGTGGGGAACAAGAGATTGACTTCATCAAGGTACCTAAAGACAAAAAAAAAAAAAAAACCAAACCAGTGGACAAAGTGATACAATAATAAGAATAACACTTGCTAAATCAGATTGTTTTAAATCAGACATTTTGCTGCATGGACCTAAATTTTTTGTATATGGGGCTTTTCTGCTTTGTCAGAGCCTTCTTTGTGTCCAATGTTCTGTGCTTGAAAACACACTTGAATGTTTCCTGTCTGTAACTGGAAAAACAATACAAATCAGGAAGGAACTTCCCACTCGCCATTTTACTCTGGGGTTTGTTTTTTCCTATGCAAGCCACTCTGCAATTCCACTAGTCATTCGAACGAGGCTTACATCAGGCAGCATTTTTAAATTACTTTTTGGTAAAGCACAAAATTTTCTCCTCGTAATTCCCAAAGCCTCAAAGCAGCAGTGCTGTGCAGGCCTTGTTAGGTTCACCTTTTCCCTCGACTAGGTGTGGTAGTGCCCAACCCTTCAGTTATGGTACACAGGATGTTTCACTCAGCTTACTACCGAGCAAGGAGGAAACAGAAACGTTCCCTATCTGAAGGAGTTTGTTTTACCAAAATGACAGAAAATGCCCAGACCAGGAGACAGGATCAAAAGAAAACTTGCGACTGAGCTAACAATTTCCATCTCTAATCATCGACTGATTTCTTCTGGCAGAGTTACCTTCATAAAACATGTACTATGGGAGCCATGGACATGAATGCTGAAATCCGCAACATCAGAGCAGGCTGCGGTCTTCCAAGCAATAAGCATGACTGACATCCTCCCTGCTAGACAGCAAGCTCTGTGAGGGCAGAGACCAAATCTTTACAGTTATCACTCCTCCCCAGCACCAAGCTTAGCACCTGCCTGCCACATAGTAGGTGCTTCATAATTACACACTGAATGAAGAAATGAACTGCTGTCACAATGATAGAGAAGGGTTTGAAAAAAGAACTTTCTAGATTTCAAAAGAGGTAACAAGAAAAAAAATTCAATAAAACTAGATAGAAAAGCAGCCAGAGGTGTACAGAATTGCCTTTCCACAATAAAATCCACAATGACTAAAATTGAAATGTGATGTTGCCTTTCAAAGTTAATCGTTTTTAAGATTGAAAAAACACACAAGAACTATCCATATTACAATGGTTTTGTAAATTTTATATTAAAAGGGCAGTAAAAGACATCCCTCTATATTTCCAGTCCCATATCCCAGAGGGAACTACTATTACCAATTTGTTACATACATATCCTTTCCAATTTTTTTCTAAATTTAAACTAGTTCTCAACTGGAGGCAACCGTGTCCCAAGGGGAAATTTGGCAATGTCGGGAGACATTTTTGGCTATTATGATAGGGGGTTGCTACTACTATCTGCTGGGTAGAGACCAGGATAATAAATATCCTAAATGTACCCTACTCCCCTAAACAATATAAAAAATTATAAATAAAGAATGATCCAGCCCTTAGTTTCCCATTGTGGCCAGGTGCGGTAGCTCACGCCTGTAATCCCAGCATTTTGGGAGGCCGAGGCGGGAGGACTGCTTGAGGCCAGGAGTTAGAGTTTCCTATTGCTGCTGATCGCCACAAACTTAGTGGCTTAAACAATTCAAATTTATTATCTTATACTTCTGGAGGTCAGAAGTTTGAAATAGGTTTCACTGGGCTAAAATCAAGGTGTCAGTCAGCAGGGCTGAACTGGGGAGAGTCTGTTTCCTTGCCATTTCCAGGTTGTAGAGGCTGCCCACAGTCCTTGCCCCCTTCCTGCAAGTTCAAAGTCTGCAGTGTTTGCTCTGTGCCTTTCTTCCATAATGACCTCTTCCTCTGACTTTAACTCTGCAACCTCCCTCTTCCACTTTTAAGGACCTTTTTAATTACAGTGGGTCCACCTGGATAATCCAGGCTAATCTCCCTTTCTGCTGATTAGCAACTTTAATTTCACCTCCAACCTTAATTCCCCTTTGCCATGTAACCTAACATAATCACAGGTCCTGCAGATTGGGGTATGGACATCTTTTGGGAGGGGAGAGTATTATTCTACCTACTATAAATCCAAATGTCAACAGTGTCAAGGCTGAGAAACTCTGATTTCAAATGACACACACACGTATGCACAAATACATACGTTATATACATACATACACACATGTAGACTGACAGACATGAGGGGCATCTTTACAGGTCAGAACACAGATGTACATCTCTACCTCGTTCTTTTATATGGCTGTATGGTAACCCATTATGTGGCCGTACCATGATCTATTTAAACAACTTAATCTTAATTGCATGAAATCAAGGCAATACCACCCAAACCCACTATCCTCATATTAAATCTAATTGAATTGTGGACTGAAGAAAGATAAAGAATGTCAAACCTCCATATCATAAACAGTTCCTACAGGGCTGTAGGGGTCCTTCTAGAGCCTTCATAATAGCCAAGAACAGTAGCAGTGAAATTTGCTGGGTGCTTTCTATGCCCCAGGCACTGGGCTTGCACTTAAATCTATTTTCTCACTTTGATTCTCACATCAACCCTATTAGGTAGGAACTACGACCTTCCTTTCACATATGAGGAAAGTTGGGCTCCAAGAGGTAACTTGCCTAGGACCACACTGCTAGAAAGTGGGATTATGGGATTCAAACCCAGAGTGCCTGACTATCAAGTCCTGGCATTTAGTTTATCTATACCCGGGGTTGGCAAACTACACCCGTGGGCCAAATCCAGCTCACTGCCCATTTTTGTATGGCCAGGGAGCTAAGGAGAATTTTTATTTTTAAATGGTTAGAAAAACCTAAGAGAGGAATAATGTTTTGTAAATACATGCAAATTATATGAAATTCAAATTTTGGTGTGTATTCAATAAAGTTTTACTGGAACAGATCCAGGCTCATTTGTTTATGTCTTATCTATGACTGCTTTCAAGCTACAACAGCAGAGTTGAGTAGTTGCTCCAGAGACCGCCATATGGCCTGTAGAGCTCAAAATATTTACTATCCTGGCCATTTACAGAAAACATTGCCGACCCCAGGTCTATATCCGTGATTCTCACAGGATGTGGTGCAAACCTCGCTCCCTCTTTAGAATCACTTTGAGGACTGGTGAGGTGGGCCTGGAGGTGTATTTTCTCTTCCTCGACATTCTGCCTCATATTCAAGCAGTAGCTGCCAAGATGCACAGAGGTGGCTGACTCTGATAATATAGTCCAGATGTGGAGGCATAGCCCAGTGCTGGCGACACTGGTGACAGAAGGAAATCAGAAATGATGTCCCTCTTCCACCTACCCACCTCCACCCACTCACCTCCCCAAAAATACACTGAAATACTGTAATTACTGTTTTCTTTCTGATCTCTACTTATAAACATATGTCAGGACAAGATGTAAATAAACACAATTCTCCACGTAAGGGTTCAGCAAACTTTTTCCGGAAAGACCAAAGAATAAATATTTTAGGCTTACAGGCCATACTGTCTCTGTTGCAATTACTCAGCTCTGCCATTGTAGCACAAAAACAGCCATAGACAATATAGAAATGAATGAACCTGGTTGTGTTCCAATCAAACTTTATACATGGACACTGAAATTGGAATTTCACATAATTTTCATGTGTCATGAACTGTTGTTCCTCTTTTAATTTTTTTCGACTATTTAAAAACGCGAAAAACCATTCTGAGCCTGTGAGCAGCCAGATTTGGCCCACAGGCCATAGTGTGCTGACCCCTGATCTATGTACAAGCTAAGTAAGTTTTCCCATGAAACTTCAATCCTTTTTAATCACTTCGCAAATCCAAATTCTTCTTACTCTGAAGGGGGATTTCTGCGCTTTCCCTACTTGCTTTTCAGAGGTTGAGAGACGTTGGCTTTTCAAGACTTCCCAAATTGCTCCTTTTCAATCCTTTCAGCCATTCTGCAGCTTTGCGAGCAGGGGGTTCATCTTTCCACCACCCAGAGCACTGTCCACTCTGGGGTGGCGAGTATGTGTCTGGGGCACCAATACCAACATCAAACGTCAAGGGCTCCCCATTGTTCCTGAGCTCACAGTGCCGTTGGGTTTTGGTTTACAAATTCACACAAGAGCTCACAGTTCCGTTGGTTTTTCTTACTTGCGCATTCACTTTGATACACCAATTTAAATGAACAAAAGAAATGGGGCACGGAGGGAATTGTTAATGAACTGATTTTAAACTCTGGTCACATGAAAATATTTAAATGCATCTTTGAGGAATAAGATAAATTATAACTAATCTCCCGAGGAATCTGAATATTGAACATAGGGCAATAACATAAACAATACTGCATGCAACATAATTTGTATTCACAGTGAAATTATAGCGACCAGACCCATAACTAAGACCCAGTAGATTTCATTCTGCTGGGAACCTCAACTTTGTCATCTTCTGCTACAAACGTTCACAAAATCCACTTGAGCCTTTGCGCTGGGTTTGGATGCAATAATTTGATTTCATAGTGAGCTGGGCAACTACTCAGTGAGTTTTTACTGTTTTATCTCATTAGATTAGCTGTCTTCTTAAATTTCTGGGAAGGAATCTGAAATCTACTTAATTGGATTTTATTGGGTGGATTTTAAAAATAAAAGACGCTCCGAAACTTTATAAATGAAACAATTTGATACACATTCCACAAAGTAGTTTAAAAAGTCATAAAAGAGAGTTTACAGAACTCTAAAGGGATGGTATTGGGAAAAAAAATTGTTCCCATGCATAACACTGAAAAGAAAAAGGATATTTATCAGGGGGAAAATGATCAAATAGCAAATATTTTGACAATGGTATAGGGAAAATAGATCTAACAGTTCTATACCCTGAATTATTTCCCCAAATAATGGGATTTTGCCCGCATATTTATCGCTTCTCTAAGACAGGGTTAAAACACTTATTTTTTACTTTAAAAAACCTTAACAAAACCCTTATCAATCTTAGCTTCATCTTCATAATATTAGTTGAATTCCAATCAATGACTAAGATGAAAAGTTATATTGAGTTTTATCATTTTCCTACACATGTAAGCTTATCCATGCAGCTTTTTGTTTGGTCAGTTGGCTTTTTTTCTCTCCTCTGGCACATGAAATGGAATTTATTTGCCATCCCTGCACTAACCACGTGGTCCATCGCAAAGCTCCACCAGTGATTCTTGTTTATGGCAAAGTCTGGAGGAAATCTCCCAGCCACCAAACACCCTGATGACCTCCTCAAGGGACTTTCAAGTGCCTCATTCCGCAGCCTGCTCTAGTCATTTATGGTACCTGCTTGGACCTGGAGACAGCTGAGTTTGAGATTTCAAAATTTATTAAGCAGTCAAAAATACATGAAAAATATTTGCAAAATATTGCAATGCAAATAGTGCATGCACATAGAGCTACGACCTACAGGTGGAGGGCACAGGAAGGGAGTCCAATTTACTGCCATAGTAAGGCAACACAAGAGGCTAGGAGGAGCTGAAAAGCCACGAGAAAAATATAAAGCGAAAGTGTCAAAGGCAAGGCCACACAAAGTCAAGGGCTCAGGTCCGCACACCTCAGCTCTGACTCAGTGCTGTGGCCCCTGGTGCTGGCCAGGAGGCACTCCACATCTGAAGACAGGTTGTGTAGGCTCCCATACAAACATTTCTTCCTAAGGTCAGCACATTTGGACTTTGAAAAGCATGTTCCCATAAAAAGCAGGTTATAAACGATCATCAAGTTCTCAGTCTAGCTTACAAGAAAGCACTTATCTCCCAGCTTATCTAAAAGACAGCCTTGGTAAAGGCCTACTGATTTTTCTGAGCCACTCTGAACTGAGGGATGGTAGTAAAAAAAAAAAAAAAATCTAGGAGGCAACAGTGGTTCTCAACCAAGGCTACACATTACAATCCTAGGGGCTTTAAAAATAATATGGATGATTCCATTTATATGAAATGGCCAGAAAGGGCAAATCTATAGAGGCAGAAAGGAGATAGATGAGTTGCTGGCAGGGCAGGGAGTGTTAACAATGGGGATTAACTGTAAAGGAGCATGAGGGATCTTATTTGGGGTGATGAAAATGTTCTAAAATTGGATTGTAAATTTACTGTGTGAATTTACTAAAAATCATTGAGTTGTACACTTAAAATTTCTTAAATAAGTCAGGCACATAAAGATACATACTGCATGTTTTCATTCATATGTGGGAGCTGAAAAAATAATCTCACAGCTGAGTAGAATTGTGGTTATTAGAGGCTGGGAAGGGCAATGCGGAGGGGAGGATAGGGAGAGGTTGGTTAATGGATAGAAAGTTACAGTGAGATGGCAGGAATAAGTTCTAGTGTTCTGTAGCACTGTAGGGTGAATATGGTTAACAATAATTTAGTGTATATTTTCTAAAAGCTAGAAGAGGATTTTGAAAGTTCACAACACAAAGAAATGATAAACGAGGTGACAGACATGTGATTACCCTGATTTGATCATTACACATTGTATACATGTATCAAAATATCACTCTGGATCCCATAAATATGTACAGTTATTAAGAGTCAACTAAGATAAAAGGAAAAATTGGGATGAATGTTATGATCTATAAAAAAATGCCTCAATAAAATTGTTAAAAGAAAATGACACTAATGCCTGGACTCCAACCCAGAGCAACTGAATCAGAACCTGAGGGGGTAGAGCTTGGCCTTTTTTTTTTTTTTTTTAAATCTCCCCAGGCAATTCCCAAGGGCAGCTGGCATAGACAACCATGGCAGGAGAAGGCTCAGAGTAGCAATAGCTGGCAGGTGGCAGAGTGGCCAGCAGGTCAGAGGAGGAGGGGGCCCAGCAGTAGCAGATGACACAAGAGTAAGGACAGTCTATAGTGTCCCCATGCACTAGGCCATAAACACACTCTTTCTAGGGCTGCCCAGAAGTCGCTCTTGTGCGCACGATTCACAACTGGGTTTACTCTCTTGCCTTTGCAGACCGAGTAAACTAAGTGACGAGAAACTGATAGACGCCAGATTCTAAGTTTCGCTTTTGGCAAAGGATAAGGATACAAGATACATCAGGAGCTAACATTTGGGGCTCTGGAGTCAGACAGATCTGACTTTGAATCCCAGTGTTGGACACCCACAATTATAACTTACTAAGTGACATTTCCTCCACCGTAAAATGGGAATAATCCTAACTATGTAACAGGAAGAATAATAATACTGCCACCACAGTGGTTGTTTAGAAACACCATCTATGTATCTCATTTAACATGGTCCCTGGCACCTGCTGAGGGCTCACAGAGTGTTAGGTGTTCTGAGAATTACAACAAATAATAACCTTCAGATAAATCCCAAGTCTTACCTAAGAATGACCTTTCTGAAGTTACCAAGCTCTTCCAGCTTCTCTCTGGAAGGAGTTACTGTTGAGCCCAGACCACACAAAGACAAAAAGCTATGCCAGACTTAGAGCAGGAGCAGGGCAGGCTGCTCAATTAAGACAAAGGATTGGTTGTGATAAGGCTGCGTGGGATAGTGGCCACCAAAGAGAATCACAGGCACACAATAAACAGAAACTTAGGTACGGAATACGTGGAGAGTTAGCAACCTTTCATCAAAGGCTCAACATCTTAAGCTGCTGTGCATCACAACGCTGGTAATAAGGCTATAAAAACACCTGTGCCAGCAGATCTCAGGTGTGTATTCATAGAGGGGTGAAAGCAATTCTCCAAATATAAACCATCCATCCTAGGATGGACTTGCTCCAAGGTATTCAGATCATAGATCTTCATTCATTCACCAGTATTTATGGAGCTCTCACTAAATGTCAAGAACTGGAGAAGAAAAAAAAAAAAAAAAGGAGAGAAATGAGACACAGTCTCCACCCTTGAAGAGCTCACAGGAAAGAGAAATGTCAACAATCAACCTCCTTCAGAGAGCTATAGGGTACTGAGAGAAGAGTAATGGATTGTGTGGCCAGAAAAGACTTCACAGGGAAACAGTCCAAGCAGAACTCAGGTTAAGTCAGGACAACCAAAGACATGGGGAGAAGGGATTTGGGGAGGAAGGAGTCTGTACTCAACAGGGCATAGAATAGGAAGGGTGGATCTGGTTGCAAAGAAAGGCTTTGCCTGCTAAGCAATTAGGGGGCAACAGGGAGCCACTGATGGTTTTTCAGTAAAGGAATGTCATCAGATTGGAGTTTTAGAATGAAAATTCTGATAGCAGAGTACGGGATGGAGGTAGGGAGGACACCTGGAGGCCTCTACAAAGAGCACAGACCCAGACAGAGTCCCATCGGTCTGATCCTGACAACATGCAGCTATTTTAAGAGAATTAGTACAGCAGATTCCGACTATAGACTGTCAACTTGAAAAACGTTTCAGAGAGGACAAGAAAAATCTATAAAATATGGCACTCTCTCTGGTCAAGAAATTAATCAAACATAGAAACTAAAATTCATGGATCATAACATACTTAATCAGAAGAGCTTATTTAACACCAGATTTCCAATGCTAAATTTAAAAAAAATTTAAACAGTAATATTTTGCATTTGTACATTTTCTTTTATGAAAGCACTTTCACTTACACTATTTCATTTTATTATATTACATGTACTTTTATATAGGGCAATTTTTATTATCCCTATTTTGTGGGTGTTCAGGTACCCATTAAATGAATTACACAGTGTGAATCAGTCTTCAAAGCCTCAGGAAGACAGTAACTTCAAGGTCATCGGCCAAAGTTGAGTTTCTTTTAAATTTTTTTGCTAGATTCTGGTCCTGGCTTCACCACAAACTAACCACATGATCTAAAAATACATCCCTTAACCTTCCTGCCCCTCACTTTATTTATATGTGCATCAACATTCTCACACGACTTTTAAAGAGACTACAATAAATAGCAAAGGAGAGAACATTTCAAAACCTTCACAACTGTGCTTTGCAAAATATAAGACTGTATCTCTATAAATGTTACATAGTTTAAAAAGGCACACAGTGCCGAGAATTTGGATAATCTTGGCCCCTGTAGGTTTTTACAATGAATACACATCACCGATGTAGCCCCAGAAAGTTCCATGAATAACTGTGGTGCACAAAATGAAGGGAAAAACTATTCACCTGGAAAATCAGGGTGAGGCAGATTTTACAGGATGACGGGTAGATTCTGGGTGGGGAACACCATAAATCTTCACTTGCCCTTTTCTAAAGGTCAAAGATTGCTTAATGGATGAAAGGACTCTATAGATGAGTCAAAATAGAAAACTGATTTTTTTTTTAAACAAGGCTTTTCCCCAAAAGGATATTGATAATAACTGAATGTGAACTGAGCAGAGCTATGCAGCCCATCACTGAATTCAACCACAGGCTAGTGTCACGAATAATTTGCCACTAACCTTTTCATTTGGTTAGTCACTGAACAAATATTTTTGGGTTTCCTTCTATGAGTCATCATGAGTAAGAGATATGGCCCCTGTTCTGACAGAGCTCGAGGACTATCGAGGAAAATAGGTGATTATACTTCAGTGTGATGGCTGCTCCAATAGCAGAAGTGCAGGGTCCTCTGGGAGTTGTCATCAGTTGAGCTCACATCATGTGCTCAGCACTGTTCCAGGTACTTTGCCAGAATAAATTCTCTTACAGTTCATAAAGACTCTATGGGGTATTACTGTCCCTATGCTCCACATGAGGAAACTGAGGCACAGAGAAATTGAGTGACTTGCCTAAGGTTTCACAGCTAGGCTTCCAAATCTGGGCAGTATTACTCCAGAGATCTTGTTCTTAACCACTTAATACACACTTTACACGTATTAACCCATTTAATCCCCAAGGTAACCATGAGATCAATACTATTAATATATCCATTTTAGAGATTAGAAACCCAGACACAGAGAAGCTGACTGACTTGCTGAAGGTTACAGAGATGACAGGAGGATCCCTGAATGCAGACCCAGGATACCAGAAAGGTTTTCTGAAACTGGTGATGGCTTCTGAGACTTACTAGATGAGTTGGAAACTTGGACGTTGGGTGGCACAAGAGTATATTAGGGACCGGGCGCGGTGGCTCAGGCCTGTAATCCTAGCACTCTAGGAGGCCAAGGCGGGTGGATCACTCAAGGTCAGGAGTTCGAGACCAGCCTGAGCAAGAGCGAGACCCCGTCTC
>NW_012147523.1:2187444-2205132 GCF_000956105.1 Propithecus coquereli | reverse complement strand
TAATGTCTTAAGTCCCTTTCCTCACTGGAGAATTTTCCTACCATCAGTGATTTCAGGAACCTACCAGTGGAGACAACGGTTCAATCTGTTACGCTATAACATGTTATTATGATAGTTGTATTACTAAGAATTTATCAACACTCAAATTAGAAAATCAATTGATATGATGGCAGGAGGGGGAATATTCAGGAGATGGAACATTTTGAACTAGCAAAGGAATTTCTCCAGCATTGCAGGGCAAATCTAGCATTTCATCATATCTGGATATTGTTCAAACAGGATACTAGTCTGTTCTTATAATCACGAGCACTCTTATTAATGAGAACATCTTATACATACACATCTCCTTTGCTACCCACAAGTCTAAAAGCAGAACAGAAAAACACCCATTAAAGTGTGTTCACAAGGTACCCCACCTCCACCTCCAGCAAGGTGCTGGGCTCCTTGTGGGTGGGTGAAGTGGCTAAGAGTAACAGCCTGGAGCAAGTTCACTGGGGGTCAAAGCCCAGTTCGCCACCTAAGAGCTGTGTAACTATCAGCAAATTACTTGACATGTATTTCTCTTTCCTTATCTGTAAAAATGGTGATATTAATGATATCTAACTTACAGAATTGGAAGAATTAAAAGAGATACTATAAGCAAAGTGCTAATTCCTAGAAAGCTCAAAAAATGGTTCTTGTTCTTGTTATTAAATAAGTGATTTAAGAGTCTGGACTCTGGAGACATGACCTTGGACAAGTTACACAAGCTTGCTGAACCTCTGTCTTCTCACCTGTAAAAGGGGATAGCACAGTACTGATTTCATAGGGTTTGACAGGTATTAAATGAGTCAACATACAACTAGCACTTGGAATGGCCTGGCACCTGGTAAACATCCAAATACATGTCATTATCATTTTTTTTTTTCGGAAGGATCTCTCTGACAACAATATGGAAGATGCTGAGACGGAAGATGTACCGGAGGGTAGAAAACCAAGGAAGAGAAGATTAAAAGGCCCAAGAATATGAGATCCAAGTGAGCAGGGAAGCGGGCCTGCACTAAACAGCTGGCGTGAAAAGGAGGGGACAGAGAGCTATTATAAAGGTAAGATGAACAGGACTTACTGACTTGGGTGTGGGTGGGAAGTGAGAGGGAGAAGCCTAGGATGACCACCAGGTTTCTGTCTTGAGGGACTGGCTGGTAATGAGACCCTTCACTGAGAGAGAAAACTTGGGAGGATTTGAGGGTGCAGCCACTGAGGTCAGCTGTGGACATGCTGAGTTTAAAGGATCTGTTGAACATTCAGGTGGAGATATCCAGTGTGTTTTTTTTCTAGATGGTTCTGAAGCACAGAAGAGGCATCTGGACTAGACATGCAGAGCATGCTGCAAGTACTAGCAGCAAACATGGATTTGGGGGAGTTCACTCAGAATGCAGATCCTGCAGAGAAGATGAAGGCTAAGGACAGAAACCTTGGGAACACAACAGGAAGAGCCACAGCAGGGAACAGAAAAGGAGTCCCCAGGGAAGGCACCAAGAGTAAGCTGTAAATGAAGCAAGGACAAGTGACTGCCTAAGGATGCAAAATGTCCCTGGGCACAGGAAAGGCAGGGACAGAAAAGTGTGAGATGGTTGTTGGAAACCTGGATGTGGGGCACGATGGGAGAGGGAGAAGCAAGCCACGTGAAGGAAAGGGACACTGAGAAAGCTTGCACGTGATTAGCAGAGCAGCTGAGAGGGCAGTAGTGGAGAGAGGGAGGCTGAAAATGCAGAGCAGCAAGGGGAAGACCAACGAGTGACACGCCTAGGAAAGTGGCACAGGCTGGAAGGGCCGTCTTAGAGGGCAGGATGGAGGCTGACAGGCACTAATGGCGACCATGACAACCATCAACTTGAGCACCAGACTAGGGGAAGGGTTGGCCCTATCCAGTTTTCTCTGGAAATTAGGAGGCAGGTCATCTGAGGAGAGTGGGTGTGTCTGGGGCAGGGAGGAGCAGGGTTTGAGAAAAGAGAGAGTCTGGCAAGAGCACTCAGGAAAACGGGATAGGAAATTTAGCCAAGGATTGAAAGGCAGTATTAAAAGCCCAGCTGAGCTTGGAGGCCATAAAATTTTGGCAGCCATAAATTACACAAGTGGAAGATCTTTCTGGGCCACACCCTGCATCCCAGGTATGGGAGCGAAGAAGCCAGAAAGAGAAGTGAGTCAGGCTGTTATTCTGCAGAACAGGTGAAAGAAAAAGGCCAGCTGGGCAGAGCTCTGCAACTGATGTCAAAGAGCAACCAGCATGACTAACCCAAGTCAGAGAAGGTTGGGACCTAACAGAGGGCAGAAGAAACTGTTGGGGAAAGCAATCTGAAAGGATAAGAGATTGCAGTCAGATGGGGGACCAAGTATTAGGGCTAATTAAAGAATAAAAAGATACACTGTGAGAAATGATATGACAGATTTTTAATGTAAAACAAAATTATCCATTTGGGGGAAAGATGTCCATCAGTT
Source organism: Propithecus coquereli (assembly GCF_000956105.1). Classification (NCBI taxonomy): domain Eukaryota; kingdom Metazoa; phylum Chordata; class Mammalia; order Primates; family Indriidae; genus Propithecus; species Propithecus coquereli. The sequence goes on along the minus strand of NW_012147523.1, from coordinate 2,202,654 downwards.
TATACTGATATAAAGAAAATAGAAGCATGCCGGTTTTAAAGCTTTTTAAAGCTTTGAAGAACCAGCTTACATCTTCTGTTGGATGGAAATGCAACCAGGGGCTGGAAATTTAAATACTACAGTCACTCTGGACTTAAGAACAAATGGATTTGCAAATAGCCTTTCACTACCCAACTGATTTGAAAACAAAAGAGCTGGAGAGAGTTGTCCAAAGACATGTCAGCAGAGACATTCAAGACAGAGATGGCAGTATCAATTTAGGGATGAAGAAATGCCACGGTTAGAGGCATAAAACAGAGTCATCAACCACAAGGTAACAGTTATGGGGCTGTGATCGCCCAGAGAAATGGCTGAGAGGAGGGAAACCAAGGACATTTACCTGTCCAAATACAAGGGTGGATACCCAACACTACCCTGGATCACTATGGTCCTGGAAAGGTAGGAACGTTACAATCTACAGGTTATTTTTTATTGTTCTTTCTATGCCAAAGCACGGAGTACTTTCCATGATAAGCTATATTTTCTTCTATTTATTTTATGATTTTATTTTTTACAAGAAACACTTAATCCACTCGAAATTTATTTTGGCATATAGTGGTGAGGTGGAATCTAACCTATTTTTCTCAATACTAACCTGTCATCCTATACTATTTCCACACCATCTTACGATGCCTCCTTATCACATGTCAACTTCTTAAACATACCAGGGCTTTTTCCTGTGCGGTATCAGGAACAGTATTTCACAAGTATGGGAACACAGCAGAGAGGATGACTGGGCCAACATCAGAAAGAGAGCTAGCACAGACAGGATCTCAGCTCCCTCAGACTCAAATCCAATATATTTTTTACTATACTCCAACTACCCTAAAGCTGTTTTAGTTTTTTAAAGCCGTCATCTAAAAGTTTTAAAGACTGAATTAATTGCCAAGAAAGCTGATTCTTAAGGGAAAGTAATTTGATAATCACCAAATCTCACCTCAGAGAGAACCACATTTCTGCTTTTTGGGGGAAAGGCTCTCATTTAGAACTCGAGTGTGTTTGAAGACTAGAGGAACAACACACACAAACAGATGCATGAGGTGCATATCTATAAACAACATTTCTCTAGAGAGCAGTTCCTAATATGGGACTGTAGCTAAGCATCTCTCAGATAACAAGTAGGTTTCTACTAGGCCAGCCATGTTGATGGGTTTTCTTTAATCCTGGGGTCTTGTCCATGGGCTTGAAGATTGTCTGTGAAGTCTATGAAATTATATGCAAACCTGTGCATGAGGGTGATTTTTTTCTGACAAGAGGGTGGTTAGAATCCCCTTCTAAATCTACAGGCAATAACGTTTCTATTCCTAAAGACTGCCCTGGGATTTGGAGCCTACAATTAAGTCCGCTGCCTTGTGACCTGTTAACCACTTCTTTAGAAGTGACATTAACATATTGCCACTTACGCTCCATTAAAACTCCTCTTACATTTCTCAACTTTCTTCCTCCCCACCCAAGAATCAGATAATGGTTGCCTTTTTCCAATTTACAGACAAAAAATATTAAAGGATAAAATTTTCAGTGTCAGGTTTCCCCTATTTCTGCCCTCTTGGACTTCTCTATCACCTGTTCTCTCTACCTGCCTGCTATCAGTATTGCTCAAGTGTTATGTAGCCAGAGAAGCCCTCACTGAACCCCCAGACACATCTCTGAGGAACCCCCAACCCCACCCCATGCCTGTGCCCATGCTCCCTCTATCCTAGCACTAACCTTATCTAGTGAAATAGAAATACTTCGGTGGATTTCCCTGAGGTACAAATGGGAATGGTTTCAAGTGGCCACTTCAGCCTGTGCATCTGTAAGTATCCAGTGACCATGTGAAATCCAAGCTGGTTGATTTATACATGTTCACACTGACAGGTGACAGTAGCTGGTAGGTGCTTGGAAGAATTTCTGTGCATTTGTGAACATTTATTTATTTAAAGACTTATATTCATTTGAGCACCTGTTTACCTAGTCTAGGATTATGACTTAAGCTCTGTAAGAAGCACACATTTGGCTGAACCATGTGGAAGAACACCGAGAAACTATAGAAGAAATGCTAATAAAACATTAAAGGAGAGATCAAATTGACTACTAGACCAAAAGGCATCTCTGATAAGGAAGACACCTAAAAAGAACTGTGGGAAAGGAGAGGCAGAGACAAGCATCTTAAGATAATCAAAAAAAAGTAATCAATGCAAATAATCAATAAGCTGCAATTATTGTGAAATATCATGACATAGGAAACAGAGTCATATAATCTGGATGGCTGAAATGAACTGAATATTATTTCCCTATCAAATGTGCCTCTCATTTTATTTGCTATAAATAGGTTCTACCTATTCAAAAGACAGTTTCTTACATATATCACAGATATAAATATTGAGCAATATTGATAGACACTTGGAATCTGCTCTGTCTTCTGAAACGTGCATTAAACCTACACCTAGTTATGAAATGTGCTGTCTCAAGATGCCATCACTGTACTTGTTAAGTAATGTATGAGAACAAGAATGTTAACTTGTTTATATTAAAATACATTAATAAATCAAGGAATGGCATTAAGATTTCATTAACAACACCTAAGGTCTGCTAGCATAGGTATAACTGGTTATATTCAAATTAACTGTTTGTATGTCTGTCTCCCCTCTCAAGTCCCTAGGGATTGGTTATATTTTTAATCTCAGTCCCTATATTGGTTCTATATTTTAACTCCATTTGACAGGTTCTCAGTAGACATTTGTTGAACTGAATTGGCAATTGAACAATGAAACTGATAACTAAACATTAATTCTATGACAATTAAAAAAACAAATGACACATACAGAAAACTCATATAAAGAAATATTAATACAAATAGAAGGACAAATATTCCAACCTCAGTGGAAAAAATTTAAACAGGTAGCAAATTTTTTAAAAGACAATATCTAATGCCATAATACTAAGGTGATGGTGAAAATGATATTCTTCATGCCATGCATAATAATGTGCATTATGGTTCAATATTACTTTCTGCACTATAAACTAAATGATAGCATGATCATCTTAAAAGACAATTTGGCATTAGTATGGCTATATAAATATTAATTTCCTACAAATGTATTGATTCTAACCTCTAGAGAATTCATCAGAAAAAAATAATCTAGAGGGGAACAGCCATAATCGTTAAAATGGAGACTGATCATGTCAAACAGAGGTGGGGTGCCTAGATGTCTGACAAAAGGGATAAAATGCAGCTCAAGCTAACACAGCCAGTTGGAAGATAAAGTTTCGAGTCCAGATGAAAACTAGTGAGCTCTTGATTAAGGTACCAAGAAGCACGGGCACTGAGAAGCAGAGACCAGGTCAAAAAGATAACCAAGGAGGAAGAATTGCCAGATCATAGTGATAGCCTGGAAATGAGAAGCTGGAGGAGAAAGAGGGGGACTGACAAGGGACTGAGGAAGTGGTGCTGATGGCATTCAATGCCCTAGGGTAGGGGTCAGCAAACTTTTTATAAAGGGCCAGCAATAAACACCATAGGCTCTGCGGGCCACACGGGTCACTGTGGCAACTGCTTAACTTTGCTGCCGCAGTAAGTAGCTGTGTTCTGATAACCCTGTTTTACAAAACAGGCAGTGGGCTGGATTTAACTTGTGGCCAAAGTTTGTTGACCCAGGGACTAGAGAACACAGGGAAATGAGACCATTTGGAGGATGAAGTTCACGAGTTCAATCTTAGCGGGACATGTCAGCAGATGGCAGCATCAATCTAGGGATGAAGAAATGCCAGAGTTAGAGGCATAAAACAGTCATCAACCAAGAGGTAATTGTTATGGGGCTGAGATCACCCAGAAAAATGGCTGAAAGGAGGAGAAACCAAGGACATTTACCTGTCCAAATACAGGGGTGGATACCCAACATTACCCCGGATCACTATGGCCCTGGAAAGGTAGCAACGTTACACTCTAACCTCCCTTATCACCTACATTTTAGAAAGAAGGCTCCTATTTTTAAAGTGGGGCTTTCATTTCCTTTTCCAAGATAAATAACTTTAAAACTTCAAATTTTTAGATGAGAAGGAAAACTTCTTATTGGCTAGAAAATAAGGCGGCTCTAAAATAAAGTACCTATCAACTTTATGTTTTATTTTTATTATGAAATATTTTATAAACAAAAACAACCTGCACGTATGTAAGGTATAATGAATAATAATAAAACAAATGTACCCACTACCATCTTAAGAAGTAGTTCATTACCAATACCACTGACAACTTTTCATACCACAACCATTAGTCTCTAAATCAGGGGTCAAAGCAGGCAGCCCACAGCCAGGTAAAGCTTGCAGACATCTTTTTCTTTGGCCTACACAGTGTTTTTTTTTTTTTCCCTTTTAGTTGGCAACATTTAAATATCAAGAAACTTCACATAGAAATCAGCATTCCGTGGTATCATTAAAAATGGGAGGATGTGGCTATACCACACCCACATTCACCATGGCAACAAGTGGTTAGAGCTAAAGAGCAACTAACCCCTTTAAATGAACATGTCCTTAGCAGTTCACTGCAGTCCCCACCATTCCCTATTGTCCTATACCCACCTCCCACTTCACTTATTTATTTTACTTGCCCAGGCACTTGAGTTTGTACCCCTGCTTATACAATGTAAGTGGAATTTCCAACCTTTTGGAGTATGGGAAACACTACTTAATGGAAAAAAATTTCACAGATTCTCTCAATAGGTACATTATTACAGGTAAGACAGATCCACAATCCCTAGCCACCATTTTGAAATTCAAAAAACTCTAAGAAACAAAAATTTTTTTGTAACTCATTTGGCAATAAAACTTGACCTGAACTGACATGAAGCTATTTATAATGTTTATGTATCCATTCAGTGTGAATATACTGAATAGCATACATTTTGCTATAGAAATAACAAGTTTGATTATAGGATGCTGCCTCAGTCCCTGCTAGAGGTATTATATATTAATAACAACAGCATATGTGCATTATTCCTTTTAGAAAATCTGAAAAATTCTGAATTCTGCACTTGATCATAGCCAAAGGTTGAGATGTGATAAAAAAAAAAAAATCTTAATTCTGAAACTCATTTGGTCCCAAAGGTTCCAGATAAGGGACTGTGGGTCTACTGTACCTTTAAGGTTTACATTTAAGAAAATACGCACGCAACAAAGCAGATGAGAGTGTAATAATATTTTTAAATAGATCAGTACTTGATTACCTACATTTGAGAAACAGAAATACAGAGATATATGCAAAACATCCTGTGGTCTAACAAAAATGCATGGTGCACGTAGGACCACGTAAGTCCTAGGATTCTAGGACCCTAGGACCTTCTACCCTGGAGGTTTTCCCTCATACACACTGAGAGCCTCTGCCACGAAGGTAATTCATAATAGAATAACGCTGCCTTCACATATAAAGATGATGCTAAATGATCACATCCTTTTAGGGCTCATTCTTTTCCCCAGTGAAGAATGGATTTTTACTCACCTATAAATACTCTGATATTCTAGGATTTCACAACATGTAATCTATATGACGAGGCCATGAAAGATCAAATTGAGAAGAAGCGACGAAGATACAGGACTTCTTTCCACCCCTCCTCTACGCACAGGCTGGATGGAACCCACTCAGATGGAAGCAAAGCACACACAGCTACTACCCTTTCTCAGAAATACTGTTCTGAGCTCCCCTAGAAAAGGCAGAGTAAATATCAGTGGGAGGAAAAGGAGACAGTGGAGTAGGTGAAGGATGTAGACTCTTACTGCTGGCAAAGTAAGGATAAGGTTTGTGATCATCAAACATAGAAAGGGCTGTCTCATGGAAGAGAAATGAGATTTATTCAATTTGGCACCAGAGGACTGTTCTGGGATCAGAAGGTAGATCTGCCTTTTAACTCAGCGTGAGAATTTGTGCTGTTGGTAATGGATCCAGCTATCTCCTGAGGTAGTGAGTCCTCCACTCCTGGAGAAGGTCATTAGATCTCTGTGATCAGGGTTTATAGCTGCTTCAGAATCAGAAATCTGGGTTTGGATCTGCAGCTCTGTCATTTACTAGCTTGGTGACCTCTTTGATCTCTGGCTTCCTCATCATTCAATCAGGAATAAATAATATCACCTCTGAGAGTTGTTGTGAGAGTGCAGTGAAATAAATTTATGCAAACCACCTAGTCCAGCAGCTTAATAAGCACAGAAGACATTTAATAAACATTAATAAACATTAATCCTTTGCTGGTGAAAAGGCAGCCCAGTTTCTGTAGTCAAAAGCACATGGGATCCAGAATCAGAAGCCCTGGACCCAAGTCCTGCCTTGGCCAAGTAGTAGCTGTGCAAATTTGGCAAGTCATTTTTCCTTCTTTACAAAAGAGAAATGATAATCACCAATAGGTGAGAATCGAGCCAGGTGGTTTAGTACAGCACTTTGTTAACTAAACCACTATAGAAATGTGGATGATTATTACTATCAGACCTTTTCAAGATTTCACTAAAGGAAAGGATGGTCTTCCACAAATCCAAAGAACTGAGAATATAGTAATATCAGGATAAGGTATGGGGGGAAAAAAGGAAAAGAATAACAGAGACTGTTAATTTCCAGGTCCTGCTACACAAGTGGTTACCAATGGGTGACCCACAGGCCAAACCTGGCCTCTCAGTACTGCATTGTTTTTAGTCCCTGGTAGTGTCTCAAGTGGTTGTTTAATTTGAATTAAATGCCATCTAATTAAAATGCAGATCTTTTCTTGAAATTCCAAAGATCTGCCACTGGGCCCACGTTCCCACACAGCCCCTTTGCCTCACACCTCCAACCTTTGTCTGGCCCAAGTCACACATTTATTTTACTGGCCTGGCCCCCCAGGCGTTAGGGTTTGTAACTTTGGCTTATCTAAAGACAACTATCTGCAAAAGCATTCCGGCCTCCAGGGGAAACTTCCACCACAGCAGAAATCAGCGCTCAATGAGACACTCCCTACTATAGCCTAAGTACTGTGCTTTCCTCGTTAGGTCCTTCCAACTCGTTTTCTCCTTGACACGTTTACAACCTAACTTCTCCTCTTCCTAGTGTACACCCTCCTCTATTCAGGACATCACCTCCCCCAAAACACCATCTGCATCCACTAGATTATCTGTTTCGAATCATTTTCAAGAAACAAAACATCTCTCTTTTAAGCAGGACTACAAAAAACACAACATGACGTTTATTCCTTGCCTGACCAACATCCATTCTCCCCTCTTGCTGGTAACAGCACCCTAACTTACCTTGGGGAACCAGCTCTCCCCTACTCTCCGTCCATATGGCTTGGGTGGGGCTGACTCCATTCCTTCTTCAGAGACAGGCATGTGACCCAGAAGCATTCAAAGCCAATCCTGGGACTTTGGCCACAGTGACTGGGAGAAAAGTATTCTTTCCCTCTGGGACTTAAAAGAATGAGGAGTCTCCCTGTGGATGGATATAGCCTGTCTAAAGAGTGGAACCCCTGGATGCAGTGAAGCCTGAAGCCACACTGTTCTTGGACTCTTTTGGTCACATATGAGCTGATGAATTCCTGTCTTTGCCCAAGGCACTTTGAGTTGGGCTTTCTTACAACCAAAAGAGGTCGAATCAATGCAAAAAAAAAAAAAAAAAAATTGAAAGAAGTCCTTGAAGATGGAAGATAAACAAAGGCTCTGCTCAAATTGTCTCCTCTGGGAAGCTTTTGTTACCTCCCTGCAGCCAATGACAGCTAGGTTGTGCCTCAGCCAGCCCTCTAAAAGCACTTATCTAACACATACATTAATAATTATTTTTTGCTTGTCTATATCCTCCACATAGCTACTGTGCTCCTTCAGGGAAGAAACTATGTCATATTCACCTTTGATTCTTTTTTTTTGAGACAGAGTCTTGCTCTGTTCCCCGGACTAGAGTGCCGTGGCGTCAGCCTAGCTCACAGCAACCTCAAGCTCCTGGGCTCAAGCGATCCTTCCGCCTCAGCCTCCCGAGTAGCTGGGACTACAGGCATGCGCCACCATGCCCGGCTAATTTATATATATATATTTTTAGTTGTCCAGATCATTTTTCTAATTTTTAGTAGAGACGGGGTCTCGCTCTTGCTCAGGCTGGTCTCGAACTCCTGACCTTGAGCGATCCACCCGCCTCAGCCTCACAGAGTGCTAGGATTACAGGCGTGAGCTACCGCGCCCGGCCACCTTTGATTCTTTAATACCTTCCACAGTGGCAAACAGTGTGGGCTCAACAAGTGTCTATTGAATGTATGAATCAACAAAAGGCAAGTGGACAAAAAGAACCATCCTAATTCTCTCCTTTGGGACACCCATATTATGAGACCACCTCATAAGCCTTGCCCCTGTGATACATAGACCATTTTCCTCAGATAGACTCATCCACCCATTGTAAACAAATTGCATCATGAGAACTCACTCCTTCCAGGCATTACTAATTCTCCACATGTCCATCCCATGGAACCCGTCAAGTTTCTTAGTGTCTCCATTCTGGGTAGAATACCTCATTGCAAGACACCACCTAGAGCTCGAAGAATTGATAAACCAACACCCAACAGACATGGCATTCACATATATAACTTTCTTCTCCATCTAGATCACAGGGGGGAAAAAAACCGTTTGCTTTCTAGCCTTCGTGATTTCTAGCCAAATACACCCAGAATCCCGATTCTGGTGACCACCAACCATCTGCTTCCACACAGTAACAATTCTAGGCCCCTGCCTCCATTTTTCTTCTCTGGTCATTTATGATTACTTAAGTGGAAAAAAATAAAAAATATCTAGGAAATCAACAGCAGGGAAGCAACAGGTTTCCCAGTAAGAACACATGTTCTGACTTTGGGTGCATAATTGCCACTCCCTCAATAGCTCTGTAATAGCTTCAGCTTCCACTGGCACCTAGCAATAAAGATTTTCAAACAGTCAAAGGTCAGGCCCAGAATTTACAATCCCGGTATGAATCACCCTCCACTCTATCCAGTTCACAGTTTCCCACACTTGGACCCACACCACCAAGGCAATCTAATAAGAACTAGAATCCAGGAATTAACAATGTCTATTAAGCATCTACCATGTGATAGGAACCAAAGCAGACTCTGGGAATCAAAGGGGATAGAGAAAGGACTCTCAAGGCATTCAGTCTAATGCAGAATACAGACAGGAGGCAATTACATTATAGAAAAGCAGGTGCTACATGAGATTAGGAAAACTCCCAGGAGGGAGATCCAATCTATGCTGAGCATCAGGGAAGGCCTTCCAGAGGCACAGAGACCTTTACTGGGAGACCTGAAGAATGCATAGAAGGTGGTACAGGGAAGGTGTCATAAAAGAGGCTTTCCAGAAATCCAGGTAGAGACTAATAGGTAAGAGAAAGCAAGGCCTCCTCTGGAAACTGAAAGTAGGCAAGTACGTCTGGAATTTAAAAGCATGAAAGGAGAAGCGGCTAAGAGGAAGCAGGAGCCAGAGATACCCTAAATAGCTTTACAGATTTAGAAGTCTCAGAACTTTGTATAAGAAGAGCAAACATCCCTTGCCTGATACAAAAACTGTAAAAACAGGCCAAAATGACAATCTGACAAAATGTACCTTAGCATTTACTATAAATACTGGCTCCACAGTGCACATTGCTGAGAACACGAAGTGGGGTACAAAACGCATCAGAAATTTTCATTTGCTTTTAGATTCACTTGAAACATTAGCCCCCCATTATTATTTGTGTCTACCTTCCTCTCAGCATTATTTCCTTAATTTTCCTGCAAATAACAGAAAAGTAGCATGTCTGGGCTTTAACAGGAGGGGAATAACTCTGGAATCATTTCATCACTGATAAATGCACACCAAGATAATATGGTGGGGTATCAAAAAAATTACACAAGAAAACTAAGCAAAAAGTTGAGGGAAATGAAACAGTAAAAAAGCAAATATAGAAAACTCGAGAGGAAGTAAAAGTATTTTCATACACTCAAAAAAAAAGAAGTGCCCCCATGGGCTTCAGCCAAACCAAACTCCCCTTAACTGTTGAAAAAAAGAAAAACAAAAGAAGCAAGAGCTGTGAAAAATTCACACTTTCATATCTCTCCGCAGAATAAACAGTAAATTGGTACAGAACAGACAGCTGCCCTGAAAGACCTTGAAATATTCGCCCTGGATCATATAGCACATGACAATCACCTCTCGAAGCTCTCAAAACCACAAATCATTCCTGTTCCAACAGGCTGATCATCTGCAAACTCTGGCCTATTCTGTCATTTCAGAATCAATAATGCTTCCTGTCAAGCATTCAAGCAGCACCAAAGGAACATGGAGAAGTATCAGTTTCCAAATCCAAGGTGAGATTTTTTTTTCAATTGGCGCAAGGTGTCTCCATAATCCTTTTCTCCCAACTTCAAATTTCTAAATGTCAAGAACTTGCAGCAGCAGTCAAGTTCCTACACTATTAGCCCTGGTTTTGAGACAGCACCACCTCCGAATTCCCTCAAAGGGCGTTTTGAAACTCACTAAGCAAATCCGACCGGCTTCAGTAACCCTTTAGTTATCCATTGCCACCATGCACTTGTAGAAGGGCTCGCGACAGCGCGTCAGCCCGGAAAGGCTGGGAATACCGCCCCCCAAAGCACAGCGCTCGTCACCGCGACGTGCACATAAGTTTTCGGAGTCTTAGCTCAAGGCAGCGAGCCCGGGCTGGCTCGGTCCCGGGGAAGAGAACCTCGGGATCGGGTCTAGTCCTGGAAGGCGATGCTGCACGGGGCAGGGACAATGGGCACTGGGGACCCCGAGGGGTACTGCGGAGGAGGTGGCGGCCCGCCCTGGCCGGTCTCGGGGGCCGGGCGGTGGCGGGGCTGCAGGCGGGCTGCCCAGAGTTCGGCGTCCGGCCACGCCGCGGCGCAGACCCCGGCCCCGGGCCCAGCTGGCTCGGGCGGGGTCGCGGCCCGGTCCAGAGCCACCGATCCCGAAGAAGAGCCGTCCCGCCCCCCGCCCCGGCGCGACCCCCAGCCCAGCCTGGCCCAGCCTGGCTCATCGCACTCGCCTGCCCACGGTCTGGTTGGCCAGCTGCTTCATGCGGTTGAACTGCTTCTTCATGGTGGCGGCGGAGGCCCGCGGGGCTCGGGCCGGGCAGGGCTGGGGACGGCCTGGCGGCTCCTACATCGCTTCCCGGCCCAGGCGGCGGCGGCGGCGGCTTCTCAGGCCGGCGGTCCCGCCCTCGCCGCGTCACTTCCAGCGGCGCCGCCCGCCCTCCCGCTGGGCCGGCGGAGCAGGGCCGAGCCCGGCCAAGCCGAGCCGAGCCGAGCAGGGCCGAGTGGGGACGGGACGAGCCGAGCCGAGCCGAACGGCCCCGACCTGGCCAGGCCAGGCCCCGCGCGGAGCACCAGGCCCAGGGCTCCGAAACCACAAGGCCTCCGCTGCCCGACCACCCCCTAGTGGATTCCAATGCATGAAAATCCATCTCGTGTTGGGCACCAGCTCGGTGCCTTGCAGTCTGCTAGGACCTCTACGCTCTGTAGCTGATCGATCAATTGATCGCTCAGTAGAGCCACCGGTTGGGAGTTAGAACTCACTCCCCTGAGGAGATCTCAAACACGGGTGGGAAGAAGCCAGACACCAAGGGTGTAAACGTGCAGTCCCCTGTGTGCGACCTCCAGGACCAGACAAAACTCATCCGTGGGAACTGATACCGGAACTGGGCTTGCTGGAGCAGGAAGGCAGAGGGGGAATGGCAAAGGGCACGGGGAACTTTTCGGGTGACGGAAATACTCTGTCTTCCCCAGGGTAGTGCTTATGCGCAGGCGTAGACACTCGTCAAAACGCACGGATTTGGCCGGGCGCGGTGGCTCACGCTTGTAATCCTAGCTCTCTGGGAGGCCAAGGCGGGCGGACTGTTTGAGCTCAGGAGTTCGAAACCGGCCTGAGCAAGAGCGAGACCCCGTCTCTACTAAAATTAGAAAGAAATTAATTGGACAACTAAAAATATATAGAAAAAATTAGCCGGGCATGGTGGCGCATGGCTTTAGTCCCAGCTACTCGGGAGGCTGAGGCAGGAGGATCACTTGAGCCCAGGAGTTTGAGGTTGCTGTGAGCTAGAATGATGCCACGGCACTCTAGCCCGGACAACACAGTGAGACTCCGTCTCAAAAAAAAAAAAAAAAAAAACCGCACCGATTTGCACTCTTAAGGTGGATGTGGTTCACTACTGAAAAAAAGCCCTCCTAACTCTGTAAAATAATTTAAAGAGGTTTATTCTGAGCCAAATATGTGCGGCTGCAGCCCAGGGAACATAGTCTCAAGAAGTTACAGCTTGGTTTTATACATTCATGGAGACAGGAATTACAGGTAAAACCATAAATCTATGCAAGGAAAGTTTATATTTGTTAAGCCTGAAAAGGCAGGATATCTCAAAGCATGGTTACAAGTCATAGGTGGATTTTAGGGATTCTTTAGTTGACAATTGGTCGAAAGAGTTAAGCTTTGTCTAAAGACCCAGAGTCAGTAGAAAGGAATGATTGGGTTAAGATAAGGGGGTTTTCTGTCATGTGATGGTATAGCAGAATCAGATTGGAAAGTAAGCCACATTATATGGAGTTAATAAAAAAACCTCATTTAATGAGATTTTCATCATTTGTAGGCCTGACTCACCAAGCCTCTTAGGAAGGAATTTGGGCAGTAGAAAAAAGAAAGGTCAGAGCTCATTCCTCAGTTCCCCCTTTTGGCCAAAGATCATTCCATGGAATGCATGTGCAGGCCAACAACCAGCAGGAGATCCCACGGTGCTAGGAAAGCTCATTCCTAGAATTGCCTATTTGGTTATCTGGCATTGGTGATGACAGTTTCAATATTAGCAATGTTGGATCTTAAAGGAAGGACATGGTTTGACCTGATTTTATTAGGTCATTAAATATGAAATGTCCGATTTTGAATCAAAAGTTTATTATATCTCAAACAAGAAGCGGTAGAGTTAATCAAAGTATGCGACTAAACTATCAACACAGTTTTGCCATCTTAACAGAAGCTTGTTTATTGCCAGCAGCAAAGAAGCCTGGAGAGCAAATGGCAATGAAATCGCAAAAGGCATTTTCCGCAGCTTGTTGAGAATTGAATATTTTTCCTTGCAAGAAGTGGTCCAAAGCCTGGATGAAGTGGTAGTCTGTTGGTGCAAGTTCTGGTGAATATGGTCTGGATGACGGAGAGTTTCCAAGTCCAGCTTCTGTAGTTTGAGCAGTGTTGTTTGTGTGACATGTAGTCAAGCGTTGTCTTGCAAAAGGATTGGCCTGTCTCTATTGACCAATCTCAGCTGCTTAATTGCAAGCATCTTCATCATTTCGTCCAGTTGGTTGCAGTAGACATTGCTGTCATTGATTGACCAGGTTTTATGAAACTATAGTGGATAATAACCAGTGCTGGACCACCAAACAAACACCATTAGCTTTTTTTTGATGAATATTAGGGTTGGGACTGTGTTTCGGCACTTCGTCTTTATCCAACCATTGTGCTGAACGCTTGTGATTGTCAAAAAGAATCCATTTTTCATCACGTGTAACAATACAGTGTAGAAATGGTTCGCCTTTTTGTTGTAACAGCAGAGAAAGGCAAGTTTTGAGACAATTTTCCTTCTGACACTTGTTTAATGCATGTGGTACCCATCTATCCAGCTTCTTAACCTTGCCCATTTGTTTCAAATGGTCCAATATTGTTAGAATAGTAACGTCAAACCTTGCTGCTAATTCATGCATAGGTGGAGATGGATTCTCTTCCATTACAGCTTTCAGCTCATCATTATCCACCTTGGTCTCAGGTCATCCATGTGGCTCATTTTCAAGATTAAAATCACCAGAATGGAACTTCTCAAACCATTGACATACTGTGTGTTCATTAGCCACATCCTTCCCAAATACTTCGTTGATATTTCGAGCTCTCTGTGCAGCACTGGCTCCCTAACTGAACTCATTTGAAAATAACGCGAATTTTTGATTTATCCATGGTTTCACAAAAATTGCTCTAAAAGAAATTTGAAAGATAATCACAAGCCAAACCATGCATTTGAAAGAGTGAAGATGTACCTTCACAATAAATATAAAAAAAAGAAGTGTCAAAGTGAAATGTCAGAGATATCAACTGTCAAACTTAGTATTTAAGGAAATCAGACACTTCATACCTAATAATAATAGCCAATTGTTTAAGGGGCCAAAGAGAGTCAGGCCTAGGGTTCAGTATGAGAAAACATCCTAGATCAGATCTATTAATACGAGCTATCATGATTTGAGTTTTTGTGTCTTTTTCCTTTTCCTGTATCTGGAATAGCATTTATAAGAGATACATAATGATAATATAACAATAAGCATCATACAAATAGTGAAGATTAGGCATCTAAAAAAGTTATAGGTAGAATCAGAAGGCAGTACACAACATAACCAGCTGAAAAATCCCCTGCACACATCACTGTATTCTTTAATCAGACTTACAATATGTTTACTCTCCTTATCAACGGTCATTTGAACCTTACGGTACATTTTGTTTAAGGATTGTAGGTCCAACACCAAATCAGAGTCTAATAAATTTAAGCTCTCTTCTGGCCACTTGGTCTCCATAGGTATAACATCCTGAAGAAGGTATAAATCAAATTCGAGAAACATTGGTCTTCAGTGTCTAAATTGTCATTGGGCTTGTTTACAGTTGACCAATCTATTTTTCCTACCACCTTTGTGTTGTACCATATACTGGTATTTGGGAGGGAAAAAAGAGGTTTTATTACAGTAGAAATCATATATAATTCTACAGTGTCATTCTAACATCCCTGCCAACAAAATGGCCCTTTCCTATATAGCAAACATTATGTCCAATGGGGGTGAATATAAGGGATCAAATTTGGGAAAAGTCAGGGTTCCAAGTATTTTGAGGGCATAACTATTCTCTTTTTCTATTTTCACAATCTGAGAGGGAAATAGGATGTCATGTGTTTTCATCAACTAAAATAGCCCACCAGCTTCCCGCAGGAGGGTCCTCCTGTTATTTACTGTGGTCCCAATACCTGCTTGTTGAACTACAGAACACCTTGAGCCTTGTTCACCTTTGGTGCTTGAGCTTTAAGAATACAATGTCTGGGCCGGGTGCGGTGGCTCACGCCTGTAATCCTAGCTCTCTGGGAGGCCAAGGCGGGAGGATTGTTTGAGCTCAGGAGTTCGAAACCAGCCTGAGCAAGAG
>NW_012147523.1:2184231-2186202 GCF_000956105.1 Propithecus coquereli | reverse complement strand
CAAAAAAGGAAATGGAGAGATAGGCAGAGATCTTAAGAGACTGGCCATTTTAACTTTATAGAGGCAGGTCAACCATTTGAGCTTTGAATTTCCTTTGATGTAATTGGCCCATCAGTTTAAACACGTGCACAAGAATTGGCCATATGTAACCAGCTAGAGTCCTAGAAAGCCTGGCATGCCTTTGAACCCTTCCAATTACACAAATACTGGGAAGAAGAGATGCCATAAACCAACTGGGGTGCCTGAAGGGGGTCATTCTTCTTGTCATTCTTCATTTTTAGAGGATTTTTTTCGCATTTTTCCTTAAAATAAGGAAGTGAACTGTGGCCTAAGGTTTAGTGTAGTGAATCAGAGTGTGCTAATTGTGGGTGGGACTCCACAGCGTTTCACCACTGAGTCGTTCCCACCCTTTTACACATCTCAGTTTCTCTCTTAGGAAGTCTGTCACCTCCAAGAGGGCTCCGAACACCAAGTAATCAGATCTTATATGCATTTCCTGGATGAGCCTCCTTTTAATTAATTTTGTTGGGGGTTCCCTGTCTATCTCTGGAAGTTGCTTCCCAGACACTCCCACTTAAGCCACTGGTCACCCAGGGGTGCCTTTTGGCTGGGAGGAGTAAAATGCACTTTCTTGTTGGAGCTGAGGAACTCAGTCTTTCATTTATCTATGAAAAGGACAGTTCGGTTCCTTGCACAAATGTGCAGGCAACCCAATTAAGATTAATTTTGGGGGGAAAAACCAGTGGAAAAGACCCTTTAGAATCCACCTCCAAATCAAAATTAGGATCCCAAATAAACAACTTCCTAGGAAAACTTCTTAAAGCAAGGCAGATAGCACTATGGGAAGAGTCGCAGAAGCTGCGGTCAGCCGTTTAGTAGTCATTCAGCAGCCGCCACTGTTCCATCAACCATTGTGTCACCTTCATTCATTGATGATACTAATCATGCTTCAGCTTTCCACAAAGATAACATGAATAATTGTGACAGAATCTGGTCAGAACAAGAAATAGATTGTCAAACCAAGTTTTAAAACTTGAGACCGAAGTTGGCCAGGGAGGCATATTGCTCAGACTTCTAAAGTAAAAGGGACCAGGCATGGTGGCTCATGCCTATAGTCCCAGGATGTTGAGAGGTTGACGTGCAAGCATCACTTGAGGCCAGCAGTTCAAGATCACCCTGGACAACTTAGCAAGACCCTCGTCTCTAGAAAAGATTTTTAAAAAGTTAGCTGGGAACAGTGGCAGCCTCTTGAGTACCTGTAGTCCCACCTACTCAAGAGGCTGAGGCAAGAGGATTCTTTGGGCCCAGGAATTTGAAGTCATGGTACGTTATAATCAGGCCACTGCACTCTAGCCTGGGCAACAGAGTGAGACCATATTTTTAAAAACAAATTAATAAATACATACATAAAAAGTAAAAGGAACAGTGAGCTTTGATGAAAA
The DNA here is from genome assembly GCF_000956105.1 of Propithecus coquereli. Classification (NCBI taxonomy): domain Eukaryota; kingdom Metazoa; phylum Chordata; class Mammalia; order Primates; family Indriidae; genus Propithecus; species Propithecus coquereli. The sequence goes on along the minus strand of NW_012147523.1, from coordinate 2,184,760 downwards.
TGAAAGCTACAAAATACCATCAAGGGACTTGAACAAAATAGAGTTGGGAAACTGATAACCATCAGCTGGAAATACCAGTATTACAGAATGTTCATCAACAGAAATTGAGAGAAATAGTTGTAAGCATCAAGAAAACCTAGGCAACTATGAAGAAAGCATGGAAGAACTAGAAAAATTGTTATAGCAAGGTGGCTCAGGAATTGGAGTATTTGATCTCTCCAAAATTCAAGAGATGCAAAACACTATTCAAGTCTTAGGAACTTAAAAACTACACTCTGGGAGGTTGAAGCGGGAGGATTTCTTGAGTTCAAGAGTTCAAGACCAGCCTGAGCAAGAGTGAGACCCCGTCTCTACTAAAAATAGAAAAATTAGCCGGATGTAGTGGTACACACCTATAGTCCCAGCTACTCAGGAGGCTAAGGCAAGAGGATCATCTGAGCCCACAAGTTTGAGGGTGCAGTGAGCTATGATGATGCCACTGCACTCTACCCAGGGTGACACAGTGAGACTCTGTCTTGGGAAAAAAAAA
>NW_012147523.1:2152892-2183592 GCF_000956105.1 Propithecus coquereli | reverse complement strand
CCCACTATTTTAGAGTCTCCAAATATGCACAAAGGACAGTTAAAAGTAGAATTATGGCTAGCTGAAAAGAGGCTGTTGGAAGAAACAAACCAGTATGAGCAAACTGTCAAAGAACTATCCAGTGCATCTAACCTGGATAGCTCTGGCAGAATTGTTCATTGTTAATAGGAATTTCCAGTTCTGCCTTACAGGTGGAGCATGAGTACTTAAACTCAGTCAAGAGAAAGACTTTGAAATGTCAGCACTCAAAAAGAATATTGAACAGATAGATGCTGACCATAAAGAAACTAAAGAAATTTTGTCATCGAGTTTAGAAGAGCAGAAGTGATTTTCTCATAAAAGAGAAAGACATTTTCATAGAAAAACAAAGGAAGTTCAGAGCTTCCAGGGGGATTTGATAAACATACTCAACCCCTAAGCAAAAATAAAATTTTATAGAAAACCATAGAGGAAAAAGATAGAAGTCTTGCATTCCTGAAAGAAAAAAACAACTATCTGAAAGAAGAGTTGGAGTGGAACTGCTCTGATGGCTGAGCCTAAGACGTGAGACACTATTATGCAACTAGAATCTGAGACATCTCAACTGAAAGTACTCAAAGATAAGCTTGGGGAGGAAAGAAAATATCATCCAAAGATAATTGAAGATCAAAAACAAAGAAAGCTGCAACTACTTCAGTTTTGCCAAGCGCAGAATCAGGAAATGGATGTATTATATTTTAAATGCCAGCGCCAGCAAATGAATGGCACACATACTCAGCTTTTTCAGCCAAAGATGAAGAAATTAAGAATTTGCAAAATACAACAGAACAAATCAAAACCCAGCAGGAAACAGGACAAGACATTCCAACAGACTGTGATGTTTTTCAAGTAAAAAAAGCTCAGCGTCTGAATATAGAAAAGGGAAGTGAAAAGCATGATTTATCTAAAGCTGAAACTGAAAGATTAGTGAAAGGAATTAAAGAATAAGAATTGGAGATTAAACTTCTCAATGAAAAGAGTATGCGTCTAACTAAACAGACGGATCAGCTGTCCAGTGATGGAGTTGATAAACTAATTTAGATTATCCAGCAGAAAGATTTGGAGATACAGGGTCTTCACCCTAGAATAGTTTCAGCTTCTTACACCCACAATGTTGCTTACCTTGATCAGCAACCGCAAGCATATGCTTTGGAAAAAGAACACATGTTAGCTATTTGGAGTGAGAAGGCTAAAGAAAACAGCTATCTAAAAAGAGAGTATCACCAATTGATGGTATCATTGTTGCCAAAGAAGCAGCCATCAGCAAGCTGCAAGAAGAAAATAAAAAATTTTCCACTAGACTTGAAAGTAGTGGTCAGGAGAAACTGTTCAGAATTTATCATGTCTCATTAGAGAAAAGTGTCAGCCTTTATTCACAATTTTGCAAACATTCAGCAATAGTAATGAGACAAGAGGTATTGACAGTAACCAGTTTGAGGAACTTCTACAGGAGCATAATAAATTAAAATAGCAAGTTAAGAAAATGGAAGAATGGCAACAGCAGGCAGTTACCACAGTAAAAAATAAGCAGCATGGGGCAGCCCAACTTCAAGGACTTTGTCAACTTAGAGCAAAGATTTTAATTGATAGTGATAATTACTGTAAACTACAGATGAACTATACCAAACTCATCCAAAATTATGAAGGCAATGCAACCACACTCAAAAATTGGGGGCAGGAATTAGTACAAATTCAGCACAGGATAGAGAAGAAGGAGGGTCTTTTAGGGCACGTCCATATTTTATCACAACTCTCTACCCAGTCATCACTCTCCCCACAGTCAGCAGAATCTCCTGAGGCAAGTAAACTGCTATATTGAGTGAGCCTTTTAAATTGCTGCAGCAAGAGACTGAAGAACTAAGAAAATAAATGCAGGAAGAAGATGCAACCACTAGAACCCTCCAGGAAGATAATCTGAGATTGTCCCATTGGATTGCTGCACCCTCAGAACTAGAAAGAAAAGAACACAAACAAATGGATTTGGAAATTTAGCAGCTAAACGAGAAAGAAGATGTTCTACAAAAGTTACTTGAGGGGAAAAGCCTCTTCATGAAAGCCAAAAGTGGTCAATTACTTTCCTGGAGAGAAAAATCTCACTAATAAAGTAAATGAAAATGAGATTTTGAGGCAAGCAGAGAGAAACCTCAAGGAGAGAATGCCAATTTTAGAAATGGACGTGTCAACTGAAACAGCAAAATGAAAAAATAGCAGAAGCATCCAGGGAAAAGGAGACAGAATACCAGGCATTACAAGAGACTAATATGAAGTATTGTATGATACTGCAAGAACAAGTGTTTGAATATAGTGTAATGAAGAAGGAGGCCCACAACTTTGAGCAACTATTGAAAGAAAAAGACGCAAAAGTGGAGAATTACATGAGCTTTTAAATACACTTAAGTCAGTGCAGGAGAAAGCAGTTCTGCTTCCGCAGAGAGAGATCAAGTCATGTTGGCCCTGCGACAGAAACAAATGGAAAACCAAGTCTTCCAGAATGAGGTTCAGCATTTACGTGACAAAGAATTACATTTAAACCAGGAGCTACAGAGACTACATAACCAACTTTTAGAATCAGAAGATTCTTGTATTTGTGAAGCTTTGGCTGCAAAAGACAGAGTGGGTAAATTAACCAAGAAAGTCACAGTATTGGAGGAAAACCTAGTTTCACCTGCAAAGAAAATGGAAAAGGCAAGCCGGGAAGCTAGCTTGCAGGTGGAGTCATTGCATGAAAAATTGAATCTGGTATCCAGACAGAAAGAGGAAATGGCATTATAGCTTTCTGTCTCAAAGGAACAAGAAAAGCAGTACGCTCTAGCATTGGCTGAATGGAAAGAAAAGACAGAACATTTAGAAGCAAAACTGGTGTCGTTGCAGGAGCATTTGGATAAAGCAAATGCAGTCCTGAAGGAAGAACAAATTGAAAAACTGAAAAAACAAAATGAGGTCCAACAGGAAGAGCTGGAGGATGTACAAAAGAAATTGATGGACTTACTAAACAGCATAGAAGAAAAGGGAACAAAGTTCTCACAAGAAACCTCTTCACTGGATATTTTCAAACACCCAAACAGGAACAACCTGAAGTGTTAGGATTAGTGGGAAGCACTCTGGGTATCGAATGGGAGAAAATGGAGCAGTTGTTGAAGGAAGATCAAGGTGCTGTCACTGGGTGGATGATTGGGTGGCTTGGAGGAGGATCAAAAAGACCGCCCTTGAATCCATTCTCCACACTGCTATGAGGCTGAACTTTCTAAGATCTTACATTGTTATTTCCCTGATTTAAATGATTTTAGGAGTTCCCATAGCCTGGAGTCCAAACTTTAACAGGACATTCAAGGCCTTGCCTGTGTAGCCTTACTTTCTGCTAGTTACCCACACAGAGGCCACCCTCCAGCCATATGTTACTTGTAAACCCCAAACAGACTATGACTCAAATAACATCAAGGCAATGAGGCTACTCACAACAGGGTAATACCTTCAAAATAGTTTGGGCCAGAAGTGTTTTATTTACCTCCACTGTACCCCATTGGTAAAGGAGGGATTTCTACCCTCATTTATGGGGATGACTCAACACTGGAAAGACGAGATTGACAACAGGCCCTCTCAAGTTTACCAGATGTCAAAGCCACATTTAATATTGGAAATTAATTTGTCCTTCTACCACAACAAACTATTAAAAAGTAATTCTTCCTAGGATTAATAATTGAGTTTAGCAATGTCACAAGACATAAAATAAATATCCAGAACTCAACTGTATTTCTATATACTAGTGTCGTGGCCCGTTTTTAGGGACGAGGAATGAACATAGAGACAAAAAAGACACACACACAAAGACGGTACAAGACTGCAGTGCCTTCCTGCTGCAGTGTCTTTATTTTTAACACAGCCTGTTTGGCAACTGTCCCACCGCAATTTCTTTGTTCCCACACTGTCCCGACTCAACACGTCCTGTTCCTTGTTGTTTCGTCTCCAGAGAGCCGATGTTTTCATCCTAAACTCTCTAGTCCTTTCTGTTTTCAGATCAGGGCGCCCTGGACTCACGTTCAAGCCCACAGGCATGTTCTGAGAAAAACAACAAGGAACTGTTCCCAGACAAAATGTCCTCCACATACTAGTAATGAACATGAGGACACCAAAATCAAAAAATACATTGATGCTCACTAATGAAAATGAAATACTTAGATGTAGATCTAACAAATCATGTATAGGACTAGTATGCTGAAAATTACATGATGCTGATAGAAGAAATCAAAGGTCTACATAAATGAAGAGTTATTAATATATCATGCTCATGGATTAGAAGACTAAACATAGTAAAGATGTCAGTTTTCCCCAAACTGAAATAGAAATTTAATGTAATTCCTCTCAAAATCCCAGAAAGATTTTTGTTAGTATAGAAAAAATTATAAAATGTATTATTATCAAATATATATAGACTAGCTAAAACAACTTTGAAGAACAATAAAGTGGGACAGTCTACTCAATATAAAAATTATTATATAGCTGTAGTAATCAAGACTGTGCAATATTTACAGAGGGACATACATACAAATCAAAGGAACCAGAACAGAGAACCCAGAAATAGTCCCCCACAAATATACCCAACCTCTCTTTGATAAAGGTACAAAAGCAGTTCAGGGGAGGAAAGATAGCATTTTCAACAGGCTATAACTACTTATGGCTTGTGAGAAAATCATACACCCAAAACGTGGAAAACAGCACCAGCAAGAAGGCAGATAGTGGTTTGACTGAGGTTCTGTCAGGTGGTGATGGATGAGGAGGGAGAGTTTGCACTCAGCTTCCGATGAGAGCTGCACGGGATTTTCATCTTCCTGAATTGAACAACTGGGACCTGAAAGCATTATGTGACTGCTTCTGATTTATCACCTTCACAGGTGCTGGTGACTTTCCCAATCAGCTCCCACACTGCAAACCCAGGTCACCCCAGACCTGGTTAACCTTTCCCAATAGCATCATTCTCAGGCTAGCAAAAGGTAGCAAGATGGCTCTCAGTAGCTTCAAAAGTATATCCTCCCAGGTTCCAGTCTGGCAGAACAGAGAGCTCTTCTAAAAGCTCGTCTAAAAAGTTTCCATTCAATTCTTGGGATTCATTCTGATTGGACCAACCTGGTGAGCACTTCCCCCAACACCTACCACACCTGAAGTGTGGCTAGGTGATGTTGTGTGTCAGCTGGCCAGGCCTTGGTAAGTTTCCACCCCTATAGTCAGCCGTGGAGCCTCACTTGATCCACGTGGACTGAAAGAAGAGCAGTTTAGTTCTTTATAAGAAACTCTAGCTATTTGTTGTAGAAGAAAGGCATACTGGATAGCCAAAGCAACAAATGGCCTCTCTAGCCTCTTGGGAGAAATTCCATGGTGAATGCCCTACTTTTTGCCCCCATATTCATGTTCACAGGGCTTTTACACTTCATGTGTCTCTTCACTTGACTTTGTCAGACGATGCAGAGTTGGTGGTGGTGACTGTTCACTGGCTGGGACATTGCTCCCAGACTACCCCAGCATTGTCTCAGATTAAAGGCATCATGCAGCCTGAGATGGCTGAGCTTGCCATCTCCACACTCCACTCCCATATCATCAACTTCCAGACCCTACATCTTCCTACGAGCTTCCTACAAACCAGGAGTAATGGAATGAGCTGGCCCTGCGGGGCAGCTGCAGGAAGCTTTCGAGGTGGCCCTGAGTAAAAAACTGACTAAATTTCTCTGACTCACCAGCTTTTCTGAATCAAAGGTTCATCAAAGAACAGAGGTGTGTCAATGCAGTTTCCTCTATCTTCTGCCAGTCACCCTCAGTCTCACCATCTAGACATATGGGATTGACACATTATACTACTTGCACTTGACACTTCTTACACATGAAATGTGGACACTGCCAAGCTGGGAAACTATGCTTGTTCAGTCATTTGCATTACCCTCTTGGCAGAGGACCACTCCAAGAAGTTGGTGTATTTCATCCCGTTACCACTACCTCTGGCAAAATTCCCTTATAGCCATTCCCCACTGTCATTTCTTCTTTATTTTTAATTCATTAACTTATTATTATTTTTTTAGAGACAGGGTCTCATTCTGTCCCCCAGGCTGGAGTGCAGTAGCGCAATCACAGCTAACTACAGACTCAAATTCCTGGAATCAAGTAATCCTCTCACCTCACCCTTTCAAAGCTCCAGGATTACAGGTGTAAACCACTGCAGCTGGCCTCCCACTGTCATTTCTACCTTGGGTATCAGTGAGCTCTTGTGCCTCAACTGAATACTAAGCAAGCGTTTGATATCTGATCTCCCCCCAAGATGTGTGTCCTGGGTTTTTGCTGTTATTTTGCTTTTTAAGTTTTATTTCATGGGGGTTATTCATAGCTTTTAAAGTTTGAGTATATCCATCCCTATTCCCAACACTTGACAGATAACAAACACATTTTTTCATTAGAATGTTTTGTAATAAATCCAGTACAAAATATATGTAATGAACATCTTGAATATGCATAATAATGAAACAAACATACGTATACTCAACTTGAGGCACTGAAGGGATATCTATGTACTCCTTCCCTAGTCACTTTCCCTGTTCTCTTGCGTCTTACCCTTCCTACTCCCTAGAGGTCACCAATATCCTGATTCCTTGTTTTGTTTCTCATTCCTTTGCTTTTCAATATAGTATTTTACCACATAAATATGTTTCTCTAAGCAACGTTAGTTTTACTTGGTTTGACCTCTATAAAAATGTTGTTATACCTCTTTCTTACACTAGACAATATATTTCTGAAATTCAGCCATATATACTTGCACTTGATAGCTCTAGTTCATTCATTTTCCTTGGTATATGTTTTTCCATTGTATTAATCTTCTACACACCATTTCCTTCACATTTCAAAGGTGATTACGTGTGCAAAGCCCTTAGCACAGTTCCTAGCGCAAAGTCAGCACTCAAAAAAATTTGTTATATTGTTCGATGACACTGAGAGCCAACGAATGTAACAACTTACACTTGGTTCTTCTGGCTGGATCTCTACCCTTCGCCCCAATACTGAGAATACAGCTGGTTCTTCCGCCTCGACTTAATTACAGCGGTAAAATTTCACCTGGGAGACCAACTGGCCTTACAAAGCCTCTAAAACTACACTTCCCAGAGAGCATTGCGGTACACTCTTAAACCCAATTTCAGTTTCCTTTCTCCCTCGGCTGACTTCCGGGTTATGTAGGCGGGGCCAAAAGAGTCATCCAATAAGCGCCTCCGTGGGCTGAGAGGGCGGAATAACTGCCCAATGAGCGACACGGCAGAGGCGCCAATGAGCGCGAAGGTTGCTGGGCGGAGTCACTGAGCCGCGCCAGCCGAGTGGAGTGGAGACTAGCTCTTCCCTCCTGCCTTCTCCCTGCTTCTTGCTCTTGCCCATGTCGCCTCTATACCCTGCTTCATATCTCCGGTGGCACGATACCAGGAACCTCCAGGCCCGTCGCCGCTGGCCTGGGGGAGCCCTCTGCAACCCACTGTTCTGTCTCGAGCCGCGACACAGACGACGAGGGCGGGCGTGGCACCTGCGAAGATGCTTTTCTGTGCAAGAGGTGCGTGTGAAGCGCGGAGTTAGGGGCCGGGGCCCAGGTGGGAGGCGGGCCTATGTCTAGAGAATACACCTGGACGCCCAAAGGGATGCGATACCACACTCGAGGGATTCTCGCTTCACACTTGTGAAGTGCACAGAGCCGGGGGTCGTTAATAATAATAGTAATGATGATTTCTGAGTTCCTGCTGTGTTCCAGGGTTGGTGCAAGCCTGGGGTGTCGTGAATGGGAGTGCCGAGGCAGACGTGGTCTTGTACTTCTCGGAGCTAAAGTCTTGCTGGAAAGACGAACATGAAGCAAATACTGAGTTGATGATGAGTTATGAGGAAGAGGAGAAGTGCAGGTTCTCCTTCATTTGTAGGTTACATTCTATTGAGGGTTGTCAAGATCCCCACTGTGCCCCTGTAACTCAGGCCACTGAGGGGGAAATGACCTTTCCAGGTTCACAAAATATTTTTTGAACAGCCAGTACCACACTGGCTCCACTCTTAGCGGGTGGGAGTGTTGCCAGCACAAATATGTGTCGTAGAAAGAGAAAACATGAGGCTTGAGTGTTCCCCATTTATTTATTCATTCCTTCAACAAAAATTATTGAGATCTTTTTTTGTGTCAGGCCCTTACTGTGGGCTGGTTGGTGGGAATTGAATGCTAGAAATACACACATGATGAGCAAGACAGACGAGTTGTCAGAGGCACTGAAACAGAAAAGTTGGGAAAGACAGGCAGGAAACAAATAATAACCCATGAAATACATAATTACAGTTTTGTGTTAAGCGCTGAGAAATACTGCATGAAATTAGAGTTTGTAATATAGACAGTAATGTTTATGCTGAGAACAAAAGGGATTATCTGGTGGGGAAAACCAAAGTTTTCAATTAAGGCTTGCACTGTTTGTAGGTTCTTGGAGACTAAGCATAGTGATTCAGAGCATGGACTTTGGAACCAGACTCTGTCAAACTGAGTTTTGCCTCTTACTAGCTGTGTACAATTGTGTAAAATTCTGTGCCTCAGTTTTCTGATCTTTAAATGGGGGTGGTTGTGAAGATTAAATGGTATTTAACAGTAGTAGAGCACTTAGAGTGGTCTCTAGCATGCAGTAGGTGTCCATGGTGGCTGATTAAGTAACTAAAAAATACGTAAGTATTAAAGGCTCAGAGGCAGTCCCAGGTGAAGTTTGTGAACGTAAATGGATTACACTCAGCTGTTTCTTCTTCAGCTTTCAGTTACTATTGACCACATCTGTCGCACTGTTGAATTAGAAATTTTTCTCGTATTAACTGCTATTTGCTAAGATAGTCTGAAGTGCCATCAAAATTGTCGAAGAGAAATAAAATTTCTTTTAAGTAGCACATTAAGGTTAGGTTTATTTAATTGTTGGTAATATTTTTCACAAACTTAGTTAAAATATTAATCAGGTATAAATCAGATGCAAAGAAAAGTACCGAGGAACAGTATAACTAGAGCATGCCTTTCCTTGACTCTTGGTTGGATAGTTTTGTAATTTTAGGTCTTCTCTGATTCAATTTCTGATGCCCTTTGAGTCTACAAACATCTAAACACAGTAGGGGAAGGTTGGGTTTGGAACTGCAACGTTATATAAAGCAGTAGACCCCGACCTGAATTGCACATCATCATAGACTGTGGAGATTTTTAATAAAAAAATACAGATGTTCAGGACCTGTTCTAGACTGATGAATCACAATCTTCTGGCATAAATCCTGGATTATAAGGCTACAGGTGTTTGCCATCTGGGATGCATTTCATAAAAGTTTTTTTTAACTAGGTTTTCCCTCTGAAAAATATAAGGAGATTGTGAGAAGAGACAGAAGTTAAATATCTTTCAGATTCTGTGATACTGTGATCTTCATGTTCACTGTAATGTATTAAGCCCCTAAATATTGTCCAAAGGTCACAATATTAAGTAAGAATCCCTCAGGTGAATCATGGGCAAATTGCCCTCCTTTGTCTACCTCAGTCTCTTCTTCTTAAAAATGAGGTTAGGCTGGGTCTGGTGGCTCATGCCTGTAATCCTAGCACTCTGGGAGGCTGAGGCAGGAGGATGGTTTGAGGTCAGGAGTTTGAGAACAGCCTGAGCAAGAACGAGACTGTTTACTAAAAATAGAAAAAAGTAGCAGCACCTGTAGTCCCAGCTATTCAAGGAGGCTGAAGCAGGAGGATTGCTTCAGCCCAGGAGTTTGAGGTTTCAGTGAGCTATGATGACACCACTGCACTGTAGCTGGGGCAACAGAGCGAGACTCTGACTTAAAAACGCAGGGGTGTGGATAATAAGGGTAACCTACCTTTTGGGTGTGAGGATTAAATGAGATAATTGACTCAAAGCAGTTGGTGTCTGGCACAAAATGAAGGCCTCAGTAAATTATTGGTAGTTTTGATTTCCCTCCAGTCTGAGTATTATTTGGTTGAATTTGCCGAGTATGTAGTAGCTGTGGGTCAGGCTGGCCCTAAGTGAGTTACAGCCATGAAATCCCTAAAATAACACTTAAAGCCAATTAGCCTCCCAGGGCACCTACAATTACTTCTGTTTGAGTTTGCTTTCTCCTTTAGTTCAGAGCCCTTCTAGGGATAATGAGAATATTATCTGTCTCAGAGGGTTGTTGTGAACATTAAATGTGGAGTGCTTCTAGCAGTGCTTGGCATACAGTAGGTATTCTAAATTGATAGTTACTGTCATCATCACCACCCTCTTGTCATCACATCACCACCACCACCAGCATGGACTTGTATTATCAGAACTTTTCTGATTGGATATATTAGGTTTATGCTTACTCATTGCTTACCATGGTAGCTAACTCTCATGCTCTCTCCTTATGCCCATCATGCTGTGCCCCTAAGTCAGTTTTCCACTATTCTTTTCACCTGTGACCCAGCCCGCCCACCAAACTCTCGCTGTGTCCTCTGAAATCAGCACTCCTAAATCCACAGGGGCCTCTAATTCCTCAGCCTCTCTTTAGCCATTCTCTCCCTCCCTTTGCCTTAACCTTTACCATTCCCTAGGGACATCCTTTTCTTGAAGCCCTCTCAAGTGGTGCCTCCCTTCTTTCATAGCCTGCATATCTCAGGATTAGGGGCTTTGAGATTTGTGTCCTCCCTGCTGTTTGTTTGCCATCCCATTTCTTTGAGTTCCATCATACTCAGCTGGACCACTCTGCTGCTGCTGTTCACCTTCTCCTGATTTATTGAAGACTTCGGTGCCTGGCCCTCAGACTTCCTCTCTACCTCAATTCTTGACATCATCCTAGGTAACCTCAGTGTCCATGTGGAGAAGGCAGCCTACACACAGGCACTCACTTTCTTGAATGCCTTGTTTGCAATGATTATCTCTTCTCATCAGATTCTGTCACCTCTTCCTGCCATGATGCCCTGTATTTCCTTCCTGATGCTGCACTGCTTCACAGATGACCGGTGCAACACTCTCCAACCTGATCTCATCTTTCCAGGTTGCTTGGTCAGTTATTTCTGCTGTGCCCATTTTTCCTTAGGACCTCCATGGTTTTCTGTATTTTTTTTTTTTTTTTTGAGACAGAGTCTCGCTTTGTTTCCCAGGCTAGAGTGAGTGCCGTGGCATCCGCCTAGCTCACAGCAACCTCAAACTCCTGGGCTCAAGCAATCTTTCTGCCTCAGCCTCCCGAGTAGCTGGGACTACAGTCATGCGCCACCATGCCCGGCTAATTTTTTCTATATATATATATTTTTAGTTGTCCAGCTCATTTCTTTCTATTTTTTGGTAGAGACGGGGTCTCACTCTTGCTCAGGCTGGTCTCGAACTCCTGACCTTGAGTGATCCACCTGCCTCGGCCTCCCAGAGTGCTAGGATTACAGGTGTGAGCCACCGCGCCCGGCCTGTTTTCTATATTCTTTAGATACTCCCTCTCTGTTGTTCCCTCTCAGTTGATCTTAGAGTTTATAGTCTATCACTCAGTAATTCTCTTGGCAGTGCCTCTATCTCCCTTGCCCTTTGGTCCTAGTAGACCTAAAACCCTGGTTGAACCAAACTGTCCATTTTTACCTGGAATACTGGTGATAGAAATCACACAATAGGGCAGCTTGGTACTGTTAAGAATTCACGTCACCCAACTTCACCTGTGCCTTTAATAGATCTTGACCATTCTAGTGTGTTTCTCTGGTCAACTCATTGTCTCATTCTCCAGAATACTTAATTCAGACATTTTCTACTTTCCTCAAACTTCTGATTTACCTCACTCTTTCTCAAGATAATGTCAGCCATTGCTTAACATGGAAAGTGGAAGCCTTCAGGTAGGAACTCCATTAACTTCCCTCCAAGAAGCTTAACTATCCTTTCCTCCCATTGTAGTTGTCAGTGTCCTCCAGTAAAGACCCCCAGAAACACCTGTGATGAAACAAATTGGGTTTAGTACTTGTGGTAACGAGGGGCAGTCTCACACCATGAGGAACTATGGGGCATAGATCAGTAAAAGGGTGTTAGAAAGACCTTGTAGGATTTGGGCTTTGGGTGATGTGGAGGAGGGTCCAACAAAGTAGGGATTTGCGCTGGACTGAGTGCTGTTAGGAGGTGGGGACAGTTCTATCATCATGTTGTCCAATATTCTTTTCTAGAAGGGCTTTGACTAGAGTAGGGCTAAATGTATAAAGATGCCACAGTAACTCATATCAGCCAGAGAGAAGGATGTTTGGTATTTTGTGGGTGGCATGTTGACAGTGTTTTTGTCTGTGCTTAGAGAAAATTACGAAATGGTCTTGTTTCATCTCACGTCATCACTGTTGCAGAGGGTCCCTATGTTGGTGTTCTGTGAGATTGTTTATGTCCAGCAGGAGAACAGCATGGCCTTTCTGGGTGTACCAGTTTCCAACAACATTAAGGCCTGGCTTCTGGTAATAGGTTAGCTCATAGAGGTCAAGGCTGCTTTTTTCTGCATGAGGAGAGGCATACAAACTGATGCAGAACAGTGTGTTAGGGGAACTTGACATAGGGTGGGGAGTGGGTGGCAGGAGAGAATTCAGAGAGGTGGTGAGAGAACAAATCATCTAAGGTCCCAAAGAGTGTGGGTTTCATCCTGAGGGATTTTAAGTGAGGGAGCTGACATGATCTGGGTTTGTAGTTTAGAAAAATCTCCATGGCTGTATGGGAGATGGGTCAGTAATAAAGTAGAAGTCCCCTTTCCCATGGCCACAGTTATTGCTTGGGCTTTACTCGCTCACATACTCTATTACAACACTTCCTGATTGTTCTACCTGGTGGCCAGGTGATTTTTAGAATCGCTGATATTACCCTGTCACTTAAAACCGTCCAGTTCCCCAGCAGCTAGCAGGTAAAATCTGCACTTGGTTGAATGATATACTGTACCTTTTTATGATCGGGTCACTCTAGCCTGATGTCTGACTGCCAAATAGAAATCTCCACTTGGATGCCTCAGAACTATCTCAAATTCACTATTTCTAAAATTGTTCTTGATATTACCTTCCCGTGCTCTTCTCCCTGCCCGCCCCCCATGGTGAATGGCGCCATTGTTTATTGGGTTTGCAGGTACAACAAGGTAGGTATCATCTTGGAACTGCCCTTTTATCCCCCTTATGTGATCAATCAGCCAGACCTGTTGATTTTATCTGCTAAGTATTTATCTGCTAAGAATCTACTTCCTTTCCTTCACCTCCGTTTCTGGCATCTCAGTCTAAGCCAAGGTCATCTGTGATCTGAGATAAGGCACTAGTCTGCCTACTGGGCTCCCCATTCACTTTTACCTCCCCCCAGATCCCTATCTCACCCTGAAGCCAGAGGTGTGTAAAAGGCCCACTTGATCATTGTCATTCCTAGCTTAAGAGCTTCCTGTTCCTGTTAGAAAAAGACTGAGATTGCTTCCGTGGTCTCCAGGGCCCTGCCTGCCCTGTCCTCCTTCCCCAGCTCACTTCATACCACTCTTCCCTCTCCTAGACCATCCTTTCAGTTCCTCACAGGTGCCATGTCCTTTCCTTGGGTGGGCGGGGAGGCTTTGCTCAAGCTGTGCCCTCTGCCTGGAATGCATCCTCCCACCCTGCCTTGCCTAATTAGTTCCACATCATCTCTCAGATTAAGGCATTGCTTAACATTCTGTACTGAGTTCCTGCTCACTTCATGGTGGCACCATTTTAGACACTGTGGACATAAGTGAGACAAAACAGAAAAACTAGAGCTCTTGAGGAGTATTGATTCCAGTCGGGGAAACAGCCAGGAAAGAAAGAAGCAAAATGTCTGGCGTGTCAAATGGTGGTAGATGCTGGGAAAAGTTGTCATTTGAGATGGAGTGGCCAGGGAAGGCCTCGCCGAGGAGGCCAGTGTCGAGGAAAGACTTGCAGGAAGGGGCAAGGGAGTGAGCCCTGAGCCTTGTGGGTATCCAGGGAAACAGTCTCCAGGCAGAGGGAACAGAGAGGAGAAAGGCCCTCCTGGAGCAAGGCCAGGGCGAGTGATGGGGAAGAGCAGGAGGTGGAATCTGGGAATCGGTGGGGGCAGATGTTGCAGACCATGCATGGTAGGTCCTTGTGAGGACCTGGCTTTTACTCTGCGTGAGATGGACACCACTGGAGGATTTTGAACTAAAGAGTGAGGTGACTTGCCTTGGGTTTGACCAGGGTCAGTTCAGCTTCTCTGATGAGAATAGACTGGAGGGGGGCAAAGACAGAGGCAGGGAGGTCAGCTAGTCAGCTGTGGGAGTGTCCCACGTGAGAGAGGCTGGTGCTTGGATCAGGACAGTAGTGGTGCACGTGCTGAGAATCCGTCAGATTCTGCATGCGTTGTGAAGGTGGAGCTGCTAGAACATTGTGACAACGGATGTGGGGTGAGACTCCGGGGCCAAAGCGACTCCAAGGTTTTTGGCTTAGCTGGGATGGGGCTCCCTCCAACAGGCTTCTCTAACACCCACAGACAAGATCTAACCCCTGTTGAATGTTCTCATGACACCCTGGGCTTTTCCTTGTGGTGATCAGCCTGGTTGTAATTCAGAAATTCATGGTTTAATGTTTGTCTCTCCCACTGGGATAAACTGGATACCGAGTAGGGACCATGCCTACCTTTGGGCCATGTGCACAAGTAAATATTTGTCAGCTGGCCAAAATGACTAGGAACTGAATATAAATGTTCAAAGTGGTATTTCCTGATGATGTCTTAAAACTCTGGTTTTCTGTATTTCCGATTTTGAGTGGTCTGTGTGTTCTAGAAACTAGACTAAGGCTTATAAAGTTGAAATTTCCTTGTGAAAATTATAGCAGTTAATCTCATTTCTCAACTGAGTCAAAAAATGTTCCTTGTTGACATGGAAGGAGGTCACAGGGTCACCTCTTGGCAAAAGGCAGCTTTGTCCTGAGGGCTTCAGCCCAGAGCCTTTGCAGCACACTGATTGCGTGTTCCTAGCTATGCCTCAGAGAGCGAGGTTGAGATTTTGATCTGAAATATTTTCAAGGCAGGTGCTGCTTTTCATCCCTGGGAAGATATGTCACTTTCCAAGCTAAAATTCTGTTGAAAATAAACTCGCTGTAAAACTTGCCCATCAATAAAGTAAAGTAAAGCATGGGTGTTTTTGTTGTTTTTCATTTGTTTTTGTTTTTTTTTTGCTAAGGAGCCAATTAGATTTTGAAAAATATCTGCCAAAGATAAAAATCTTAGAACTAGAATATCTCACGTCATTTTTTTCTTAATTCACTTATGTCATTAAAAAATTAAGTTTATTTCTTCCCCACTTCATGGCCTAAAGTGAACATATTGTACATGGCATTCACATAGATCCACCACCTTCTTTTTAATAGCTGCCTAATGTTCTGCAGGATAATTGTAGTTTATTTGGTCATTCTTCTATTCATCATTTAGGTGGCTCTGGTTTTGCTGTTACAGTAATGCTGTGATGAACATTTTTGCACATGTTTGAGTTTTCCTATGAAATAGATTCAGGGGAGAAGTTTCTGCCAAATGGTCCTCAAAAGAGATTGTGTCAGTTTCCATTCCCACCCATGGGGAATGAGATGCTAATTACTGAATATTCTCAGTGTCTTCAGTTTACCAACTGGCAGGTACAAAATAATCTCTTTAATTTGTATCCTATAATTACTAGTGAGATTGAGCTTTTTTTTTTTGGTATATATTTATGGGGTACAAGTGTAATTTTGTTACATGGATTGTGTAGTGGTAAAGTCCAGGATTTGAGGTTGTTCATCACCCAAATAACATACATTGTACCCATTAAGTAATTTTTCATCATCCATCCCCCTTCCAGCCTCCCGAGTCTGCATTGTCTGTCATTCCACAATGCTGATTATGTTTAATCTGCTCAATGTTGTTGATATTTTTTATGTGAACCCTCTCTCCATATCATTTCCTAATGGGCTGTTTGTCTGTCTTGTTTGGTTATTTGTGTTTTTATTATTGATTTCTAAGAACCCTTTATGTCAGTTGCTGCTGTAGTTGCCGTACTTTCTGTCAGGCTGATGCTTGTCTCTTGGTTTAATGTGTATGGTGGATTTCATAATTCAGTAGTTATAAATCTTTATGATGCAAAACCTGTCAATCTTTACCTTGATGGGTTGTGGGTTTTGGGTAGTGCTTAGACCATTTCCAGTCATGATAACTTTTCTTTTAGCACTTTTATGGTTTTGGCTTTTATATTTAAATCATTCATTTCTCTTTATTAGTTTGCATATTGTAAGGTTGCAGTGTTGATATTGTCCCAAATCATTAGCCAGTTGTCCCTCTACCAACTATTGAATGGTCTGTATTTCCCCATTGATTTGAGGCATTACTTACGTTACGTACTAAATTCTTATTTACACTTTAACATGGCAATGCATATGTCATCCTGACTTTCAGTTGAAATGGCTTTTTTTCCATTCCAATGGCTAAAAACATGGACACCCAAAGTTACTTGGTTGTAAGTTGAGTGAGAGCTCCCATAGCTTGTTTCACAGGATAAGGATAGGTTTTTACCAGGGAATTTCACAATTTTCGTAGTCCATTTGAGCAGCTTTGCTCCAGAAAGGAAGAAGAAAAAGAAAAATACTAGCAAAAGACATGTGCCTTGAGTGTGTTCTTTTTCATGAAGAAAGCAGTACCCTTTCAGGAAGCTCTACCTAGTAAGACTCCTTTGCGCTTCTCACTGGCCAGAAGTAGGTCCCTGGGAGCTGAGAATTTCTAATAAGGCCAGTTGACACCTCAAACAAACTTGGAATTCTCTTAATAAGGAAGAAGGAATGAATAGATATTGAAAAGGGAATTTGGAATGTCTGCTACATTCTTAATGTTTTTTTGTTTTTGTTTTTTTGCTTCAGAATTTCTCTAGGTATTCTTAAGGTAGAGGGAGAAGAGAGAAGTAAGGAGAGGGGAGAGAGGGAGATAATTTACATATAATAAAATGCTCAAATCTTCAGTGTTCATTTTGATGAGTGTTGACAATTGTATATACCTGTATATACAATTACACACCACCACCCAAAATATGAGACAAAAATCTTTCTTTTTTTTTTCTTTGGGTCTAGCTTTTTTTGCTCAGGCTGGAGTACAGTGGCGCAATCGTAGCTCACTGCAGCCTTGAATACCTGGGCTCCTCTGGCCTCAGGTTGCCAAGTAGCCGGGACTAAGGTGTGTGCCACCATGCCTGGTTAGTTTATTTTTCAAATTCTTTTAAAGATGAGGTCTCACTATGTTGCCAGGCTGGTCTCGAACTCCTGGCCTCAGCCTCCAAGTTGCCAGGATTACAAGGGAGAGCCACCGTGCCCTGGTGGTAGATATAAAATATTTCTGAAACTCCAGAAGGTTCTCTTGTCTCTCTTCCTTATTAGTCTTTTCATCCCACCTAGTAACCATTTTCTGATTTTAACTGCTATAGATTAGATTTACCTGTTGTTGAATGTCATATAATATAGTATGTTTTCTTTTGTGTGTCTTTTACTGAATATGTTCTTTGAGATTCATCCATGTTGTGTATGTTGTCAAAGGTAAAGCTGGACACCGAAGTGGTAAGGACAGATTTTAATCAGTAATAACTATTGCAGTTCAGTCAAATTCCATCCAGTGTGAACTGAGCTCAGCTTCAGCTTGTATAGAGGGGACTGGGTATTGTAAGAGGAGAATGAGAAAGTAGGGAGATGAGCAGGGCTCAGTAGAGTCAGAAGTGAAAAATTACTAAAACTGGGAAGGGAGGGTGGGCCCATGTGAAACCAATCCCTCTGGGTTTGCCAACTTGGGCTTATCTCAGTTAGGCTCCTGCCCTCCCACAGAGGCTGGGAGAGGATCCCTATCCTTGGGTGTTGGCTGGAACAAACAAATTCTTTAGGCAGCCTTGACTTTTCTCAGGCAGGCACTTTTAGGGGGTCGTCATAGAGATAAGGCCTTGAGCTGTTAGAAAGTATGTTAGTGTTTAAGTCTTTTTTATTTTTTTATTTTATTTTATTTTTTTTTGAGACAGACACACTCTGTTGCCTGGGCTAGAGTGCCATGGCGTCAGCCTAGCTCACAGCAACCTCAAACTCCTGGGCTCAAAGGATCCTCCTGCCTCAGCCTCCCGAGTAGCTGGGACTATACGCATGTGCCACCATGCCCAGCTAGTTTTTTCTATATATTTTTAGTTGTCTGGCCAATTTCTTTCTATTATTTTTAGTAGAGATGGGGTCTCACTCTTGCTCAGGCTGTTCTCGAACTCCTGACCTCTAGCGATCCTCCCACCTCGGCCTCCCAGAGTGCTAGGATTACAGGCGTGAGCCACCGCGCCCGGCCAGTGTTTAAGTCTTTATTGGACGGGATTGAGGCCTAGGGGAAAAGGGGCTGAGAGGAGCCTGGCTAGAGTTTGATCAAGGAGAGAGTCTTTGTCAGTGTAAAGAAAGAGTTTGCTCCTTTTTAATGTTGTATATACCACAATTTGTTGATCTGTTCACCTGTTGTTGAATATTTGGTTTGTGTTCAGTTTTTGGCCATCGTAAATAAACTGTGATGAACATTCTTGTGTAAGTTTTTCATTTTTCTTGGATAAATGTCTAGGAGTAGAATTGCTTAGTCATCAGGTGGGTGTATTTTTAATTGTCAGACTAATTTCCAAAGTGATTTATTGGTTTATACTTCCCACTACCAATGTATCAAAACTGTAGTTGCTCTATATCCTTGTTAATATTCAGTATTATCTGTGGATGTGAAATAGCATCTCATTATGGCTTTAAATTATATTTCCCTGGTCAATAATGATGTTAAGCACCTTTTCATGTATTTTTTGGCCATTTCTTCATCTTTTATGAACTAAGTCTTTTGCTGATTTTTTTTGATGATTTTGTTGTTTTTGATTTGTCAGTGTTTATTATATATTCTGCATAGGACTTTTTAATCAGACAAATATATTGTAAATATACATACATGTATAGGAAAATGAAATTTTGAAATACCATTTATAATGGTATCAAAAAACAAACTAGGAATGTCTAATGAAAGACATGAAACAGCTTTACACAGACAAAATATTTTTAAGATAAATTAAAGAAGACATAAATGGGAGGTAACCTTTGTTCATACATTAGAAGACTTGATATTATTAAGATTTCTGTTCTTCCCAAATTGATCTCTAGAGTCAGTGCAATCCTACTCAAAATCCTACTTCTTTTATTGAAGAAATTAATGAGTTGATTCTAAAATGTGTATGGAAATGCAAAGGATCTGGAACAGCCAGATCCTTCCTTCAAAAGAAGAGCACGATTGGAGAACTTACACTACTTATTTTTTATACTACTTAATTTTAAGACTTGCTATAAAGCTACAGTAATCAAAACATTATGATCTTGACATAAAGATATGTAAATAGATCAACGAAACAGTCCAGAAATAGACCCATGTACTACCAGTTGATTTTTGCACAGAGAGGGTAAGTCAATTCAGTGTGGGGAAGGAAAGTCTTTTAAACTAAATTTTGGATGAACTGGATGTTCAGGTGGGGAAAAAATGGCCCTTGACCCCTATCTCATGCCATATACACCAGTTAATTTGTAATGGATCATAAACCTACACATAAAAGCTAGAATCATAAAGCTTCTATAGGAAAACATAGGAGACTATCTTTGCAACCTTGGAGTGGGCAAATATTTAATAGGTAGAACACAGCAAGCACTAACTATAAATGAAAAATAGAAAACGAACAGGTAAACCATCAAATATTTACAGTGCATGTTCTTAAATGTTTTATTGTTTTCCTGAAGTACTTTAGCATTATTAGGTCTAGGGCATCTTGTACTTATATTCCATATTAACAGGTTTTTTGTTAAGTTAGATACAGGACATTGATCCAAGGGAACTTTCTGATTGAATTCCCCTGCTCATTTCATTCTCCTGTGACTGTGATCCCTTTTCCTATTACGCTTTGCCCAATATTTAGCGACTGCTTACAACAGACACCGATTTTAGATCCTATTAATTCTTGTAAAGTAAGCAAATGTTAGATGTAGCCAAAAGGCAACACCCATAGTCTGCTGTGGGAGGGAGCCTGTGATTCTTCCTAGTTACTGAGACGCAGTTTTGTAGTTGAGTCTATGCTTAAGTTCTGGCAGGTCCACTTAGGAAACTGACAGACCTCATAGGAAGGGAAATAAACCCAAAGTCTGTTTAGATACAGAGTCTCTTGCCCTTAAGACTTTGCTGCCTGCCTTCCATTTATAAACCAAGAATAAAACCAATAGGAAATAGAAACTAAAAGTGAAACTAAAAGATGTAGAAGAACAACGGTAAAATTAAAATTGGAGGCAGTGCAAATTGGAAAGACCACAAGCAGTATATAGTTAAAATTTGGTATGTGAAATTTTATTGCTAAAAGTAGTCGATTTTTGCAATCCTGAAAACATCTAATGGTGCATTTCAGTTAATGACAGACCGCGTATACCATGATGGTTCTGTAAGATTATCAGAGAGCTGAAAAATTCCTATCAGCTGTTGACATTGTAGCCATCGTGATGTCCTAGTGCAAGGCATGACTCCTGTGCTTGTGGCAGTGCTGGTGTAAGCAAACCTGTGCTGTCGGTAGTATAAAAGTATAGCACATACAATTATATACTGTGCATGATATTTGATAATGAAAATAAATGTGTTACTGGTTTATGTACTTACTATACTTTTTATTATTATTTTAGAGTGCTTTCCTTCTACTTATAAAGAAAAAGGGTGAATTTTAAAACAGCCTCAGACAGGTTCTTCAGGACGTATTCCAGAAGAAGACATTGTCATCATAGGAGATGACAGCTCCAAGCATGTTGTTGCCCCTGAACGAACACCTTCCAGTGGGACAAGATGTACGGGTGGACAGTGATATTGATGATCTTGATCCCGTGTAGGCCTAGGCTAATGTGTACGTTAGTGTCTTAGTTTTTAACAAAAAAATTTAATAAGAACAAAAAGTTTAAACGTATGAAAAGCTTATAGAATAAGGATATAAAGAAAGAAAATATTTTTATACAGGCTGTATAATGTCTGTTTTAAGCTAAGTGTTATTACAAAACAGTCAAAAAGTTAAAAAAAAATTAAAAGTTTATCAAATAAAAATGTTATAGTAAGCTAAGATTAATTTATTATTGAACAAAGGCAAAAATTTTTAATAAATTTAGCCTGAGTGCACAGTGCTTTTACAGTTTACAGTAATTTACAGTGAGGTCCTAGGGCCTCACATTTTTACTCACTACTCATTCACTGACGCAGAGCAACTTCCAGTCGCGCAAGCTCCATTCGTGGTCGGTGCCCTATACAGTTGTGCCACTTTTTGCCTTTTATGCCATGTTTTTATTGTGTCTTTTTTAGTTTATACACATAAATACTGTGTTACAGTTGCCTACAGTATTGGATACAGTATATGCTGTACAGGTTTGAGGCCTAGGAACAATAGGCTGTGCCATGTAGCCATGTGTGTAGTAGGCCGTACCGTCTAGGTTTGTGTAAGTATATTCTGTGATCACACAGTGGTGAAATTGCCTAACAATGCATTATTTCAGAATGTATCCCTATTGTTAAGTGTCACATAATATAACAGTATGTACACAAACAGATACATATGCATACCATTTGAGCAATTAAAGCATTATGAGGGGAAAAAACAAGTGTGTGTGGGAGATCTAAATGCAGGTGGGTAAGTGGGTTTGAAAAGCAATAGCCTTAAGTATACACATTAATAGAATTAAGTTCCACAGCTGAGGTAACTACCCTGACCTCTGTCTATAAAGCACTACCGTCCTTGTAGGATTTTTTTTTTTTTTTTTTTGAGACAGAGTCTCACTGTTTTGCCCAGGCTAGAGTGCCGTGGCATCAGCCTAGCTCACAGCAACCTCAAACTCCTGGGCTCAAGCGATCCTCCTGCCTCAGCCTCCCGAGTAGCTGGGACTACAGGCATGTGCCACCATGCCCGGCTAATTTTTTCTATATATTTTTAGTTGTCCGATTAATTTCTTTCTATTTTCAGTAGAGACGGAGTCTCGCTCTTGCTAAGGCTGGTTTCAAACTCCTGAGCTCAAACAATCCGCCCGCCTCGGCCTCCCAGAGAGCTCGGATTACAGGCGTGAGCCACCGCGCCCGGCCCTTGTAGGATTGTTATGTGGGTTATATGTACTGTGTTCATCAGGTATTTGGAATAATGCCTGGCATATAGTCAATGCCCATGTCCCCCCCACCCCTGCCGTGTAGCTTAAAGACGTAGGTGAGGCGCCAGGCTTGATTTTTTACAGGCTGGTAGAGCAGAGAGGCCCCTCCCATTCCCTGAAGCCTCACGTTAGGAAACACCTGTTGGAGGTGGATTTCACACCTTTCAGATGAAGGACCCATTGTTGTTGTTGACACTCATGCAGATAGGAC
Organism: Propithecus coquereli; assembly: GCF_000956105.1. NCBI lineage: Eukaryota > Metazoa > Chordata > Mammalia > Primates > Indriidae > Propithecus > Propithecus coquereli. The sequence continues at coordinate 2,161,189 of NW_012147523.1, read as the reverse complement.
AGACAGTAATGTTTCTGGAATGAATAGGTGGTTAGACCAGATCAGTGTTTCCCACAGGAGGAATGTGAGATGACGTTAGGTGGTACACAGGCAGACATTTTACGTTTTAATAGATAGGTATTTATAACAGTGTTGCGTTAAAAGAAAATATTAGGTAGCACGTCAAACCTGAGTATTAAAAAAGTGAGTGACTCAAAGACATACTAAATGGAACAAGTGTGTGAATGTCATAGAAATTGAAAGCAGTAGTAGATTGAAAGAAGACTTGAAAAATCTTTAGGGCCTTTCCAAATCTGAGATTTTCGATTCTTTGAATCTGGGCTTTCCATATGAAATCAGAATATACAAACAGAAGGGATGTTCCCTGGGTTTTGTGAGCAGAGGACTGTAGTAGAAATTGACAGGCAGAACTTGATGCTCAGTGTCATAGATGGTGCAGCAATAACTGCTATTTACAGTTAGGTGTCTGCTCTGGGCAGTTGTGCGTGTGTGGGCCTTCTAATAAGATGGGAACATCCTTTGCATGTAATTTTGTAGCCTGCTTTGTTCATCTGATACTGTAACTCCATGTTGAGTGTTCTCGTAGAGAAATGTGTGTGCCAGTCTTGATTTCCTTAGGATAGTCCTAGCGATGGGATCGTTCGGTTACCGTGTATGCATGTTGTTTCAGGCTTTTTATACCTGTTGCCACAGTGCCTTGCAGCATGCCTGTGCCCACTTATGGTTCTAGTGGTTTGGGTACCCTCTTCCTCATCCCTCTCCACAGCCAAGCTCGATTAAACAATAGTTTTGTTTCCAATTTGGTAGAAATGTTGCTCTGTTTTTGCTTTCATTTTGCATTTTTTAAATTATTGATAAGACTGAACTTTTTGTGTCTTCATTGATCAGTTGTGTTTCTTCTTGTGTGAATTGCCTCCAGTTAGTCTTTTGCCCATTTTTGCCATCTAGGATTTTAGGGTTCTTATTAATTTATAAGAATTCTTTACATTGTAAGGATGTCAGTACTTCGTAATATATTACAGATATTTTTCCTAGTTTAATACTTGCCTGTTATGATATTCAAACTTGGTTTTGTTTTTTTTTTCCGTTGTGAAGACAGTACTATATTTGATTTGTTCTGTGACTCACATGTTCTTTTTTTGTAAAGACATGATCTGCCAATGTTGTCCAGACTGGTCTCGAACTCCTGCCCTCAAGTTGTCCTCCTGCCTTAGCTTTCCAAAGCACTGGGATAACAAGCATGGTCTCATTTAACTTCTTTGAAATCAGATGTGATTCATTCTCTGTGTCCTGTAGCCATTGTCAGTCATGTTAGAGTTGTCTTTACCTGTGCATGAGGATGTGATTGTTATTCCTAGTGGCGTGGCTGGGCAGCTGTGACTGCGGCCCATGGATGCTTTAGTTCACAAACCATTTAGGGACCATTTGAAGAAGGAGCAACAAATCCTGATTGCTGTTTGATAACCATCTATTGATAACTTCTGATGAGATCCAGAAAGAATCAGTCTTAAAACTTAGAGTGGCCAGGCATGGTGGCTCGCACCTGTAATCCTAGCTCTTTCGGAGGCTGAGGTGGGAGGATCACTTGAGGCCAGAAGTTCTAGAGCAGCCTGGGCAATATAGCGAGACCCTGTCTCTACAAAAATAAAAAAATTAGCTGAGTGTTGTGGTGTGTGCCTGTAGTCCCAGCTACTCAGGAGGCTGAGGCAGGAGGATCACTTGAACCCAGGAGTTTGAGGCTGCGGTTGAGCTATGATGGTGCCACTACACTCTAGCTTGGGCTGTAAAGCTGTCTCCAAAAAAAAAAAAAACTTAAAGTGAGGGTCAGCGACTTGGAAGAAAATGTAAGAGAGGATGGTGGAGCTCTCTTAAAAATGCCACATTGCCAAGGATCCTGATGGCACTAGAGTTGATGTTGTGTAAAAACTCAAACATTCTGAAATTGAAGACATAACCAACTTATTCCATTCATCTTTTCCTTTTTATATGTGTGCCAGACAGATGTAACAATCTGTTTAAGGCTGAAAGAACTTTTTCAAATAACCACAAAATTAAAATTCTAGATGATAAGAAAAAGTTAATTTAATTGGCAGGGTTTTTTCTTCCTTGGTGGTTTATCTTACTATTGATCCTACCTTCAAGTTGATGAAATATATCCTATGGTTAGTGAAGAAAATTTAGAAAATATAGATGAATAAAAAATAAACACCAGAAATCTGAGAGAGAATTATTAATATGTTTGTATCAATCCCCTGATAAATCTCTGTAAATACAGACACACACATATGTGTTTATTGATACGTATACTACATATGTTTTTGCCATCTAATTTGTATTTTAAATGCCTGGTTAGTATTTCATTGTATGGATGCACTATAATTTGTTGAGTTAATCTCTCACTGATGGTAAACTGAAACTTGATGCTCATCTTGCTTCAGAACTCCCCTGAGTGGGGCCCAACAGTGCCCTCTTCCTTACTGTTCCCAGCAGTGTGTCCTCAGTCTTTTTATCTTGGCCTCTCTAATAGGCCAAAGAGTAAGATCCTTTCTCCTTGGGGATATGGAAACCTCTTGCAGTGATCTGGCTTTGAGGAATGGAAAAAGACAAATGTTAGAAGCATTAGGAAGTGGGAACTGATGGGAATTAGTGATTAGATATATTTGTGTCATGTCCCAGGCATCTCACCACCTCTTTGTCCTCCTGTACATGACTGACCATGGACGGTGTGCTCTTGAGGCCAGTCCCAGGGTACCTGAGCCGCCTCCTCCCTTCACCCTCCTCTCTAGGTTCTTCTGGTTCTCACTGATCTCCGGCCCTCAGGCCTCCTTTGTGCTAGTGGAGGGCTCACATCTGTGCCCACCCAGGGCATTTCTCTCTGCTGCTCTGCCTGTCTGGAATGCCTTTGGACAGCTGACTGTCTCCCATTCTCCAGGGCTCAGCACGGCCATCACCTCTGCCTTCCCCTTTTCACCTTCATCCTCTGTATTAGTCATATTCTTCATTCCTCATAATCTTTTATCTTTGTCTCAATCCTTTCTCGTTCACCACTCTATCCCCAGTGCCTAGCACTTAGCAGACACTCAAATGTTGCTTGACTGAATCAGTCATATTGAATAGTGTTGAATAATCCAGAGTTGAGAGGAATAGAAACTGTTCTTTGTTGTCCGAGAGAGCAACAGTAAGTCCAACAAGTTATGGCTTCCAAAAGGAGGCAACTTGATCAGCTTTCAACAAAGTTACTCAGCAGTGGAGTGAGTGCCTTCCTTGATGAGTAGTCAGGCAGTGACTTGATATCATTGAACCGATTCTTGCAGTAGATGTTGGGGTTGGCTAGATGATTTCTAAGGCCCTTTCCAACCCTTAAAACTGTGGGATGAGTGTTCTCATTTGTGTGGTTACTAGTCTACCATTCTTGTTTCATCTGCAGCCCTGGCTTTTACCACTAGATGGCACTAGCTGATTCCTTTGAAATCAGTGTTTATAAAACTGCCATCTACAGTGAGAAAATACATTTTTCATTGCACTTACACCGTTGATGCACACTTGAAACTAAAGTGTTATGAAAATTTTACCATTACCGTGTGTAATTCATGTTATTTTCTATTTCATTCTATCCTACTTCATTTTTTCTTAAATGCAGGGTTGCAAACTAATTTTATGGTATTAAGGGGTCACAACTCACTGTTTGGAAACCACTATTTTAGCTAACCGAATCAGTTCAGTGTTAAAAAAAACTCCGTGGGTATGCTATTTTCCTTGGAAAGACTGGGCTTGTGTAGCAAATCCTGTCTACTAATGAATATTTTACATGTATCTGAGTTGCTACATAGAGTAGCTGAACATAAGTGCTTTTCTTATGAGTTTCTGTGGATGAGAGAGACTGTGGGAAACATGTTTGTACATAAGTCAGCACCTATTGTAGTCAAGGCAGAAGTAAGCCTTGTCTGTCGATGTAAGGAAAAGCTGTATTATTTGCTTCTGGGAGCTCAGAATCTAGCTTGGAGATAAATACAACACAGACACATACCTGAAATTTCAGCTCACTTATCAAGCAACATGGAAATAGGGTTATTATTCAGGGTATCAGTTAGGATGTATTAGGCTGCAAGTAACAGAAGCCCAACGCGGGTTTGCTTAAATGATGAAAACACCTCTTATCTTACAAAATACACATTGAGCTGTAGAGCAGTCTGCAGGCCCAAGGAGCTGAGCATGGCCTTAGGGATCCAGGTTCTTTTCGTGACGTCTCAGTTGTCCTGTGGCTGGTTCTACTGATGGCTGCAAGAAGACTTCCGGTGATAATCAGGACTTCAGCTCCCAGGCTTGAAACACTAAGCTTTAGCTCCTTACCGAAGACTGGGGTAGAGAGAATTTAGGCTACCATAGCACTTTCCAAGTTGTACTTGCTTTGTTCATATTTTTCATGGTTTCCTCACTATGACCTCCCTGAGGGTGAAATGACTGGCACCTAATATAGAGTCAGGAGAAATATTTAGGTTTAGTGACATTTGCCAAATATTTCTGAGTGTCCATTCCTTTGGCCTCAGAACTTTTTGTTTAGTAGTTACCTGACTAGCTCTTGCCAGTGAGTTTCCTGGGAAAGGCGTTAACAGTATGAGGAGAGATGAAAAACATCCACTGTGGGAAATGTGAATATAAAGATGAATAGTTGGACGAGTCTGTACATTTGTAATGGGGCACCACAGGTGCATTCGTTGGCCTTTTGAGGTGGATGATTTTCCTCTGGTTCCTGGGAACTTGACTATGGAACCTTGGCCTGAACCTGCTAGTCTCTCCTCACCTGCCTCCCTTTTCATCCCTTGCAGGTTTGCAGTAAGCATCGGCTACTGGCATGACCCTTCCATCTAGCACTTTGTGAGACTGACAAAAGAGAGGAAGCCCCTGACATTAACAGAGGCAAGTGACCGTGTCCCTCCCCACCTTCATCAGCCTAGAGGCCTGAGGTTGTAGAGATTCATTCTTACAGGGAGTTCCAGCCTGCATCTTTGCCAGTGGTATAGGAAAGTGCTTACTTCCCAACATCCTTTCCAACACGGTGTATCATGAAACTTTGCTCTTTGTTAATCTGATAAATGAAAAATGGCATCTTATTGTAATTTTATTTTATATTCCTTATTTATAAGTGAGGTTAATCACCATTTTCATATGTTTAAAATCTATTTATGCATCTTTTACTGTGAACTGTCCATATCAGGAATTACTTTTTTTCTAATTTAAAAAAATATAAATAAAGCTTTATTTTCCACATACCTCTTATACTGATTAAAATAAATATGGTGAAACTGCTTTATAAAACTGGTATGAGGAAGAAAGTCTCTTAGGGTACTATATTAGACTGTTTCGGTAGTGGAAGAAAGGACTCTGTTTTGCCTCTAGCTCATCTAGATGTGTGGACTAATTCTGTGGATTTAATTGGATTCTTCTGTGTGGGAGACTTCCTAAAGGCATTTTTCTATTTCAGGCTGAGCATACCTGAGTTTTCACCCCTCGTTTGTCTTTCTGATCTTCCCTAAGGATGGAGATTGTAAGTTTCCTGCCCAGCTTCATACGTTCATACCTCTAAACATATAGGTTGTATGTTTAGAGGACTTGAGTTTTCTACAACTTTCATGTCCTTCAGTGTAGGCTGGAGGGAAAGTGTTATCAGACCTGGTAATTCTCAAATAAATGAGGTCTCCTTTCCATCTCCTTTCCCCCAACCCTCCACCTCAAAGCTTAACAAGTCATTTTATTAGGCAACCATTTGCTTATGCCCTCAACTCTTATTTTGCATAGAGGTGATGACCCATTCAGTGTGGAGAGGAAAGGAACAGGATAAGAAATGTGGCTTCTTTTGCTTTAACATTCATCTGTCCAATTGCCTTACCCAAAATACTTTCCATGTGACCTCCCAATTTTAAGTTTTACCGGAGTCCCAAGTAGCTTTCACTATAGCCATGAAAGGGACGTTTCCAAGAGAGACATTTGGGTCAGATATTTTGATATAAAACCCTTGCCTTTTATACAAAAAACTATAGAACATTTTTTAAGGTAGTTAATTCCTCCATTTAATAGATTATATTTACTTCAGTTCAAATGGATTTTGAAAAAAAAAGGATTTGAAAGCTGCTGTTTTTCTTATAAAATCTACAGATCAACCTCTGACACTGAAGAAGGGCATGTTTTTTTCTGTTTTGCTCTTCTGGTAGTGTGGGCTTTGCAGGGATAACGTCTGTCCTTATTGGGTGATAGATTATTTTTCTCACCCTGTCTCAGAACCTTATATTTTGCTCAAGTCTGTGGTATCAGATTATAAAGGCATTTCTATGAAAGACAGAATGTCATTGTCAAATTCTCAACCTTGATGCTGGGATGGGTACCACCTTATGGAAATTAAAGGTAAGTCCCTCCCCAATTGTTTAGATTTAAGTTTTTGAAGATGTTTCCTTGGTTGAAAATTTCAAAAATATATATTAAAGGTGTGCAGTGACAGCCTGTCTCCCATCCCTGCCCCCACCTGCCTAGACACCCCCATGACCACCATCAGTCCCATATTTTGTCTCACCAGGGCCCTAGGGACAGACATTTTAGATTGTTTCTAATTGTTGTTACAAATGGAATTATTATAAAAATTTTTGCATGTATTTCCCTCTGTGTGCAAATACAACGTATCAGGATGAAAAATTCCACCACTAGAATTCCTGGGACAAAGAGCATTTGTGATTTTCATGATAACTTAAGATTTTGTTGGCACAGTGGCATCTTGGGTAAAATCTGGAGATTGACAAGGCTGGGTGGTGTTAATATGAAAGTCCTTTTGTAGTCGTTATCCGATTTGATCCCTTAACTGCCCTGCTAGGGTATGGATGCAGATATAATTACACCACTCACAGGGAAGGAAACTTGTGTCTCAGTAGTGGCAGAACCGGGACTAAAGTGCTGGTCTTTGGCTTGGTTTTTACTGCATACCTTTTCCCTACAAAGTCCTCACTGATAATGTTTTCTTTTTTGTAGGTTCATACAGATTTTGCTTGATTCTTCGAATCAGGTTGGTCATGTAGCATGATGGGTACGTATATTTCCCCAGATTTCTTGGAGGCGTAAACCAAGTCCTGCATATCTACTCTGTCCCTAATCAGCTCACCTGGTAAGAAGGTCTCTTTGGTCATCAGATCTCCCAACCTTCTTGTACTGAAGCGAGAAGTCAGCGGCCTCAACATGGTCTTGGCATTTGTTTCCCTCTGCATTCTTCTTTCATGATATGACCACTAACACTTATGAAGTGCTTTTACATACAAGATGTTATGAGTTAACATGAGAGCCCTGTGAGGGGGGTTTACACAGTTGGGGGAAGTGGTACTATGAGAGGTTATGTCTTTTTTTTTTTTAAAAAAAAAGAGTGTGTATTAGAGAGGGTGTAATGTTATAGAATGTATATTTCTGATACATTTCCACTTGTATTGCCCTGCACTTGTATCCATGAGCAAATTTAAAACATCTTTCTATATGATGTCCTTATGTCTCCAATCTTAAATCCTTTTTTGCAGAATTTGATTTAGTTGCCAACATTTCAAAAATAGATTTCTCATGAAAATCTTGATTTCTAGCTTTCCTTGGAAAAATCAGAATATGTGGCAACATTAGACCCTGATTCCTGCACAGTGATAACTCTGTGGTGGCCCCTCATTGAGCACAGTCATGCATTCTCCGGTTCTGTCCCCACTGCTCTGTTGTCATCTTGCATGTGACCTGCTTCACTCATTTCTATGACCTGTTTGACCCCTGCAGTCAATTTTTCCCCTCAGCTTTTAATTATGAATATTTCTAACAACACTTTTCTCATTTCTGAGCCCTTCAAATCATGGGTAAACCTTCCATTGTTTTCCATTTGTGTCCAACTTAGAAGATCAAGGGAGATATTATTAATTCGGCTCAGAGAACATGCTCAGAGAGGATGGCCTTCACAAATGTTCAACATGGATTACACAGTAAACATCAGGCAACTAGATAAGCCTCCTTTCATGTACAACCATAGTGCATCATTTATCCTCTTAGTGACTGGAGTCCCAACGAAGTTTCCACAGAAAATATCTTCGCTACCCTTTGTTTCCCTCATACAAATTGTAAGTAGTACCTATTCAAGTGTTGACATTTGCTGGACTACAGTCATGAGTCTCTTAACAACAGGGACACATTCTGAGGCAATTTCATGGTTGTGTGACCATCACAGAGAGTACTTACATAACCCTAGATGGTAGAGCCCGCTCCACACCTAGACTGCAGGGTAGAGCCTATTG
>NW_012147523.1:2125367-2152102 GCF_000956105.1 Propithecus coquereli | reverse complement strand
CCAGGCTGGTCTTGAACTTCTGATCTCAAGTGATCCTCCCACCTTGTCCTCCCAAAGTGCTGGGATTACAGACATGACCCACCAGGCCTGGCCATAGATGGTTCTTGATTGGTTGATGTTGCTTCCTTCCCTCCCTTTAATTGGGAGCCTTCCTCAGTCTCTTTCATCCTGATGAATAGATGTGATGGCAGCTGTCCATATCAGTCTTTTATTTTGATGTGAATGAATCCAGGAACCTGTCTTTGTTTTTAGATACCACACCTGGGAGTATGAATTCCCCTTTGTATGTTTCCGCACATTTCGGGTGCGTGTAGCTTTGTTCACTTGGCTTGATTTGTGTATTCTTTTGCTCAACAGGCATCATATGAGAGATGATGGATCAAGTGAATTTTGACCAAAGACCCTGTCACTTTGGAGCAAGCTTGGGAATGTGCCAGTGTGCAATATGTTCTCTGCAGCTGTCCCTAAACTGGCTTGACTCCCACCCACCACCCTCACCTTGCGAGCAATAAACATTTAACTCAATAATTTTCAAACAAACACAAAATCAGCATCCTTACAATGTGTATTAATTGCTTACATGCCTTATATTATCTCCTAATCAATAGTTTAAAATGGTAAGACCACATGGATGATAATAATTTCAAGAATCCTAAAGCAATGATAGCAAATTCTTAGATTTTGCTTACTATATTGCCCGCCCTCCCTGTTCTATAAGTTTTACATATATGAGCGTATTTAATTATCACCACAATCTGCACGGTAGGTGCTAGTATAATTCTGATTTTACAGGTGAGGGGATTGAGGCACAGAGAGTTAAGTTAAGCAGCTTGTCCACAGCCTCACAGCTCTTAAGTATCAACCTAGGATTCAAATCCAGACAAGGAAATGGTGGAGCATGTGCTCACAAACACCTTCTACCCTGACTGAAGATTGTGTAGTCTTACCTTTAGGGTCATAATCCTTACTCTCCACTACAAGAATAATACTGATTCTTGACTGGCAATGTTGTCATACGAACTCTTTACATATTGTTTAAGTGATGAATTTTTGATACCTTGTATATGACAAAGTAATAATGTATATGCTACAATAGTATATATTAATATGTTTTCTGACTTTTTGCATATATATGGATTATGGTTTTTTTTTTTAACTAGCTTTTTAATTCAAAAAGTAATACCACATACAGAGTACAAAAGTAAAAAAATACAAATGGGTAGACAAGGAAAAGTCAATCTCTCTCCTACCCCAGACCTCAGCCTTCTAACCTGGGAAACAATGCTGCCATATTCCCGAATTTTTCTACATACATAGAGAGAAAGATTTTTTTTTTTTTAAAGACAGGTGGGGGCATACCATCCATATTGTTCTATACTTTACTTTTCAAGAGATTACCTTAGAGGTCATTTTATGTCTATATATGTATTTATCTTCCTTTTCTGATTTCATGGCTATATAGTATTATGAATATGCCAGAATATGTTTAACCCCAAATGATGAGTATTTATTTCTAGATTCTTCCTATTATACCTAATGCTGTAGTAAATAGTCTTACATTTTAGCATCTCAGGGTAAATTGCTATCAGGAATGGCCGGGTCACAGGGTGAGCATTTAAAGTGGATGTACACCGCCCAGTTGCCCTTTCAAGGCCCCACCGGGTCTGCTCCCAGCAGCACTGTGAGTGCTGCTTCTCTTTTCTTCAGCTGCCCTGGGTGTGTGTTATCACAAGCCGGCCTTACCTGATGAGAACTGGGATGTTGTTTCACTTTGAGTATTTGCAGACCTCAAAAATTGACAATGGCTCCTCATAACATCTCATATCCACGCTACGTTCAGATTTCCCCAGTTGTTTAACAAAACCTTTTATATACGTCTCCAAACATGGTCCACACTTTGGAGATGACTGATATGTCCCTGAAATCTCCTGGAATAGTCCCCCTTCCTCCTTTCAAAAATGTCACTTGTTTACTAGAGACACCTGCCATCCCACCCCTATTTAAACAGGTTAGTTTTTGCATGTCTGTGTCACGTTGCCTTAGAACCCTTAGAAAACCATTGCTTATAGAAAGTTCTTCCTTTATTTCTCCTTGAATATCCTTGAGTGAGCTTTCCCCTGTTATAAAAATCTGTGTTCAATGTAGAAAATTGGAAAGTAAAAGTAAGAAAGATGCCACGGGCCAGAATGGCCTTTTGAGAGAGGAGTCATATCAGAGAAAGTCTGTCGTGCTAAAGAGTGTCTCAGATATGCATGATTGTGCCTGGTTGTTCTCCATTTCTCTTCACCGCATGTTTTATTATAGAAAGAACATCTCCTGTAGCCGGGGTGGGAAACGGCATCTGCAGTGGACATGATGGAGTTGTACAGCAGATTGCTGTGCGCTGAAGTGAGCAAGTATGGGCTTGGCAAGCAGAGCCTCCGTGGTTGTTCATTGTGAGCTCAAGGCATGATTGTATTTTTAATGTCAAAAACCAGAACAAAACCCTAACTAGACCTATTTTGATACAAGTTAAGCATTGACAGCAGCTTGAGAATAACTTATTAGCTGGTAGCTGAGATAGGGCTTATGCCCAGATTGTTTTATTTGAAATAAGCAATTATACTTGGAAAATTCCCAAGTGTAATTTCTCAGACTCCAAACTTATAGCCATCATATTTTGCTATTATAATAGCATTTCTAGCTCTAACATCCTAAAATTCTGTGATCTCCTTGTTATTGAGAAACAGGGAGGTGGAGTGGAGGTGATCTGGGTCAGTTTTGAGTTCTACTCTGTAGAGTCATAATGAACTTAGGAGTAGTTGGGATCAGCCTATGCTGTTCTTTCAGTCCGTGAGGACTTTTCCTGAGTCCTTCTGTACAGCACACACCAAACCACGAAATGTGCAGTTATAAAGATTAATTGATATCAGTCTTAAGAGCTGTTGTCTGGAAATTGACATATGAAGCCCAGGACATGAAATCCAATTGCAAGTTAAAACTGAGAAGAGTTATCATGTCTTTTTCTGTCCCCTCTTCAGTGGAGGACTAAGAGGGAAGTAGGAGACAAGGCAGAAGACATAATACTGTCCCTTATTCAGAAACAGACAAGTGTGATGATAGAGATCATGAACCCTGCAAACAAACATACCTGATCTTAAACATAGGTTCTACCAATGCACTGCCTGTGTGACCTTGGATAACACCATCCCTTGGAACCTCCATTAGCTCCCCTGGGAAATGAGAAGAATAAGAGTAGCTACCTGTACTCGTTCCCTGGTACTACTGGAACAAAGTGCCACAAACTGAGGGCTTAAAATGATAGAAATGTATGCTCTCACAGTTCTGGAGACGAGAAGTCTGAAATCAAGGTGTCAGCAGGGCCATGCTCCCTCCAAACGCTCAAGGGGAGCATCTTTCTTTGCTGCTTCCAGCTCCTGGTGCTGGCTTGTGACAGCATAACTCCAACCTCTGCCTCCATCTTTACATGGCCCTCCCTCTGCATGGCCATCTCTCTCTCTTACAAGGAAGGCCACCCTAATACAGTATGATCTCCTCTTGACCCTTAACTTACGTCTACAAAGACTCTATTTCCAAATAAGGTCACGTCCCGAGGTTCAAGATGGATGTGAATTTTGGGAGGACACTATTCAACCCAGGACACTACCTGCTAGGATTGGTGTGGGAGTAAATGCCACAGTCCGTGGAAAAGGGTGTTCAGCACAGTGCCTACCACAGAGCCACACTCAATAAATGTTAGCTGTGTACATGATGTATATGGGTATGTATAAATACATATGTATAGATAACTTATTGCTGGGAGCGCGGCCAAGCTCCCTGCAAAAAAACCGGGTCCCTTTGGTAGAGTTGCAAGGAAAAAGAAAATAATAGAGAAATGGAAATAAAAGAATACACAGAGACAAAGGTATAGTTTTATAGATTTATAAAGATTATAGGCAAAGCAGGAGCTCAGGGGGCCTCGATTTCTCCGTCAATCTCAAAAAGCCACGAATGAAGTCTTACACGGTCATTTATAGATAACAGTTACCAGTTGCCAGGGGTAACAGATTTACATAACAGCAGGTAGTTCCTCTTAGGTTAACAGTTTTTCAAAAGGCTTCTACAGATCCCTTAACTAATTCTATCTACGTGAACAAATGGTTACAAAATCTTTCAAAGATTAACTTCTAAGTTCTAAGGTAAATGTATCACTTAAGAGAGGGGTTAAACAGAGATATATTGGCTCCATATTTTCTTTATCAGGTTATTGTGAATGGAGACAGGTAGTCCGGAATTTTAAGCAGGAACTGCCCCTTGGGCTGATTGCTTTTAGCCATAGGCGGACTGTTCAGGCGGCTGTCTGTTCAGGGCGGGCACTCTTTTATCAGCTCTCATCCTGTAGTTTTTAACAGATCTGCTTTGCTTTACAAAGCAAATCCAAACCTTTAGGTCTGAGAAATGCGGTACCTTGTGGGATACAGCCGCTACTGTCTTTTAGAGATGCCCTCCCGAGGTACAGCAGCTTTTGATATGCAAACCAACACGTTCACATATTCCTTCAGGGCAAAGCTCTGCAAAACTCCTGAGACATAGCCTATCTGCAAATATGTTTATATTAATTCATGGAGCAACAGTTTACTACATTTGTCAAAAGTTTATTTCACCAAATAGTAACTTTTAACGCCTTTTACTCTTTGTGAGTGTTGTAGTTTATTTCTGATTTTATCATATTTCCTTCTTTTCTTTAGACATGTAGTCATTCTTGTTTTCTTTTTCTCCAGGAATATGTCGGATATTTGGATATATGTTGTATCCATTTTCTCTACAGGCAGTCTCTTATTGTATTGGTGATTTTCCCCAGTGAGCATTTTGCTCATCTTATTAGCTATTGAGAATCGTATTTCCCTGATAGTCCTTTATGGTATTATAACGATCATTTCCTATAAATGAGCCATAGATTCTCCCAGAGAAGATACATGCTTTACTTGAAAGGTGTGAAGTTCCGAATGTGTCTCTTTATCCTTTCTTATTCATTATACTCATATCTTCTATCCAAAGGCCACTGTCTCTTCAGGCCTATACTGTGCCACTTGCTCAGGATTCTACATCCTCAGGAAATTCTTGCCTTTCTGCCCCACCCCCACCCCCAGCTGGAGTGCAGTGAATGGGCTGATTTGTGTCCAGGACAACACTGGGCTGTCACTCAGACCATGAACTCTGCGTTGGACTTTTCAGCAGGGTCTCTAGGTCTATGATCTGGAATTGACACTGACTAGAGTCCACGTTGGAATGTAGAATGTACTCTGAGCTCTAGACTGAGCTCCAGGATGCACCTGGCCAAGCGAACACAGGCTCTGGGTTGGCCTGCACTCCAAGTACCTACCGTGGCACTGGACTCCAGGCTGGGTCCTAGGCTTAGCCACCCTGGACAGCCAAGGCACAACCCCAGACTCTGGATGTCTCCTAGTGGTGCCCATTTCTCAAATGAAAGGCAAGCCCATGGGCACATGGAAGGAAACACTGGACTATTTATTGCAAAGCAAGATTGTCAGCTCGGGAAGCAAGAAAAAGTGGTCAGGCCCCTTCTGTAACAGGGGAACCAAGGAACAAGACAAGGAGACGAGGTGCAGGAAACGAGCTGATCCACAGCAACAGCCTCCTCTCCCAATGCTGGGAGCTTCCTCTCAAGAAAAATCTTCTGTTGTGCTGCTTCCACCTCTCTCTGGGAAGTGCTGGCAACATGCTCCCCAGGCTGAGGGCTCTGATGAGCACAAAGGAACTCCAGGAACTTAGATCCTCTTCAGGACTGAGCAGCAGTCTGTCCGAGAAGCCGGACCCGAGTTGGTGGAAGTGAGTCAGTTGCTCCTCTGGGCCTCTGTCCTGGCAGGAAATGCAGAAGCTGTCCTTTCCTAAGTAGAGGATGGTTCAGGTGAGGGCAGCAGTAGCAGCAGGGATCCCACCAGCTCAGCTTCACCGTCCCTTCAGGATTAAGCGGGTTTTCCCATCTCCAATGAAGAACCTACAAAAGAGGCTCAGTGAGGTCTCTGAGCCCTGGAGGAGAGACCCAGCCCTTCATCGTATGTCTCCACCCCAGCATTCTCCAGAGAGATGACTTCCTGAGCTTTCCCAGACTTCATAGCTAGGTCCCTCTGGGGAGAGGGGGACACTGTTTCCTATTTGGTTTCCAACCCTTTTCCTGACGATGGTCACTGCTGCCATTCTGAAAGCAGCAGACAGAATTATTAGTGATATATTTCACAGAGCCACAGGCTGGGTCCCGAAGGCCCCAAGGACTTCGGGCGGGCAGTGGTGTAGGCCATCTAGATCAGCCCAGCCCAGTGCCTGTCCTCCCCAGACAGTGCGAGGGAAGCCCAACTTGTATGTGCTAAGTCCAGACAGATCCCCGCACTACCTGGAGCAGAAGGAGCAAAGTGTAAGAAGAGAGCCCAAGGAGAAGAGGTCAGACAGGGCAGAGGGAACTCGTTAGTGTTTCCTAACTGGAATCCACATCCCCTTCTGGTAACATCACCCTTATTATCCACTGCCCAGCCCTGGGGAGCACTGTCCACATTGTACTTTATGTGAAGTCGTCTCCTGACACAGGTGCTGTTGGGGACACCATTTATATGGTTTTCCTATGTGGATGGCCCCCTGGAATTGTACCACACCCCTGTAGGCCCCACTCCTCCCCTGCCCTCTGTGCTACTCTCAGTTGTTCGGGTAAAGGCTGGCCTCACCCCAGTTCCAGTGTTCAGCTCATGCTCCAGGCACAGCCAACAAGAGCGCCTGAGCCCCAGAGCCACAGTGATGGACTCAGAGGTGGGCACGTGACCCAGGCTGGGCCAGTCCAAATCAGTGAACATCAGAGCCAGGGTTTTTGCTAAAGCTCTTGTTCTGTTTCCTCTGGAGTTGTTAAGCTGCTAGGATAGAAACCTAGAGAGTCCGGTGAGCACCTTCTCCTCTCTTGGAGAGCCTAAGCAGGAAGCCCACACAGAAGAAAGCAGAGCCTATGAGAAAGTCCAAGTCCTGAAGACATTGCTTGAGCTCTACTGAAAGCCACTGCTACTGTGAACTTTTGGATTATGTGAGATCATGAATTCCCCTTTATGACATACGCTGTTGTGAGATGGGTTTCTGTCACTTGCAACCAGAGGTCCTTCATAGAGCCATGTCTTTGTCTGAAGAGGCTCCTTCTTTCCTCTCCAAACTGAGGTGAGAGCCTACCCTCCATTCCTGGATGCTCTGGAGCAGTCACCAGGTGCCCACCAGATGGGCCAGTGACTGAGTCACACTCCTACCTAATGAACAGTCCCACCAGCAGGGCAGCCAGGAATGGGCCCACCCAGTAGATCCAGTGGAAGCCCCAGTGGTTGGCCATCACCGCAGGTCCAAAGGCACGGGCAGGGTTCATGCAGGCTCCAGACACATTACCCCTGCAAACAGCCAGCACACTGGTCACCAGGATCCCAGCCAGGCCCCACCTCCCCTCAAAGTCATGTCCCCAACTAGGCCTAGGGCACGCAGACCCCAGAAACTCTCTGAAAACTCCCATATCATGGACTCTGGGGTGGATTCTGAACATTGGGAAGCAAAAAGCCGTGGCTTTTCCCTAGGCATAGAGTATGGCACTCCCTACACCCCCTAAGAGAAAAATGACCAGCAAAGAATGCCTATTTGGTGATGGCAGGGAAAGGCTGGATCTCAGTCCTCTCCAAAGTCTATAAAGCAAAGTCAAGCAGTTGTCACCCACTTTGGAGTCAAGCTGACCTAGACTCAAAGCCCAGCCCAGCTAGTTCCAGCTGTGGGACCTTCCTTTAACCTCCTGTGTTTCAACTGAGGTCAAAGTGCCTATCCCATAGGTTGTTATCAGGAGTCAAAGAGAAAATGCATAGAGAGCCCATGCCTTGCATATAATTCATGTACGACAGCATTAACTATAACCTAGCCAACTCAGTGAGACTTGTGCTACAAATTTGGGCTTTCAATCTCCTACAGGGGGACTGTTCCCTAGGTCCCAGGTGCAACTCTCTAGTTCTGGGTCTGGATCCTCAGCCCATTCACTCAAGCTGGTGGGCCATGTGTCCAGCAACCAGTCAAAAGACTTGTACGTGAACCACAGACCACTAGGGGGCAGCAAAGCATGGCCACACTTTACACATTCCCCAGTCCCGCCTGGGCAGCTCCTCCCAAAGATAGCAGAGCTTACCCAGGAGAAGGGCTAGACTACATTCTGTGTACAAAAGAAGGTGTTGTATATTAGGAATCCCCTCGTCTCAGATCTGTCACCTAATTTGCCACTGCCCATCGACCTTACCGTCCCATTCCATCCTCTCTGAGCCTCAGATTTCTCATCTATAATATAAAATGGAGAAATAATCCCTGACCCAACTTTGTCTCCTTAAGCTGTCCCGAAGACTGCTAGGGGGCTCAAAATCAAGGACATGGTGGCTGTAGCTGCTCTTTGTAAGCCTGAGGCTAAAACCTGGCTTCCCACTGGCTGAATGAACACAGCCTGCAGGAATGTTTTATTTACCAAAATTGCAAAACGTCACATAAAAATCCAGATTTCTGTATTTTTTTGAATGAAAGGGTCACCCTAGACCCATTTTCTGATAAAGCAATGACTGACTAGCATTGAATTGACAGAAGTCCTTAAACACCACAGTCCCCACCACTCCCTGTTGTCTGCCCAGGGCCAACCCACTGCCCCCATCTGCAGCAGCTGCCTGGCCCCTATAAGTAGCTGAGTCTGTGACCTTCAGGCTTGACCTCATCCAGAGCCAGGACAGCCCCGATCTGGGCACAGTTGTCCCATTGCCAAGGGACACTTACCCTGCCAGGATGTCCACAGTGACAGAAAAGCCGATGGAGAATGGGGCCAGAGGGCTCTTGGTCCTCTCATTGATGGCTCCCATGCACACGGCCAGGGCCAGCAGCATCGTCAGGATGATCTCTGCCACCAATGCTCCTGCCATCTGCCCCTCCTCCTGGACTGTCACAAAGGCTGCCCCAGTTGCATTCCAGAACCTCTCCTCAGTACTCACTGCCTGCAGAGAGAAGCCGCTGAGCCTCACAGCGGGCAGAGACACAGCTGGGAGCTGAGGGGAGGGGGCCTAAAAGTGCACGCTGCCCACCTTAAGAGCCAGTGAGGGGTTAGGCCAACGCGCAGGTAGACACATCTGGGTCCACGTCCCAGCTCCCCAGGTTCTGACTGTGTGACTCTGGGTGAGCTATGGGACCTCTCTGAGCCTCACTTTGCTGATCTGAGGAGTGGGGACGACCCAGCAGTGGCTCCAGGGGTTACGGGCCTGAGCTTATGTAACTTAGATGGCCCTCTGAGAAAAAGAACATAAACACATCTGCTTGCAACCTTTACAAACACATATGATCGGGTGAACACAGCGCCAGGCCCCACAGGACCTTGGGAGGGACCTGTGCAAGGAGAGCCCTGCGGCTGAGGTTCCGTTAGCTCCGCAGGAAATGGGCCTCGGGTGGCCACAGCGCCTGGAGAAGGAAGACAGTGGAGCACACGGGCTCCTGGGCTCCGCTGCTCACCAGCTTGTCTGAACTTCGGCAAGTTACTGGCTTCTCTGTGCCACCGTTTCCCCATCTATAGAGTGGGGGCGATAATGACAGCTCCTAGGTCACAAGTAAGGGTCTTGGCATGCCTGGCACACAGAAAACACTCTCCAAGGACTCACTGTGGTTTCTCATGAAGTTGCTGGGAGATTAAGGGACTAAGTGGGAAGTGCTCAGCAAGGAGGATGTGCTCCGTGAACAGCAGCTGCTGCTGCGCGCTTGTCAGAATTGTGTTTGACAAGTTTCACGTGGCAGGGCTTGAGGGCGAGTCTGGGCACCACTTTCCATAGAGAATCAGAGGGGGGAGATCCAGGCCGCCTTCCACGGACAGGGAAACAGGCTGTGGGTTTCACGTGGTGGCATGAAGAGACCAGGGCAGGGGGAGACACAAAATGAGACTTTGGACCAGAGCCTGCAGTGGACTAGGGCTGAGAGCTTTAGACCCAGGCACAGCCGGGCTGATGGCTCTCCCATCCACCACACTCAGCAGGCGAGACCCAGGTCTCGAAGGGTCTCAGTTTCAACTGATACTTAAGGGCAGAAGGAAGGAGGGAAAGGGGGATGGGAAAGAAGAGGAAGGAGGGAGGGAGGGAGTCCATCCATAGATTTGTGTGTAGAGCTATACAAATCCTGTGGCTGAGAGGAAGAGCTGGCCTTCCTGTTGTGATGGGAAGATTCCAACCGTGAATACCCACTCCTGTCAAAGGTAACTCAGTTTAAAGGCAAGCAAAGTGGAGAACATACAGAAGTTAATTCAGGAGTTTCTCGAGGATAATAATCATATTCATCCTGAATCCTCAGTGCTTAGTGAGATGTTTGTAGAATGAAGGAACAAGTGAATGAGTGAGTGAATAAACAAAACAGAACAAAAAAGCCATTCCAACTATCCTGATCAACTCCAAAGCCAAAAATGGGCTCAGGAAGAAGATGCCAAGTCCTGAATTTGCTTCACAGTCTGCAGGGAAGGGCTGTGTCCAAATGGAAACAGAACAGGGCAGGTTTGGAAGGGACAAGCCCCACAGGATGTGCCCCTCCTCAGTAGGAAAGGGTCCACCGAGTTCCACGGGCAGAAACAAGCCAAGAGTTGGGCATTTCCCCAGTGCCCACCGTCTCCCCCTACACACACCTCCAGCCGTCCCATAGAGCCGAAGCCTCCAGCCCAGCCCCCTGGGGGTCACCCACCTTGGCCAGGGCAGCCCCGATCAGCCCCCCGAGCAGCTGGGAGATCCAGTAGGGAACGAGCATCATCAGGGTGAGGCCTCCACTCAGCATGGCCGCCAGGGACACCGCAGGGTTAAAGTGTCCCCCACTGTAACCCACAAGAGCAGAAGGAAGTCATGAGGCCACGGTCCACAGCCAACCACGACTCTGTCACCTGAGAGAATGTGTCCCAACCAGTCCCCCAGGATGAGCTTGCAAGGCCAGAGTCAGTCCAGGGTCCAGCCCAGACAGGAAGAGGCACCAGATGGCTGCCATTTTCCCTGAGGTGTCCAATGATGGGGTGACAGACACGGGGGGAGCCAAGGGAAGGGGAGAGCAGCCCCTAAGCCTAAGCCCAGACCCCAGGGTGGCCTCAGAGGAAGAACATGCAGGGAGACTGTCCCTTAACTCCTTCCAGACTCCCTCAGAGCTCCCTCCCATCTCCAGAGAGGTGGCTGCAGGTCAGACTGAGACCCCAGGCTCCGAGTTAGTAGTCCAAGAGCCATGTCCTGGCCTCCCCTTGTGGGTAGCGAGGCTCAGAATAAGAGCTATCGATGGAACTGCTCAGCCAAGAAATACCCATTTGTGGCCTGAGAGTGTGAGGAGTGAAACTCGTAGGTTAGGATTCATGTTGAAAATGGTGTTGAGAACTGGGGGTGGCGGTGAGGGCTCCTGTTGGGGGCAGGGATTGGGATCGGGAGTTTGGGATGAGCATGGGAGCTAGATGAGTCAGAACTTGGGGTCAGAAGGAAGCTTCCAGTTGGCTGGCACCTGCCTTGCTTGTGGGTAAAGAGCTTCCTGTTTACCAAGATGCTCAACCAGCCCCAGCCCCAGAGCCAGGAGGCCCCCAATCTCCTGCACCCCCATCGGTATTGGTGTCCTATCCAACCCCACTCTGATGGAGGGACTGTTCTCAGAGGTTGGCGCATTACATCCATCTGGTTCCCAGGAAGAGATACCCCCCAATTAGGGAAAGTGACCCAATGACCCCCCACATCACACAAGAGCCAAAGTGCCCCTAGATATTAAGAGCCCACCGGTGAGCCTGCCCACCCCCAATGGACACGGCATTGAGCTGAGACTGGACAGAGGACCTTGGCTCTGGACAAAAGGACTTTGTCCGACACTCTGATACTTCTCGACCAACTGCCCAGGTTGTCTGGCCCAGCTCTATGCCTAGACTCTCAGGTGAGCTTCCTGCATGATATGAAAGCACCAGCCGGTACTCAGTCTCCAAAAGTCAGGAAAAGGAGCTGCCAGGCCCATCTGGCCTCAGGTGGCTCATCTGGGCTCTGCCAAAGCAAACGGGATGCTTTGGCTTTCCAGGGGGATGGGGTGGCTTCCCAGGGATCCTGGACAGCTAGAATCCCTCAGGCCATTGGCCTCTCCTCCACCATCCCACCTGCCCAACCTGGGGAGAGACTGTTATTGAGCATGGCTCCAACAAGAGAGTGCTGGATGCCCTGAGGACCACACATGCTCCCTAGAATAACAGTCAAAATACGTTGTTCATTCATTCATTGTTCACTCAGCAAATATTTATTGAACACTTACTATGTGCCAGGTTCTGTGCTGGGTACTTTACACACCTTACCTTGGATCCATTCAACAACCTCAAAGTCAGTGCCTGGACATAGGAGGTGCTGAATCAATATTTGTGGAAAAAGTCAATGATTGAATAAAAGGTTTGTATTACAGAGAGGCAGCATACTACAATGCCAGAGAGATGGTCTCTCCAGCCAGCAGGCGTGGGTTCAAACCCCAGCTGTGCCACTGCATGGCTGTGCGACCTTGGGCAAGTTCATAACCTCTCTGTGCCTCAATGATCCCCACCTGACAAGGCTGCTGCAAAGCTATAATGAATTACTTCATGTATAGCAGATAGTACTGTCTCTAAAGTTAGTATATAATATCAGCTATTATTATTACCCACATTTATACCACTGGACACAGAGAGGTTCATCAACTTGCCCTGCTGACCCAGGTAAGATGTGCTTTTCACGGATCACGTGCTTTTCACTCCTCTCGCAGCCTCCCTTGGACATTGAAAGAGATGTTCTCTTTCCATTCTGGTTTTGTCAGAAACAGTATTTCAGTTTCCCTGTTCAGATCTATGTTCTGATTGAAATTAAATATAGGCCAACCTTGTCCCAGATCCTGCCAGGCGCCCCATTCAAGGTCTTCATTACAGCTGCCTCTCCTGGGAACCCACCGACCTCCCCACTGAGCCCCCACCCAAGTGAGAGCTGAGCCAGAGGAGCCCTTCCCCTCTGCCTGCCCTTCTGGTCACCACTTGACTGGCCGGGGCCACTGCAGGTCCTTGCACACCCGAGTGGGGAAGCCCCCGGTCGGTTTCTCTGCACATCTCTGCTTTCCCTAAACCCCTTGTAGTGGTAACAATGACTCAGCCACCAGTACCGGCTGGTGCTTGGCGTGTGCTGAGCGCCTCACTTCTTTTCATTCTCAGCGCCTCCCTACCCCCAACTTAAGGCACTCAGGTTTGGGTGCTGGAGACAGACAGCTTGGACTTGGTTCCTGGCTCTGTCACTTTCCAGCCCTATAACCTGGGACAGGTTACATGGACTTTCTCTTTTGCAGCTGTAAAATGAGGCTAATAACAGGACCTACCCCACAAGGTTCTTGTGAAGATTGGATGATTAATATCTACAAAGTGCTTAGAATAGTGCCTGGGACATAGTGAGCAAGATAGACATGTTGGCTTGGGAAAAAATTCATTGAAAAACTACGCTTCTATTCCCATTTTACAGTTTGGAGAAGGACTTGCCCAAAGCCAGGCGCTCACAGGCTGCAGAGTGAGGACAGGACCCCAGGCAGACTGGGGCGCCACCCCACGCTGCTCCACAGCCCTCCCCGGAGTCCTGAGTGGTGCTGGGGCCTGACCACAGCTTTGTCCCCACCCCAGCTCCCCAAGGGAGCCCCAGGCTGAGTGCTTGGGGCTGGTCTCACCTGATGTTCCCTAGTGTGGCAATGATGATCCCCAGGGCCAGCCCGTGGGCCAGGGCTGGCTGCAGCACCCCTGTGTCTGTCCCATTCTCGATGACAGACAGGCAGCCGATGAAGATGAAGAGGGCAGAGCCCAGCAGCTCAGCCAGGCAGGGCTGCACCAGCCGCTCGTACCAGGACACCCGCCACCTGTCACCCGTGCTCGGCTCCTTCGCCTTGGCATTGCCAATGTTAGAGTCACACATAGCTACCTGCCGCAGGGGAAAGAGACAGTGGACGTGGGTGGTAGGAGAGCCCAGACAGGAGGCCCCGACCCCCAACCTTGAATTCATTCGCAGCCACCCCTCGCTCTGCCAGGCTGCAGAGGAAGATGCGGCAGTGGGCTCACCTCTACAGACATCAGGAGGAGACGGCACAAGCCCTGGGCGCTTGCCTGACCTGCTGGGAAACCCGCACCTGTTGTCCTGGGCACTCTTGTCTCCGACACAGGACCCGCTGGTCCCACTACAGGCTCTGCCCCTTTTAAAGGAATGCAGAGGCTCACTGACAGTGCTCAGAAGCCAATAAAGTCCAGGTGGGAGGTGGCCCTGAGGCCCAGAAGAAGAAACTTTTTTATCTCAGCAGGGCAGGGCTGGGGTGGGGAGTCAAGGATTGCTGAGCTTCCTGCCAACCAGGGGAAAGGCGCTGGCTTGGCTGCGTCACCTGGACAGGACGGCCCAGACCCTGCACCCCAGCTCCCCACGGTCCAAAGGAGGCCAGCACGTGTCAAGGGGCATGCAGAGAGCCCCATCGCTTTGGGACCTCTCAGGTTAAGAAATAGCAAACTCATCTTCGATTGTTTTTCCCCGGATGCCCATAGGCATCTCCTACCTGAGGCGCCAACACCTGCCCTCACCCTGATGGCCTGACCCAGGACCCAGTGGCAAAAGACGATCCCCCACCGGGTGAAGCAGCGTAGATAAGCAAGAGGCCACGTGGTGTGGTGGTAAAACCTGTGCACTTTGGAAACCGGCTTCCTGGATTTAAATCTCAGCTCTACTGTGAACCAGCCACGTAACCCTGAGCATGTGCCTCAACCTCCCTGCACCTTTGTTTTCTCCTCTGTCAAGTGTGGATGGTAGTGACAGTAGCCATGTCACAGGGTCGTTGTGCAGTTTAGATGGGTTAATATATGTGAAGTGCTCAGGACAGTGCTAGATGCCAACAATAAGCATAATACCAGTGTCCATTCATTCAGAATATTTACTTAGGGTGGGCTGTGGTATCTCGTGCCTGTAACCCCAGCACTTTGGGAGCCCGGGCCAGGAGGATCACTTTGGGCCAAGAGTTTGAGACCAGCATGGGCAACATAGTGAAATCCTGACTCTACAAAATATAAAAATTAGCCAGGCATGGTGGCACATGCCTGTAGTCCCAGCTACTCCAGAGACTGAGGTGGGAGGATCGCTTGAGCCCAGGAATTCGAAGTTACAGTGAGCTATGATTGTGCCACTGCACTCCAGCCCAGGCGACAGAGTGAGACTCAGTCTGTAAGAAATACATATATAAATAAAAATAGAAAATATAGCTAGATATAACTAATATTTATTGAGCATGTTCTGTGTGCCAGGCACTGGGTTAACTACCTTATGTACAGTATCTCATTTAAACCTCACAACAACAATATGATGCAGGTACTATTATTACAATTTTATGGATGAAGAAGTGGAGTTTCGGGGAGGTTGAGTTTCCCAGTATTACACAGCTTATGTGGTCACAAAACTTGTGGGCTGTCAAAAAAGGACAGACACTGTATATGATTCCACTTACGTGAAGCACCTAGAGTAGTGAAATTCATAGACACAGAAAGCAGAATGGTGGTTCCCAGGGGCTGGGGAGAAGGAAGAAAGGGGAATTAGTGTTTAACAGGTACAGATTTTCTGTTTGGGAGGATGAAAAAGTTCTGAAGATGGATGATAGAGATAGTTGCATAACAATGTGAATGTACTTAATGTCACTGAACTGCACACTTAGAAACCGTTAAAATGGTAAATTCTATATAATTTGTATTTTACCACAAGTGAAAAAAAAAACTCGTGATATACACCACTGCTGCCTTTCTAAAATGGATGGATGGATGGATGGATAGATGGGTGGAAGGAAAAAGAGAAGAAAGAAAGGAAGGAAGGGGTGAGAGAGGGAGGGAGGGAGGAGGGACACAGTGAGGTGGGTTTCCTTATTCCTTCATTCACCAAATGTGTAAATAGCTACAGTGAGCCAGTCACTCTTCTAAGGGCTGGATGGAGATGTGGCAGGAACAGGACAGGCGAGGATTCTGCTCGTGCTCATAGCCACGTCGGCGTGTTTGTATGTATCGCTAGAGACAGAAATAATGAAGGAGATGAGGGAATTTTACTGATCATTTCTACCATTACTCACTGCATCTCCAACACTGTGCCAAGCACTCTGCACATATTCACAGCAACCCTATGAGATAAGTTCCATTACTTCTTCTTTTTTCTTTCTTTCTTTTTTTTTTTTTTTTGAGGCAGAGTCTTGCTCTGTCACCCTTGCTAGAGTGTAGTGGCTTCATCACAGCTCACTACAACCTCAACGTCCTTGGGCTCAAGTCATACTCCTGCCTCAGCCTCCCGAGTAGCTGGGACTACAGGCGCCCACCACCACACCCAGCTAATTTTTCTGTTTTTGTTGTAGAGACGGGGTCTTGCTCTTGCTCAGGCTGGACGTCCCATTGCTTCTTATTCCCATCTTCAGATAATAAAAATGAGGCACAAAGTAGTGAGAGAACTGGCCCATGATTGTGCAGATGAAATGTATCTACTTCAGGACAGAAGTGGATACATGTGGACAAGGCGGCACAGCTTGTTGACAACACTTGAGAGCCCAAGGCCGGGGAATCCAAGGCCTGCATTGAACAAATCTCGTCCCAGAAGGTCTCAGGATCTGCTTTCTTGCTCGTTATCTTTAGCCTGGTTCTCTCCCTCTTCCGTGTCCTGCAGCACATTGTACAAGATGTTTCTTAGGCTTCCGTCCGTGTTCCTGTAAATGGCAACATAAGCTATTTGATAGTCCAGCAGTGACTATCATCAACAATAAGTTAGGATATACTCTAAAATAACTAAAAGAGAGGAAATGGAATGTTCCTAACACAAATGTTAAATGCCTGAGGTGACAGATACCCCAATTACCCTGATTTGATTAATTCACACTGTATGCCTGTATCAAACATCACATGCACCCTATAAAGGTATACAACTATTATGTACACATAAGTAAAAATAAAAAATTCAAACATCAATAATAAAAAAATAGCAACATAAGACAATCGTCCAACCCTCAGCTTCTCCGTCTCCCTCATTCTTTGCTGAATTACTGCCAGTGCTGCTTCCGGGGTGACACCATGGGATCGTCCTTGCAGATGGAGTATGAGGATAATTCTCTCCTGTTTTCACCCAGGCTTCCTCAGTCCTTGCTTAGTGCCTTGAGAAACATCAAACTAACATTCATTGTACACCTGCCAGATGCTGGCGCCCTTCACTGGACACTTCAGACGCATTCTCTCAATTCACACTACAAAACCCTATTAGTTAACCCATTTCACAGCAGGAACGCCCTGCTAGTGCTGATTGCTATAATAACCCCTCATCTGGTCTCCGTGCCTCACCCAACCGTCATCCATTCCTTTCATACTGGGAGCCAGCAGGACACAGTTTGGCCCTTGAGTCCAGGGGTTTGGGGTCGGGCTGCTCTGTCCTTCTCCTGCTGTCTGCTCTCTCAGCCTCAGTTTCCTCTTCTATAAAAGTGGGCTAATGGTGGTCCCCATCCCGGTGCAGATGAAATGAGGTGTAATGCACTTAGCACATTGTCCAATTCAGAGCAAGTACCCAATAGATAGTAGCGCTTATTATGGCTGGTATTAGTCAGAGTAGGTTAATTGCTGTAACAAATCACCCCAACATTGCAAGGCCTCAGCATAGGAAAAATTGCTTCATTGCTCACGTAACAGTGTATAGCAGGCTCTTCCCCAGATGGCGACTCAGGGACCCAGGCTACTTCCGTCTTGGAGCTCCCCCATCTAGGTCCTTGATTCTCCACCAAATGGGGAAAGAGATAATGTGGAGGGTTGTGCAGGAGGTTATTATGGGCTGGGCCTAGCACTGGTAAATATCCGTTTCATCCATATTTGCTGGGCTAGAATGCAGTCATGCGGCTTCACCTGACTGCAGTCGATCTCAGAGATGTAGTCTACTGTGTGCCCAGGAGGAAAAGAAATGAATTTTATGAATACCATGCAATTTCTGCTGCACAGTAGTTGTTATTCCCAAGACTATAGATATAATCGAGTCCTTCCTGACTTAAAACCTTTCAGTATCTCTCATGGTTTCAGGATAAAAACATCCTCCCTTTGTTAGCTGTAAGTCCTAGCCCCAATTCATCTCATAAACCCAAAACACATTCTCAGATGAACCACGTGCCCTCACCTGCCCCTGTCCTTGCTGTTCTGTCTGTTTGGAGTCCTTGTTTTCCCTCTTGGCCAACTTCTACTCCTCATTGAAATCTCAGATCAGATATCTGATCTCCTCCCTGACTCCTGCTCAACTAGATGTTAGTCCTCTAGACAAGCCCCTCCCTTGCTAGAGGCAAGGTGAGATTCCACAGCTCCAAAACCAGTGGCTCTACAGGGAAAATCTGAATGTCATTCAGGCAAAACAACATATTTTCACTGCATGAGAATTTTTGCATGGCCTGATGTCCTCATATACAATGTACTGGTCTCCCCAAAACCACTATAAAACCCAGTGGACTAAGGAGATAGTGTCTTCCTAAGAATTTCTGGGCTGGCAAAACTTCTCAGTCTTCCAATTCCAGGTCTAGTTGATATGACCAAGGCCACTAATTTTTGTCCCTGTTTGGATGGCAAGAGTTTAATATGTCTCTGCATCTACAGGCACCAGTCTGACATCCACCACCAAGTGCAGATGGAGAGTGAAAGCAGGTCACATTTTACGCAGGCACATCACCCTTCCCTCCTTCCTTGCATTGATGGCTGCAAGGTCATGCAAGAATGTGATGCTGGTGCCATGGCAGCCATCTTGAGACCATGAGGTGCAACTTGCCAAAGGGTGGATCCTTGAGGACATCACCAAGCCACCAGACCAACTCTAAGATCACCTGCTCTACACTTCTTGTTAAATTATCCTACAATTTCCAGATGGTGTGCCAGGGAACCTTAGGGAGCCACTGTGAACTCACAGAGGTGCTATGGATATTTTAAAATTTCAAGAGAAACACAGTGATGCTCAATATCTGTCAGACACCATAGGATCTACTAGCTCAATAGTTTACCATTTTAATATTAAACTACATTCCTTTCAATGACATTAGATCTTTGCGATGCTGGTTTTACAGCAATTGCCACGATAACATGCAAGTACTCCAGGAAAACCAGTGTGGAAGAGGAAATGAGAGTGGCAGTATCCAATCTGATTCCAGGGTCTGCGAAATTGTGCAGTGCCCCAAAGGCACACATGGTCCATGGTAAATAATTGCAGAATTTAAGAATGGAAGTTATTTAAGAACTCAAATAAATTGAGCTATTTAATTATAGTTACTTAAGAATGAAATAAAAATATAAATAAAATATGTGTACTTTTTCAATGCATCTATACTATTCAGTGTATGTATGTTATTTCCAATGTAGGTATATTATTGTATGTATGGAAAATGTGCATTATTTTTTTCTATGTACATATATTTTTTTCAAATGGCTACTAAATTGTTAGAACATAAACACTTTTTAAGTTTTTTGAACCTAGCTATTTAATAAACAGAACAATTTTTTATTCGTTTTGGCCCGTGTCTGGAGTGAACCAAGAAAGTGTGGGGGCCTCTGAAATAAACACCACGTCCTTCTATTCCAGGTACTTGCAGGAGAGAACATTTCTGGCTGATACATCGTCCCCAACCTTCCAGAGATACTGGAATTTCAGTTTAATAATTTCTTCTTGAAACTGGCCACCATTTATAATGCAGATGCTTGATCATTTGGGCTAATCCTGAGATGTGTGCCCTGTGGACAACCACAGAAACTTACAGCAAAACCTCTCATTCTCTTCTGAAACTGTGGCTTTTCGTCCATCCGAATAGCTCTGTAATTATTTTCAGTGTATGCTCACTTGGAACTCAGGGCAACTTAGCTGTTGGACATCAGTCTGGTTTTCACCGTTCTCTCTGCTCAAATTGCAGGATGAGTTTGAACCTGAGCAGCTTCCTTCCTCATGGAAGTCAGGGGACGTAGAGACTTTTGGGGTGTTGTCACCTCTGTTTCTCAGTGAGGATGCTGGTTACATGGGTGAGTTTACTTTGTGAAAATTCATAGAGCTGTTACAGTTTGTGTATTTTTAGGAGTGTATGTTATACTTGAGTAAGAAGATAAATAAAACCAATCTGTTCTTAGGAAGTAACTTCCCGGACATCAAGAGGAAATTTGTAGGTGAATCTATGGCACCTGAGAAGAGAATACTGGATTCAAGCTCCATGCTGTCAGCTAAGACATTTTATCACCATAAAATATAAATATAAAAACATGCCTTAGAAACTGCCTTTAAAAATCAGAAGCCTTTACTATGCACT
This sequence comes from Propithecus coquereli, assembly GCF_000956105.1. Taxonomy (NCBI): domain Eukaryota; kingdom Metazoa; phylum Chordata; class Mammalia; order Primates; family Indriidae; genus Propithecus; species Propithecus coquereli. Next base: position 2,131,747 of record NW_012147523.1, on the reverse strand, counting down.
TTATTATTCCAGCAATTACAGTTGTTAGCATTAACTATTGTTATTGCAATAGCAATAACAATAAAAGTTAACAACCCGTAAGTGCTAGCTTAGGCCTTGTACTGAGCATTCAACAAACCTTATCCTACTTACACCTCATGACATTCCTAAGGTAGTTATTATTCCCATTTTGCAGACAGAAAATGAAGTTCAAAGACCTAGCGACTCAATAAAGGCCATATATAATTAGGGTCTGAATCAGTTTGCTAACTCCAAAGACTATGTTTTTAATAGGTAAACTACAAGAGGTAAACTACCTAAAACAGAAACCAACAATATCTTTTGACAGACTCATTTAGTTCTATTTCATTTGTGAAAATGGACTTCAGGATGAGGAAATACTGCCCTGAGGCAGAGTTAGGGAACAGATCCTGGCCTTAATTAAGAATCTTTTCCAAATTGATTTTATTATTCTTCTTTTCCAAAACAAATAATCTAGAGCCTGGGCAACACAGCAAGACCCCATCCCTTAAAAAATGAAAAAATGTTAGCCAGGCATTGTAGCGAGTGCCTGTGGTCCCAGCTACTCCAGAGGCTGAGTCAGAAGGAGGCCAGGAGTTGGAGGCTGCTGTGAGTTATGATGGCACCACTGCACTCCAGCCTGGGCGACAGAACCAGACCCTGTCTTAAAAAAAACCAAAAAAACTAGCCTAGGCCAGCACAGTGGCTCATGCCTGTAATCCTAGCACTCTGCGAGGCCGAGGCAGGAGGATCACTTGAGGTCAGGAGTTCGAGACCAGCCTTAGCAAGAGCGAGACCCTGTCTCTACTAAAAATAGAAAAAACTGGACGGGCGTGATGACACATGCTTGTAATCCCAGCTACTCGGGAGGCTGAGGCAGGAGGATTACTTGAGCCCAGGAGTTTGAGGTTGCTCTGAGCTAGGCTGACACCACAGCACTCTAGCCTGGGCAACAGAGGGAGATTCTGTCTCAAAAAAAAAAAAAAAACAAAAAACAAAAAACAAACAACTAGCCTAATTAGAAAAAATGTGCTTGTTCAAAAAGCTTGGGGCAATCAATATTTTACCCCAATAATAGAAAAAAGAATTAGATGGTGACCTAGAGGATAAGGAAAATTTGATAAATTTTTAAAAATTAAATGTTAAATCTTAAGACTTTCCTTAAAAAGCAGACTTTTTCAATAAACAAATTGTAGATATTCTATGAAGAATGTAGAGAAAAACATTCAGACTTGTTCTCGAACTGAAAGGAGGTAAAGGAGCCACTTGAACTGTTTGGTGAGTTTGAAAATTGCTGAGCCTAACTCATCCACCCAGAGGCTGGCAGGGTGCAAAACATTAAAAGCGGAAGAGGAATAAGTAAAGTGATTAGACTTCTTTGCTTTTGCTTTTATTTTTCTGACTTTCTTTTAAAAGAGAATTTTTGTCAATCAAGTAGAAAATGTAACTTCTGACTGTGATAAAATGTGTCAAACTGCAACATCCTTTAAGTGACGCCATCTTTCAAGAAACAGAGCAAAAGCCAGTATGTGTTCATTTCTCAAGACGACAGGATCACATGAAACATATTTTTTCAAACAGCATGCATTTCCCTTCCTTACACCTAACCCCGCCTCCAGCCTCCTGGCGTCTATTCTGTGCATCAAACTTGATTGGGTGGTTTTACATCTGTCCGTTGAGGTCTGATGGTTCAGAGGGGCCCAGTTGGAAGGGACAGTGTATTGGCCCTGGTTTGTGATAGAGCTGCGTGTCAGTGACCCTCCCTCTTCTTTCCACTACCTGCTTCTGCACTGTCATTGCAGAATCCCAGTCACAGACTTCAATCTGAGGCAGATTTATTGCATGGCTCTCTGCTTTAAAGGATATTGAGCAAGAAGTTAGTTTTATAAGTTTATTTTTATGCTGTAAACTTCATGTGATTCATTGAAAATAAAAACCAGGAAGTTACCTCGGAGGACACAGGTGAGAGTGTGTGTGTTTGAGCCCTTGCTTATGTAAGAGGACTTCCCAGTCTGGCTCACGCTCCACACTGTTGACGTTTAGGACAGGATGAGTCTGGTGTGGGGGCTGCCCTGTGCATTGTGGGATGTTTAGCGGCATCTCTGGCTTCTACCCACCCGATGCCAGTAGCGACTGTCCCACTGCCCCTTCCCCCATTATAATAACCAAAAAACGTCCCTAGATATTGCCTGATATCCTCTTGGAGGCAAAATTGGTTGGGAACCTAAGGGGACTTGGGCTGCTGGGGGAAGGCTCCTGTGTCTCACGTGCACATGGCAGTGATCATGTTTCTGTGAGACGGTGCTGAGGTCCCTGCACAGACCCGAACATTTAGTGCTGTGACATGGCATTCGGGGGATGATGGTCTTAATGTTTGCTCAGAAATTATTGCCGGCTTGGCGATGGAGCCGGAACCTTGCAAGATGCTTTCTTGATGTATCTGGAAAATTCTTATTGACCTCTTCTCTCTACAGAGCACCGCTCTAGGCAAAGTCTGAGTTAAGGGTATTGCCAAGGACGCATGGGGCAAAATGACTTCCTTCCTCCCCGTCCCAACTGTAATTGTGTCTTTCTTTTAATGTAATTTTTTATTGTGATAAAATATACCTTATAGATTACAAAATTGACCATTTTGACCATTATTTAGTGTACAGTTCTGTGGCATTAAGTACGTTCCCATTGTCGTGCAACCATCACCACCATCCATCTCTGCAACTCTTCATCTTGCAAAACTGAAACGACTCCCCGTTTCCCCTTCCCAAAGCTCCTGGGAGCCAGCACTCTACCCTGTGTCCCTGTGGATTTGACTGCTCCGGGGACCTCGAATAAGGGGAATCACACGGCGTTTGTCCATTTCAGTCTGGCTTTTTTCTCTCAGCGTAATGTCCTCGAGGGCCATGCATGTTGTAGCATTTGTTAGAATTTCATTCCTTTTGATGACTGATTAACAGTTCGTTGTATGCATAAGGCAACATCTTGTCTATCGATTTCAGTTCATGAACATTTGGGTTGTTTCTGCCTCTTGGTTATTGTGAATAATGCTGCCATGAACATTGATGCAATGATTATTTGATCATATTAACAAGGCATGTTTTTCCTTAAAATCACAAAAGTCTCCTGTTTCCCTGTCAGTGCTCGGCTTCCCTAAGAGTCTGTCTCACTCTCTTCTGTCCTGTGACCCCATGGGTGTCCGGCAGGAATATCCGCTCAGGATCTGCTCCCTCCTTCCTTGCATGATGGCATCTTGGTTTTCCTTCGGGAAACCACCGTTCCTGCACTCGCGGTTCACATGATTTGGGCTGAGCAGACACCCTGCCCACCATCGCTCAGCTCCCCCAACCTCATTCTCCCCACCCCTTCGAAGTTGGGGGTCCGACCTGTGTCAGCCAGTCGGACATTCCATCTCCCAGGCCACACTGGCTGGTTCAGAGATGGGCACGTGATCCAAGTCAGGCTGTTCTGGGGATTTTCCTGGAGACTGCTGGGAATGAGATGTGCCCTTTCCGTGGGGTCGCTGAGAGTGAGGATATAGACCTGAGGCTGCTGGCAGCCATGGTCACCACTAGGAGGGAGGAGCCTGAAGAGAAGGGAGCCACTCAGAGGAACACAGAGCCAGGAGGGGGAAGAAGGAGGTGAATCCATATTGTGCCCTTGATCCAGCTGTGCCTGCACCAGCCCTGGTCTCTTCAGGTCTTTTCCTTTCTTAAACCAGTTGGAGCTGGGATTTTGTTCCTTACCAAAAAAAGAAGACTCCTGCTTCCTGTATTCCCTTTGTTTCCAAAATGTCATTTGCTTTTCAGATTTCAGAATTCCTAGGAGACCTTGGAGCAGACACACCAGAGCAAGCTGACATTTCCTTGGTGTGTCTGGACCACAGGCCCCTGCTCCTGGGTGGGGGCAGGGCAACACTTTAGTTATCTTACGACACACCCATCTGCCAAGAAGAGAGGTGAGTAACAGATCATCTCTTACACAATTTACAGTCAAATCAGGAACATGTGTCAGGCACATAAATACCTATCACATAAACCACAACATGAGGGCAAAAGCCATGTTCCAATAAACTGTCCTGGAGTTTATGGCTAACACAGATGAACTGACCGTGGGTCGACACACAGGGCAGACCCCTACTTTGTCACAATGCCAGAAATTCTGACAGTATGGGAAGTCATTTGCATTCCCAATCATCCTCTCTGGAATTAAGTATTCTAATTATCCACAAGGTCCCCCGGGACTTTGGTACCACGGCCATGGGAAGGCAAAGGTGGCATGACCTGGTGGACCCCAGCCAGCAGCCCAAGGCTCTAAGGGCGTCTGACCTCTGGCTGGAGGTACAAGGTCTCACCCATGGGTGGGCCACGCCTTTCCTGGCTGGAATAAGAATGGAAGTCAGGTGACAGTGGCCTGTAATGGGAACAGTGGTAGGAGTCTTGGGGTAGGGGGTGACGGGAACAAGGCAGAGGGTCAAGGTTCAGCTAAGTGTGCTGTGTAGTCAGGAGCTGGCTTGGTAAATACAACACAGAAGCTGAAACCTGGCTGGAGGTGTCAATGTGAGATGGGTGGGGATTAAATTAAGACCACAGGTTCAGGGGCACCTGGATGTCCACGGTCAACCCCAGGTACAGTGCATTCTGGCTTCGTTTTATTCAATCCTCCCAACAACGGCGTGAGGCAGCTCTTATAATTATTATACCCATTTTACAGATAAGGGAACTGAGACCCAGAGAGATAAAGGGCCGCAGACCAGAACCACACACCTGTGAACAGTGGAGCTCGAATTCAGCTGACTCTGCCCCCAAAGACAGTGCCTTACTTCTTTTTGTTCTTCTAACTTGGTGTGAAATGTCATGTTACAATCATTTTTTAACTCTTTAAGTTTGGCACCTCACTCTGCAAACTATCTCATTTCCATAATCACAGTACACAAAAATGTACAGCTTCAGTATACCTGTATTTCTTCATTCTAAATAATTTTGTCCCTCTGTGCAGGTTAAATACAAACAATATTATCAACCTGAATAATGAGAATTTTATCTTTGGGATACAAATTGCTATCCAGTAAAATAGCTTCCCAGTGAAAGATAAGGCATACCTTGTTTTTCAAGGAATTCTTTAGTTGAGATCGGGAGCGAATAATTTGCAAGACTCAGAATACATCAAGAACCCTTAATGACTGGTAGGTTTTTGTAATGAGTCCTTTAGACTCAAATACACACGTGGAAATTTATATTGAAGTTTACAGTCATGAGTTTAAAGATATCTAAATAGTTGTTGGGGATCACAAAACAATACCCTAAAATTAAGGCCTCAGAAGCAGCCCACAAAAGTTTTTCTTTGACCTCCTGCCGTCTTGTCTCTAAGCCCTCATTCTCCCCGCAGAATAGCCATGGAAACTAGAATCCCTCTTCCCTAAGGCAGGTCATAGAAATCAGAATCCCTTGTCCTTAAAGCCAGCCATAAAGCCTAAAAATATTGCTGGAACTTTCCCCCTGCCTTTCTGTGAAAAACTATCCATAAAGAATTTATCTGACCTACACTGGTTGATTGTAGGTCATAAGACCCTCATTCCAGAGAGGTCTTACCTAACACCCGGAAGGAAGGAAGGCTGGTCAGAGAGGCCAAGAAGGACCTAACCAGACGGGCCTTGCTGGGTTTCCCCACTCAGCCTGTTAGCAGTAGATCGTACCCTTCAAGTCCAATCCCATTTCTACATGGCTGTCCCTACTAAGCATAAAAATGGACAGTTTCCCCTGTGTCTCTGGGTCTTCATTCCGAAGACTCCCGTGTCCTGTAAAACTATGATGAAATAAGTTTGTCTGCCTTTTCTCCTATGAATCTGCCTCTTGTCAGTAATTTTCCGTGAACCTGCAGAAAGCACAGGGGAAGATTTCCCTCGGCCCCTAAGCGGTGTTAGGAAATAACTGGGAAGCCTCATTATAAAGACAAATGAAATTGGATCTTTGTCTCATTCTTAACCTTAAAATAAATTTGCAATGAGCCAAAGGTTACATACAATGTAAAAGACACATCATAAAAGTGCTAAAATAAAACATGGGTGGATATTTTTATAGTGATGATAGGGGAGAGGCTTCACAAGAATACTAGACATTTCTCATAAAGGAAAAGGGTCTCTTGATCTCAACTAGATAAAAAACAGAACATCTAAACCAGAAAAGAAAAATGATTATCAGAAACAAGACTAAAGGACAAAGGAAAAACTGGGGGAAAATATTGCATATAAATGACACAGTGTTACTATCCCTACTATGTAAAATGTTCTTATAAATCAATATAAACGAATTACCAAGAAAAATGGGCAAAAGACACAAACAAGGAATTCATAAATAATAAATTCACAATAATGTGTGAAAAGATAGTAA
>NW_012147523.1:2121044-2124352 GCF_000956105.1 Propithecus coquereli | reverse complement strand
AGATATCTAAATATGATTACCAATGTATCAATTGTCACTATCCTTTAATGATATAAAATTTATATTTTAAATTCTACTTTTGACCCTAAAATAAGGCTTAATCAAATAGAAAGACATCATGTTCTATATTGTAATGATGTCAGTTCTCTCTTGAGGTTATAAATTTAATGCAACCCTAAATAAGACACAACAGGAGTTTGGGAGAACCTGGCAAAATGATATTAAATGTATTGGGTATAATAACACTAGCTGCTGTAACAGCCTCTCTCAGTGGCTTGAACCCATTAAATGATTTTTTTGTTGGTGTTCTTTTTTGATCACTCCTCGGTGTTCAGCAGGAGGCCATCTACGCAGGGATTCAGGGACCAGCTCCTTCCATCTTGTGTCTCCACCAGTTTTAGTAATTGGCTTCCAAGGTTACCAGAGAAGAAGAACAAAAAGGATAGAGAAGAACACCCATTTCTTGGCCACTTCAGGCCAAAAGTGACACATATTAAATATAGTCATATGGCCACCGCTTAGATGCAAAGCAGACTAGAAATCTAGTCTCAGAATGGGCAGCAGCTGCCCCGCCCACCCACGCAACACAGTGGAAGAAGAGAATGAATCTTCAATTAAATATAAATCCTAAAACTGTAAGACTTTTAGGAAAAAATAGGAGAAAATCTTCAGCATCTAGGTCTAAGCAAAGCGAAATGTTTGACACCAGAAATATGATTCATAGAAATAAAAATTGATAAATTGGACTTCATCAGAATAAAAACTTTCACTCTTCGAAAGACTCTATTAAGAGGATGAAAAGACAACTACAGCCTGAGAGAAAATATTTGCAAACCACGTATCTGACAAAGGACCAGCATCTAGACTATATAAAGAGCTCTCAGAACTCAATAGTATTAATTAAAAAAAATTGGAAAATGGGCAAGAGATATAAAGAAACATGTAACCACCAAAGAGGATACACAGATGGCAAATATGCCCATGAAAAGATGTTGAACATTATTTGATGTTAGGGAAATGAAAATTAAAACCACAATGAGATATGGCTACACACCTATGAGAATGGAAATTTAAAAAGGACATTTAAATGGACATAAATTTAAATGGACATTTAAAAAAGAAAAAAAGTGATAACAACAAACCGGCAAGAATGTGGAGAAACTGGATCACTCATATTATGTCCCTGGTGGGAATGTTCAGTCACTCTGGAAAACAGTTTGATAGTTTTTAAAAAAAACCTATACGTGACAAATTAAATAAAGTAGTATTGGATTATAAACAATATGAAAAAGTATAAAATATGAAATAAATGTCCACAAATCCATACTGATATAAATAAATTGTTCAGTTAATAAATAAATGAGGGAAAAGAAACAAATCTCCCAGGCAGAAGAATTCCCAGTAATTTTTGTGGAATCTCCACCCTCAAGGAGGTGGAATGTAACTTCCCACTGTTTAAGTGTGCGCTGTGCACGGTGACTTCCTTCCAAAGAGTACAGTATGGAAAAGGTGGTAAAAAAGAGTAATTTACAGTGGAGAAACCTGACAAACACCACCTCTGGCCAGGTCACCAAGGTTCCATCAATAGTGATAACATTATGTTGATAGCATGTACCTTTGATACAATGTGATAAATATAATGGATGCATGCAACAATTTGAACGTATCTTCAGAGAATTATGCTGAGTGAGAAAAAGCCAGTCCTGATTGGGTGATTTCATTTATATAATATTCTTTTTTATTTTTGAGACAGTCTCACTCTGTTGCCCGGGCCAGAGTGCCGTGGTGTCATCCTAGCTCACAGCAACCTCAAACTCCTGGGCTCAAGCAATCCTCCTGCCTCAGCCTCCCGGGTAGCTGGGACTGCAGGCATGCGCCACCATGCCCGGCTAATTTTTTCTATATATTTTTAGTTGTCCAGCTAATTTCTTTCTATTTTTAGTAGAGACGGGGTCTCACTCTTGCTCAGGCTGGTCTCGAACACCTGAGCTCAAATGATCCTTCCACCTCGGCCTCCCAGAGTGCTAGGATTACAGGCATGAGCCACCGCGCCTGGCCACTTATATAATATTCTTGAAATGGCAAAAATTATAGAAATTGAGAAAAATTAGTGATTATCAAGTATTAAGGAGGTGGTGGGATGGGAAAGGAATGGGCGTGTCTGTAAAAGGGCACCAGGAGTGTGTAAAGGAAAATGAAAATCTGAGGACCACCTCCAACTCCTCATGCAAAGAGAAGGTCAATCCTGGAGGCAGATCATGCAACACCGCCTTCCAAATGAATGAGTGATACTAACATCTTGCATTAGTGAGATCCCCAAGGAAAGGTAAAAGGCCTCAAGCACCTGTAAGAACTGTCCCCACAGATCATTCATTAGGAAATTCCTTGTTGGGCTCCCATAAACAAGGACATGCCAATTGTAACTTTAGGCCTACAGGATAAGTCTAGTTCCCAAAATTAAAGTCTGTTCAATTCCACACTAATAATTTTGATTACAAGTTTATCTTCCCAGGTTCAGGACAGAGAAAAGGACAAGGGATCAATCATGCTTCCGTCTACCCAGGGATGTCTACATAATTGATTCTTCAATCACTCTCTTTTTCTCTCAAATATTCACTCTATCTTTTTTGGGGGGAGGAGGAGTCAAACCACCTTACTGAGGGGAATTGGAGGCAGGGAGCAAAGAAGGGAGTGAGATGGTGAGATCCCAAGTCTTCCCCCATGCTTTGCAGTCATGGAAAAAAGGACCTTAGCTTATGGTAAAAAAAAAAAAAAAAAAGTAAATTTCCTGGGCTTCACAAGAATGTAACCATTTCCCTCGCTGCCCACACCTCCTCCTCCTTTTTCTTTCTGTAGCCCTTCTCCTCTTTAAACACTGAGTTCCCAAATCCCACTTTGGAAAAGATAGTCACAGATACGTCTGTGCCTTGTGTTTCTCCCAGCTGTGTCCTCAAATTTTGGCTTAATAGACCTCAGCTGATTGAGATAGTTGCCTCAGTCACTTATTTTGGGTTGCCGTAATGGCGATCACATCAAGAGACACCTCGGAGCAGAGCCCCCTTGACTTGCGGGGACTCTCCCATTCGTGCTAAGGGACCTGCTGGCTAGAGTTTGATGGTGAGGTTCACCAAGGGTCAGCGGCTGCTCTCTCCCGAGAGTCCTCGATTTTCTAAAATTTTTAGTCTTAGATCCAAGGTTTATTTTGCCAGGGAACTCCTCTAAAGCAGTTTCCCTTGCTTCTAAAAATGAAGCCAAGTTTCCTGCTGCTTTTTTTTTTTTTTTTTGAGACAGAGTCTCACCGTGTTGCC
>NW_012147523.1:2111263-2119887 GCF_000956105.1 Propithecus coquereli | reverse complement strand
TTTCACCCAGAAGTCTGGGATGGATTCCCAGTCAGGGAATGAGTCTGTTTTGGTTTGATATTTGTATGACTTTTGACTTTTTGAGGTACTGACTTGTTATTGATCCTTTTCCTTAGACAGCTTTTGATTTCCTGTCTTCTTCCATTTGTGGAGACCATACAGGGCCTTTTGGGCTTTTGTATGTGGATGTTCATGGCATCTTCACCAGGAGTGGATTCCATCTCAGGAAACCACTTTCTTTGTTCATCTGTAAGAAGCAACTCCTCATCCTTTCAAGTTTTATCACGAGATTGTAGCAATGTAGTCCCATCTTCAGGCTCTACCTCTAATTCTAGTTCTCTTGCTATTTCCACCACGTCCGCAGTTCCTTCCTGCACTGAAGTCTTGAACCCCTCAGAGTCATTCGTGACAGTTAGAATCAACTTCTTCCAAACTCATGGTGATGTTGCTGTTTTGACCTCCCATGAATCACAAGTGTTGTTAATGACATCTAGAATGGTGAATCCTTTTTAGAAGGTTTTTTATTTACTTTGCCCAGATCCCTCAGAGGAATCACTATGGCAGTTACGGCCTTAGAAAATGTATTTCTCAATAATAAGACTTGAAAGTTGAAATTACTCCTTGATCCGTGGCTGTAGAATGGATGTTGTGATGGCAGTTATGACAGCAATAGTAAGCTCCTTGTACATCTCCATCGGAGCTCTCGAGTGACAAGGTACATTGTCAAGGAGCCATAATATTTTGAAAGGAATGTTTTTTTCTGAGCAGTGGGTCTCAACAGTGGATTTAAAATATTGATTAAACCAAATGTGCTGTCACCCAGGCTTTGTTGTTCTATTTCTAGAGCACAGGCAGAATAGATTTAATTCTTAAGGGCCCTAGGATTTTCCGAATGGTAAATGAGCATTGGCTTCAACTTAAAGTCACCAACTCCATTAGACCCTAACAAGAGAGTCAGACTCTCCAGTGAAGTTTGAAGCCAGGTATTGACTTCTCATTAGCTATGAAAGTCCTAGATGGCATCTTCTTCCAACACAAGGCTGTTTTGTCTACGATGAAAATCTGTTCAGTGTAGCCACCATCAGTGGTCTCCACTAGGTCTTCTGGATAACTTGCTGCAGCTTCTCCATCACAGTTGCTGTTTCACTTTGCATTTTTATTATTCTGAAGATGACTTTTTTCCTTAAACTCCATGAACCAACCTCTGATAGCTTCCAACTTTTCTTCTGCAGCTTCCTCATCTCTCTCAAGCCTTCAGAAAATTGAAGAGCATTAGGGCCTTGCTCTGGATTAGGCTTTGGCTTAAGGGAATGTTGTAGCTGGTCTGATTTTCTATCAAGATCATCAAATTTTCTCCATATCAGCAATAAGACTGTTTTGCTTTCATATCATTCGTGTTCACTGGAGTAGCACTTTTAATTTTCCTCAAGAACTTTTCCTTTGCATTCACAACCTGGCTGTTTGGTGCAAGAGGCCTAGCTTTCAGCCTGTCTTGGCTTTCGACATGCCTTCCTCACTAAGTTTAATTATTTCTAGCTTTTGGCCGGCGAGGTCACTCATGTGAGGTCGTTCATGTGAGTAATCCTAGCACTCTGTGAGGCCGATGTGGGAGGATCGCTTGAGGTCAGGAGTTCAAGAGAAGCCTGAACAAGAGCAAGACCCCATCTCTACAAAAAATAGAAAAATTAGTGGGGTGTGGTGGTAAGCACCTGTAATCCCACCTACTTGGGAGGCTGATGCAGGAGGATCTCTTGAGTCCAGGAGTTTGAGGTTGCTATGAGCTACGATGACACCACTGTACTCTACCCAGGGTAACAAAGAAAGACTCTGTCTCAAAAAAAAAAAAATTTTTCTAGCTTTTTATTTAAAGTGAGAGACACCAGACTCTTCATTTCACTTGAACACTGGAGGCCATTATAGGGTTGTTAACAGGCCTAATTTCAATATTGTTGTCTCAGGGAATAAGGAGGACAAAGGGAGAGAGAGGGACAGGGAACAGCCAATCAGTCAGAACATACAACATTTATCGATTAAGTTTGCTGTCTTATATGGCCACAGTTTGTGGCACCCCAAAACAATTACAATGGTATCATGAAAAATCACTGACCTGTTGGGCATGATGGCTCACACCTGTAATCCCAGCACTTTGGGAGGCCAAGGTGGAGGTGATGGGGGGAATGCTTGAGGTCAGGAGTTCAAGACCAGCCTGAGCAACATAGTGAGACCCTGCCTCTACAAAAAAAAAAAAAAAATTAGCGAAGCATGGTGGCACACACCTGTAGTCCTAGCTACTTAGGAAGCTGAGGCAGGAGGATGGTTTCAGCTCAGGAGTTTGAGGTTGCAGTGAGCTCTCATGATGCCCTTGCACCTTGGCTAAGGTAACAAATCATGACCATGTCTCAAAAAAAAAAAAAGGAATTGATGATATTTTGACAGATATTTTATAACACAGCCTTCAATGGTAAGGGAGTATCATTTGCCTTGAACAGGGGGTAATGCACGAAAATAGGTGTAGGAGAAAAAAAGAAATTAAAGCAAAGCAATTTTTAAAAAATTTTTAGCTACATATTGTTACTGCTTCAGTTAATGAAATTCTGTAATACTCTGACTTTAACCTATGGTAAAAAAACAAACACAAAACAAAACATTGTTCCTGCTAATGCTGTACCTATGCAGTATTCTTCCTGTTTCCTTGATTTTGCTTTTCAAGATCTCAGTTACCTGTGGTCAACTGAGGTCTGAAAAAAGGTGAGTACAGTATAGTAAGATACTTTGAGAGAGAGAGACCACATTCACCTAACTTTTATTACAGTATGCTTGTATACAGTGTACCGTTATTGTTGTTATTCTCCTACTGTGCCTAATTTATAAATTAAATTTTATCATAGGTGTGTGTGTATAGGAACAAACATAGTTTATATAGGATTCTGTATTATCTATGGTTTTAGGCATCCACTGAGGGTCTTAGAATGTATCCTCTGAGGATAAGGCGGGAGGGACTACTCTATACACACATAAAAATGAAACAGGTTTCAAAAAATACTATTCAACCTTACTACTGGTAATGCATGATGATATTTTTTCATTCTATTCTATTTTATATCTTTTTAAAATAGTGGACTTGATCCACTAAGTTGATTCACCACCATCCACAAAGGCTTGGTCCCAAGGCCTTTGGTGTCAAAAACATGCATTAGTGAATATTATAGAAGCATTAAAGACAGACCGTTACCAGCCTAAAATCTTCTCATTGAACTGAGAAGACTTGAAAAGAAATTAAACAGGAAAGAACTTTCTCACTTGGTGATTTAAGTTTATGACATGCTGTTATCAGGGCACAACCTCCCAGCCGCAGGCAGGACACTAGTGGTGAACAGCCACACTAAGGGGACACCAATGTAAGGATGCCCGACGGTGGAAGAAGGGGCTGTTATCTCTCCAGCAGGAGTGCACCAAGGGACTTCCTCATGGCCATCCTGCACGTACAGTTTCAGGTTCACAAGCCCAGTCACATGACCAAAGCTCAACAGGAGTGGACAGGTCCAATTGCTGCCATAACAAAGTACCGTAAACCTAGTGGCTTAAAACATCACAAGTATATATTCTCTTACAGTTCTGCAGGTGAGAAATCTGAAACCAATTTCACTAGGCCAAAATCAGGGTGTCAACAGGGCAGGATCCTTCTGCAGTGTCTGGAGGGCTCTGAGGAGAGAATGTTTTCCTACCCTTCTCAGCATCTAGCGGCTGCCTATATTCCTGGTCACATGGCCCTTCCTCCATCCTCAGAGCACATCACTCCACAGTCTTTGCCTCCCTCATCATATCACCCTCTCCTCTGACTCTGACCCCTCCTCTGTCCTGCTCACAAGGACCCCTGTGAAGACATCACGCCCATCCAGATGGTTAAGGACCACTCCTTAACTTAATCACATTTGCAAAACTCTCTTTCTTTTTTTTGAGACAGAGTCTCACTCTGTTGCCCTGGCTAGAGTGAGTGCCATGGTGTCAGCCTAGCTCACAGCAACCTCAAACTCCTGGACTCAAGCATCCTTCTGCCTCAGCCTCCCGAGTAGCTGGGACTACAGGCATGCGCCACCATGCCCGGCTAATTTTTTCTGTATAGATTTTTAGTTGTCCAAATAATTTCTTTCTATTTTTAGTAGAGACGGGGTCTCGCTCTTGCTCAGGCTGGTCTCGAACTCCTGACCTTGAGCGATCCACCCGCCTCAGCCTCCCAGAGTGCTAGGATTACAGGCGTGAGCCACCGTGCCCGGCCTGCAAAACTCTCTTTGCCACAGAAGTTACACAGGATCTGAGGATCAGGACATGGACATTTTCGGGGCCCTCCCTCAGCCTGCCACAGTGACCAGGATGAAGGAGGCAGTTAAGCAGGCTAGTCTGGCCAGGGCAGAAACAGGGACCAAGAGAAGAGCCCTAGCCTCTGGTGGAGGCCAAGGGTCAGGAGGCAAGATAGAAGATCAGGTGCATGACAAAGAACATGTGAAGGAATAAATCCCATAATGTGTACAAGGTCATGAACTGAGTCTGAGTTACAGGGAGTAAGCCAAGGTCAATATGGGACTCGAGAAGGAGAAGGGGCTGACACAGAGGTGAACCCCAGCCCACCCCGTGGAGTGCAGAATGAGCAGCAGACAGCAGCAGAGGCCCACCACGCAGGCAATGGCAAATGTGATTTATTTAAACAAGTCAATGGGAACAAGAGCTCGTACAACAACCTTTATAACAGAGGTTTCTCAGAGCGTGGGATGAGATCGGTACCCGAGGCCTGCCCATCACTCAGGGAGCTCAGCGTAGCTCCCCCAGGAAGGCTGGTGGCTTCAGCTTCTGGCTCAGCATGTGCCTTCAACAGACTAACAAGTTATCTCCTGCAAACCTGAGGGGAGGAGACACACAGATGCTGGTCAGAGACTCTGGCAGTGTGAAGCAGAGAAAACAGCTAGGAGAATGTGACCCTGCTGTGCACCCCCGGTGACTGGCTCTGGAGCACCAGCCACACATCTGACTGCTGCAGCTCTGCTGTCGTGTTACGGAGAATGAGATTTCACAAGGAAACAAGAGGTTGGGCGAGACTGTATTTATGAGTGGTTTTAAAGTGATTAAGAAAGCATTATAACAGTTTATGGGCTCTCTACAGTAAACGCCAAAAACCTACCCTTTACATACTGAACTTTGAGCAAATGCAGAGAGGGTTCTTCAACACACGTACATGTAACCACTGATGTCCCAGTGCACCTGGGTGGATAGGGGGACAAAAGAAGCCTCTTATATTAAAATGTGAAATAAATGGTTCCTTTGTAAGAACTAGAGTTAACTTGAAAGTATTGGAAATAACCTACATTCCAAAGGCATGGGTATGTCAAGTAAATTCAGATATAGCATCATGATACAGTTTTATAAAGCCATTACAATTCTGCTCATTCAGAGTTTTCGATAGCAAGAGGGAAATGCTTATGTTATAATATTAAGTTGAAAATGTCAGAAATCAAAGATACATAAACATATAAAGCCACCTCTGTTGAAAACAGAACAATGTGTAGAAAAAGAGGGGAAGGAAGAAGTTGCTAGAGGTTGTCTCTGAGTGATTGTCATACAGATGAATTTTCTTTGCTTTGCTATACATTTTTAGAGGTTTCTAAATTCGTTACTCAAAATTATATTGTTTTTATCATTAGGAGGAGAATAATCTTAAAAAACACCAATAAATGACTTTAAATCAAAAACAATCTGTAATCCTAGCACTGCGAGAGGCCAAGGCAGGAAGATTGCTTGAGGTCAGCAGGAGTTTGAGACCAGCCTCAGCAAGAGTGAGACCCCGTCTCTAGGAAAAATAGAAAAATTAGCTGGGGATGGTGGTGTGCGCTTGTAGGCCCAGTTACTTAGGAGGCTGAAGCAGAAGGATCACTTGAGCCCATGAGTTTGAAGTTGCAGTGAGCTGTGATGACGCCACTGCACTCTAGCTGGGGTGACAGAGCAAGATTCTGTCTCAAAAAAAAAAAAAAAAAATTGAAAGGACTTTTTGGGCTGAACTGCACAGCTAGGGAAATTTGGAAAGGAGTGGAACGATAAGCCCAAGGTGCCTGATTATCAGTCTCACGCCAACCTGGAATTTTCACACAGGAGATAGTCTTTGACTCTGTCAAGTTCTTCGTTTTGTATCAGCTGCCTTCCAGAGGTCTTGTGTCTTTGGGTCGTATCTGTAAGAAGCTTGAAGGGCAGCTTTTACATTAAAGGCCAGAACTGGGATCTAAAGTGGTGGCCACTGGGCTGGAGAGACACCCAGGACTAACCACTGGGAAGCCAGCCCAGCATGGGGTATTTGTGAAGGAGGAGGTGGCCCAAGACCAAACTAACTGGGAGCCCAGACAAGATCCATGCTCGCCCTCTACAGCCCTATCAGCCACGGCCTGGGAAGTGCACCTTCATCATAAGAGAAAACAGGGAGAAAACCCCAGCTGCTTGGGTTCATTAGACAGATGTAATGATCTATGTGTTTAACATCTAGTAACCTGGTTATAAGTTGATGAAAAAGATAAACACTGGTCACTTTTACGAAGAGTATTACTTTAAACCCTCAAGGTCTTTTACTTTCCAACTGCAGAAATTTCACAATAGATCTCTCAAGCGTTGTTTATTTTGGGACACACGGCTTACACGAACAGTTCCCTGGTTTTTGTGCTATAAAAACACAAAAGTAACAGCAAATACTCTGCATATGCTCATGGATTCACACATACAATCTTCTAGTTCTTTCTGGGCCCAGATTTCCAAGATGTCTTTCATTCTTTGGAGAAGAAAAGTTCCCCATCTCTATATCAAAGCAACAAAAGTAAAATCACATACCTAGTTCACTTCCTCCTTTGGTTCCTCAACAGAGGCAGTAATGCTGCAAGAGGTGCTTAAGAAGCTCCAAATGCCAGGAATTCAAGTGATTCTATTCTGGGGAGAGAATGACAATGGAACAATATAGATTTATACGTTTTAAATAAAGATGGTGACTCATAGTTCTGGACATGGAAAAAAAGTTAATGGTGATAATTTAAGTGGAAAAAGCAAAATACAAAATAGTACATGTGGTGAGGTTCCATTTTAGTTTATTTTCATTGAATTGAAAAAAAGTACCATAAGCAAAGTAAAAAGATAAATGACAAACTAGAAAAATGTATTTGGAATACAAATGGCAAAGTGTTGATTTCCTTGGTATCTAAAGAGCTGTTAAACATCAATAAGAAAAACTTTTAAAATTCATTTAAAAGATAGGAAAACGACTAGTTCACCAGAAAATAAAAACAAGATGGTTTCGGGCATAAATGACAAAATAAATACAAATTAACATACAACATACCTACTCAACTGTCAGATTGACAAAGATCAAAAAGGCTGATATATATTTTAGCAAGGACATGAAAAAAAGGTGCTCCCTGAATTACTGATAGGATGACACAACTGTACAACCTCTCTGGACAGCATCTTGATAATCTCTATCAATGTTTAAAATGTACATCCTTGGACTCTGCAATTCTGCCTTTAAGAATTTATCCTATATGTGTCCAATGATCTATGTGCAAGAGCATTCACTGCAGCATCATAGCTCCAATGTGGGACCAAGCAAAGAACTGTAAACTAGAAGAGATGGTTGAATACACTCAAGCACATGGATACAACAGGACATTATGCAGCCATTTAAAAAATGTATTGAGGAGGAGCCAAGATGGCGGACGAGAAAAGCCGCCAGTCACAGTGTCTCTGCAAAAAACATGAATTTTAGGAGAAAGAAAAAAAAATAAGCTAGCAGAGAAACATAGATTGGGTGAGGGTCAGAAGGAAGGGTGCCTGAAACTACAAGAGAGTCCACGGGGAGACGTTGCGGAGGAGAACTGGAAGGAGAAAGGTCCCGAGAGGCTTGGAGACCAGCGACAAGGGTAGGTGGAGTGGTTAACTTCTCCCTTCCTTGCATCTCGGACTGCTGGTGGGCTCCTGAGTGGCTGGAGAGACCTGTCGACACCAGCCCAGAGATGGCTGCCGCCAGTGAGCAGTGGCCTCTTGCGGACTCAGCACCGGGCTCCCAGCCCCCTTGGGGCACCTCCCCAGGTGCAGACCAGAGCCTATCGGCAGACGCCATAATGCTCCATTCTCTCCTTCCCCGTCCCTACCCGTGGGTGCCCAGAGACAATTTAGCCATCACACAGAGGCATCTCCAAGGAATGGGACCTTTCCTTTTGGGGCCCTACAGCAGACTGAGGGGTACTCAGACTGCGAGTTCCCTACCCGCCAGCCCTCCCAGGTGCTGCTTGCCTGGGGACTCCAGGAGAGCGGGGCAAATCCCGAGGTGGAGTGAAATTGATCCAGCTTGGGCACCCTGTAGGTGATTCAAGACCTGTGCCTCTCCCCCTGGCAGAGTCAGGGATTGATCTCCAGGGCCCAGGGGACAGGCCTTCAGACCAGACCCTGTACACCCAGGTCATGATCACACTGCCCCTGGGCACAGAAGGGAGATCTGTGAAAGAGCCTACTGAGGATTGTGTGCCTTCAGGGGCAGATCAGTGTGCTGGAGCAGCAAACTTCTTTTAAAAGAGGGCTGTGCACCCAGCCCAGGCTACGATCCT
>NW_012147523.1:2078559-2104323 GCF_000956105.1 Propithecus coquereli | reverse complement strand
AGTGCAATGCGCACCATCCAAGGGATGGACACGCTTGAAACTCGGACTTGGGGGGGAGGGGAGAGGCAAGGGCAACATACGTAACCTAAACATCTATACCCCCATAATATGCTGAAATAAAAAAAAATGTATTGATATGGAACAACCTCCAAGACATATCATGGGATTTTAAAAGCACCTTACTTAATAAGTAATGTGCATGATATACCACTATCTATGTAAGAAAAAGGGAGAGACAAAGACTACTTTTGGAAAATACAAAGAAACTATAATAGAAATGGTGATGTCTCTTGAGAGAGAAGGTGGTAGACTGGTAGTGAGGGTAGGTGGGGGGGTTGTTTTTGTTTTATCCCTATGTACTACTTTCTTCTGGTTTTTTTAAAAAAATTTTATGCATGTATGACTTTTCAAAAAAAGCATTTTAAATGTAAACATATACACACAGAGAAATACAAACAAACATACGGAAATAGCTTTTAAAAAAAGTTTCTGTTGAAATATATGTACGTCATGGGGAAAAATTTCTTTTATAATGAGAGGAAAAGTCCATTTACAAATCTGCCAGCAGATTTTTCTTCCCTTATGTGTCCTTGAACTACATCATTTTTCTCCCTCTACAAATCAGAGATAATGCAAAATTGGCACTGCCAAGGTGGCTGTGGGAATTTTCCAGGTGTAACTGCTTATTTTGACTAAAGCCATCTGTTTTGGCATAAGCCCTATCTCAGCTACTAGCTGGATGGGTCCCAACCATTTCCTTTTCAGAGGCACAAAGATCCTCATATGGGAATAGTTGACTGAGAAAATACATAAGTGCCACGTCTGTGTAGAAATGTCTTGTGTCACTTCCAATGATGCCGCCTGCTCACAGAGCCCAGCCGAGCCCCAGGCCTAGAACCGCCTGATTACCCCCTAATGATTTTCAATGCATGAAAATATGCCTCTTGCTGGCCACCAGCTCTGTGGCTTGCAAGCTACTAGGACGTTCACTTTATACCTGCGGCTGATCTATCCATCAACAGAGTGATCAATTGGAAGTTACAACTCATTCCCCTGAGGAGATCTCGAACACGTGTGGGAAGAAGCCAGACACCAAGGGTGTAAACGTGCAGTCCCCTGTGTGCGCTCTCCGGGACCAGATAAAACTCATCCGTGGTGACAGATACCAGAACCCGCCTAGCTGGAGCGGGAGGGCGGAGGTGGAATGGCAAAGGGCACCAGGACCTTTTCCAGGTAATGGAAATACTCAGTATCTTCCCGAGGGTAGAGCTTATGCCCAGGTGTAGACATTCGTCATAACGCCCTGTTGTGTGCTCTTCAGAAGCACAAATGGATGCGCTTCACTATGGAAAGTTTGCCTTACTTTAAAAAGTAACTGTGGCGTGAACATGACCAGCTGCAGAACACGCGTGTACTCCATGGTACCACTGTAAAACATGAAATGAATGTATGTTTTGCTTAACACGCGCTCACACACTCGGGGAAAGGCAGCTGGGGGCCGCGCTCTGGGAGGAGGGTCCGGCCGTCCAGCGTCCGGGTGGCAGGAGGGGCGCGTGGCGCTGGGGAGACTCACCGACGCGGAGGGAGAAGGGCCACCCCCAGGGTGGGCAGAACGCGGGCAGTCGTGGGGTGAGCAGGGCCGCGGTCACTGGACACACGTCATAGTGAGGCCCAGGCCAGGCCTCAGCGTTTCCAGGCAGCGCCCTGCCCCTGGGGGGCTCTGAGCCCCGTTGCCTAGAAACGCCCCATTGTGAGCCTGGTGGTCCTTTGTTGTGGCAACCGAGTCTCCCTCGGTCCTCAGACTGGACTCGGATCTGACTGTGCTGGACGCTTTTTCTTGGAGCGGACCAGGTCAGTTCTAGGACCCGAAGCGATGTCGTCCTGGTTGGGTGGCCTTGGCTCCGGCTTAGGCCACTTCCTGGGGCAGGTGGGCGGCCATGTGGCTACGTTGACGGACGTCGAACTTAAGGAACCTATGAGACAAAATGAGGAGGAGTCACTTTCTAGAGTCAGAAATGACTCAACACCGTCTCTTAATCAAGACTCTAACAGTAATGTTAAGGATGACTTACTTAAAGAAAGGGAAGCTGAAATGAGAAACTTAAAGCAAAATCTTTCAGAAATGAATCAACTCAATGAAAATTTAAAGAGTTATTTTCGATCTCAAAATGGAAAATGGTTTCAGCTGGTGAAGATGGAAGACACATACGCCCCCAGTTCTTTTCAGCCAATCCTGAAGAAATTAAAAATTTGGAAAACACAACAGAACAAAGATTGGTGAAAGGGATAAAAGAACAAGAATTGGACATGAAAGTTCTAAATGAAAAGAATATGTCTTTAACTAAAAAGATGGAGGAGCTGTCCAGTGCTGAGATTTTCCAGCAGAAAGGTTTGGAGACACAGGGTCCTCACCCTGGAACACCTGCAGCTTCCTACCCCCACCATGTTGCTTTCCTTCAGCAGCAACTCCAAGCACGTGCTTTGGAAAGAGAGCGAATGTTAGCTATTTGGAATGCGAAGGCTAACAAAAACAGCTATCTCAAAAGAGAGAATCATCAAAGGATGGACATCATTGTTGCCAAAGAAGCAGCCATCAGCAAACTGTAAGGTGAAAATAAAAAATTGTCCACTAGTTTGGAAAGTAGCAGACATGGTGAGATGTTTAGAGACACTGTTCAGCATTTATCACAGCTCATTAGAGAAAAAGACCTTGACATAGATGCATTAAGTCAGAAGTGTCAGACTTTGGTCACATTTGGCAAACACCCAGCACTGGTAATGACATAGGAGGTATCGATAGTAATGGGTTTCAGGAACTTCTACAGGATCGTGAGAAATTAAAACACCAACTTAAGAACACGGCAGAGTGGCAACAGCAGGTAGTGAGCACAGTACAAAATATGCAGCATGAGGCAGCCCAACTTCAAGAAGCGCAATTTCAGCACAGCACAGGGAAGCTTTGCAATAGGAAGGCCAGTCTTTTAGGGCGACTAGATCTTCTATCACGGCCGTGTACGGAATCCTCAGTCTGGCCACAGCCAGCTGAATCTCCTAAAGCAAGTAAGTCTGCTGTATTGAGGGAGCTTTGGAAACTGCTCCAAGAAGGGATTGACGAACTGACAAAATCAGTGCTAGAAAAAGAGGCAAGCATTAGAACCCTCCAGGAAGATAACGAGAGCCTCTCTGATTCAATTGCTGCCACCTCGGCATGAGCAAGAAATGCACATGAACAAATGCATTTGGAAATTACTCAGCTGAGGGAGAAACAAAATATTATACACGTTACTTAAGGGGAAGAACCTTTTCATCAAAGCCAAAAATGGTCAGTTACGTTCTTTCAGGGAAAATCTCACAAAGAGAACAAAATGAGATTTTGAGGCAGGCAGTCAGCAACCTGAAGGAGAGAATGTCGGTTTTACAAATGGACACGTGTCAACTGAAACACCAAAATGAGAAAATAGCAGACACATCCAGGGAAAAGGAAACAGAATATCTGGCATTACAAAAGACCAATATGAAGTATGCCATGACACTAGTAGAAAAAGAGTTTGAGTGTCGCGAAATGAAGAAGGAGGCCCATGAATGTGAGCAACTATTGAAAGAAAAAGAACAAGGCAAAAGTGGAGAATTACATGAGCTTTTAAACACACTTAAGTCAGTGCTGGAGAAGCAGTTCTGCTTCAGCAGGAGCGAGATCAAGCCATGGTGGCCCTGAAACAGAAACAAGTGAAAACCAGGCCCTACAGAATGAGGTTCAACATTTATGTGACAAAGAGCTTCCCTTAAACCAGGAGCTATGGAAATTGCATAACCAACTATTACAATCAGAAGATTCCTATAATCATGACATTTTGGCTGCAAAAGACAGAGTGGATAAACTAACCAAGAAAGTCACAGTATTGGAGGAAAACTTAGTTTCTTTTGCAAAGGAAATGGAAAAGGCAAGCCAGGAAGCTAGCTTGCAGGCGGAGTCATTGCATGAAAAATTGAATATGGTCTCCAGACAGAAAGAGGAAATGGCATCACAGCTTTCTGTCTCAGAGGAACAGGAAACTCAGTATGCTCTAGCATTGGCTGAATGGAAAGAAAAGGAAGGACATCAAGAAGGAAAACTTGTGTCATCGCAGGAGCATTTGGATAAAGCAAATGCAGTCCTGGAGCTGAAGGAAGAACAAATGGAAACACTGAAAAACCAAAATGAGGTCCAACAGGAAGAACTGGAGGTGGTGCAAAAGAAATTGATGGAGTTACTAAACAGCATGGAAGGAAATGTGGACAAAGTCTTCATGAGAAACCTCTTCACTGCATGTTTTCAAACACCCAAAAGGAAACAACCTGAAGTGCTACAGTTAATTGGAAGCACTCTGGGTACCAAATGGGAGGAAATGGAGCAGTTGTTGAAGGAAGATCAAGGCGCTGTCACCAGGTGCATGACTGGGTGCCTTGGAAGAGGATCAAAAAGTGTCCCCAGCACACTTCTGAGGCCTAATCAGCAATCTGTGCTTAATAGTTCTTTTTCAGAACTTTATGTTAAGTATCTAGAAGCAGAATCTTATTCACCAACTTTGCTAGAAAGGCTTTCTCCTTGTGATAAGAAGCCTCTAGATTCACCAGGAAAGAACAAATTACCTAAAATCGTAACACGAAGTTTCAAAAATACCCCAGGATCCATACTCAAAAGAGCAGATGGCAATCCCTGCTCCTCAATCGTGTCTCTTATTAATCCAGATGGACTTCAAACCCATGGGTCCCAGCATCTTCTAAATGCTGTTGCAGAGGTTTCGCCACAACTACACCTTTGCTAATGTCACCTGGCGAGAGCCCAGGGGTGGTGCTGAAGGGCCTCTCAAAGGAATAGATGATTTTCAAACCAGAGACATTTATGGAAACCAAGCCTCTATGTGCATGTACTTCATATCACTGAGTGGCCTTTTCGAAAAAGTTGTTTCGTTCTAGTTTTACTTGCTTTAAATTTAATACAAGTATTCTTCATGATTTTTATAGTGTCTGTTAAGGGCTGTAAAGGTATTCCCCAGACTTAAAATTGTGATTATTTCTTGTGACGGTGGGTGTTGGTAGGACTGGACGCTGTGGTCAAAGGATGCTTCAAGGAGTGTTTGCAATGTTTTATTTATTTATGACTAGGAGCAGGCATTTGTATATATTTTCGACAATTAAAGTATTGGCTTGTGTCAAGTTTCAAAATTAGGCCGGGCGCGGTGGCTCACACCTGTAATCCTAGCTCTCTGGGAGGCCGAGGCAGGCGGATTGTTTGAGCTCAGGAGTTTGAAACCAGCCTGAGCAAGAGCAAGACCCCATCTCTACTAAAATTAGAAAGAAATTAATTGGACAACTAAAAATACATAGAAAAAAAAATTAGCCGGGCATGGTGGCACATGCCTGTAGTCCCAGCTACCTGGGAGGCTGAGTCAGGAGGAAGGTTGCTGTGAGCTAGGCTGATGCCACGGCACTCTAGCCCGGGCAGCAGAGTGAGACTCTGTCTCAAAAAAAAAAAAAAAAAAAGTTTCAAAATTATAAAATACATGAATATACATTCCTTACGCAAGGAAAAAAGGTGAAAAGCACAGAAGTACAAGATGCTCAAAATTGAAAAAAATGGAAGTTTTCTTTTGATGGCTAAGTCCCAGTCTTTTTTCTAAAGTTTCCTAGGAAACCACTCTATTTTTAACCTATTTTCTTTCAGATTTTTAGAAATATGTGTTTCTTTGTATATTTGGGAGTATGTTATTCTCTGGCATACTTTCTTAAAAAAAAATCACTACAACTGTCTCCTATTGATCAGCATTGAAGCAGTTTCTACCCCGAATCCTAACAAATGTCTATGGTCAACTCCCCTGCCCATTTCCTTAAGGGCCACTTGAAATCTTTATCACTTTCCTCAAGCACAGTCATGCCTTATACACTCTGCAGACACTAGAGACCAGCAAGCAAGAATTCCTAATTTCCCATACCCCTTTCCTGCATCCCACCATCCTCTCTCCATCCTTCTCCGCTTCTTCCCTTTTGTTTTAGAGTGAACAAGATCAAGCTTTTTAGTTCAAGGCTCAAAACTGTACCCTGTAGACTTTGGATTGAGACTTGTTCAATGATCTCATTCTGTTAATTTTCCACGCTGCTTTATCTTCTGCCTGTCTCTTCCCCTAGGCATATGAGCACACCCACGTTCCTCCTGGCATAGAATACAATCCTTTCTGCTCCTCCAGCAACCACCTTATCTCTCTACCCATCATAGTTAAGCTTTTGAAAGAATTCTTTACTCCTCATCACCACCTCATCTTTCATCAACTTCTTTTTGAAAGTGCCACACACCTTGTCCCATTAGTATCCCAGGGATTTCCATGTTGCTAACTCTAATGCACACTTTTCAGTCCTTTGCTCACTTAAACTCCCTGCACTGTCTGATACATGTTAACCACATCTTCATTCTTTACATTCTCTCCACCTTCTTTGTCTTTCGTGATCTCGCTCTCCCCAGGGTCCACTTCCTAAGGTCAGAATCTTCTTGCCCAGGCTCCTTGTGACTTCTTCTTCTGATCACTTCCTAAATGTGAATGTTCTTCATGGTACTGTCTTCAGCTAACAGGATCTTTGCACTTTCCGTTTGCACAGTCTCAGGGCAGTTTCGTCCACTACCATGAGTCATTTCCCTGGTATGTCAGTGACTTCTGAATGTTCATATCTGACCTCACCCTTCTCCTGATTTCACACTGGTTTAACTGATTGTCTCTGGACACTCCTATCATAATGGCCATCAAAATCAACATGTCCAAGAAAGAACTCAGTATCCTCCCTTGCAACCCTCTCATCACTCAATCAAGAGACCTCAGGATCCTGATTGGCCTCTCTCTGTCTCTGTCTCTGTCTTTGTCTCTTTCTCTCTCTCTCTCTCTCTCTCTCTCTCTCTCTCTCACACACACACACACACACACACACACACACACACAGACACACACACACACTTCATATCCAGTCAACCACTCAAAATACCTTAATTCTCTCTCTCTGTCTGTTCCCACTGATGTGGTCAATCCCTTCCTGTCTTGTGCATGGACCCATGCAGTAGACTCCTTACTTATATAATTGGTTCCATTCTTGCCCTACCCTGCATCCATTCTCCACACTTCTGTGAGGGTGAACTTTCATCAGGGCTATACTGGGTACGGGATGGAAAACAGCAACATTGCGCTGAGCTCCATCGTGTATGATGGTGGCAATGGCATCCATAAAGTGTATGAAGTCTCACTGATGTTCACTCAGTTGATCCCAAAGGATTCCCCAGGTAGCCAAGGGGTCTGGGAGAGGGGTGACCTCCTCCAGCACCATACCATCTGTCAAGGGACTGAAGTCAGATCAGAAGGCCACTCCTACCTTGTGGGATATGCCAGAGAGCTCAGGCTTGGTTCCATCCTGTACCAAGGAGATCTTGGTAGTCATGCCAAGCTTGTGGGGTGCTGCTTCCATGATCTAAGGAATAATGGGCAGCTGAGTATGGAGGGTCACAGGCTCAGGGTCTCTAAGAACCTCTATTTGCAGAAGTGCTCAGTGTGTGGCCAACAATTGCCACTCTCATGGTAGGTAGTTCAGGGACAAGGAAGGCAGTTTCTTACATCAGACACCCATGGACAACTTGTGGTCCTCTGGGTGGTCCATAGACTCCAGGAAGCATGAGAGAAGGTTGACTTTTACTGATCTTACTGGTTCCATTCTTGCCTCTTCACTGAGTGGGTCAATGAGGGCACCAATGGGAGCGCCCACTGCTTTTAATTTGGACAAATTCTAGAGCCTTTTGTTGGAGAGGACCCCACTCAAGGTGGGCTAATTTGCAAGTAATGACATAAATGGGTATAAGTAAAATTTTTCAACAAGAAATACGTTGCTTCCAGAACCTAAAAAAGACTTAAAGATATTGGACTTGCATATCCTGAAAAATTGTATGCCAAAAAATTTCCTCCAAAGGAGAATGTCATCAATGTAATCTCACAGTTGTATTCCAGGAGAAAGGTGGATGCAGTTAAGATCCTGCCTGCAAAGATTGCGTGTGATGGCAGAGCTGTTTAGGTAGCCTGTGGGTAGCAAGGTAAAGATGCATTGTGTCCCTTTGGAGGTGAAGGCAAACTGTGGCTGAGGGGCCTTTGAAATAGTCAAGAGCACATTAGCCAAAACCATAACAGCAAAATACCTCTTTTAAATGTAGTGGGATTCTCAAGTATTTAAGGGTCCCCGCCACCAACCCAAAGAAATTTCCTCAAGTCACATATTTTTTTGTCTCCATCAGATCACATGTGCTATGGATCTTCTGGGTGGTCATGTGGAAAGGAAGCCAGCGGCCAGCTCTGTAGGCCACCGTCCTCCTCCTCTAGGGAATGCCAGTCCATCTCCTCAGGGTTGGGATTCGCATCCAGGAAGTTCATTTTTTCTGTGGTCCAGGTGAGAGTCATCAAGCCCCTTGATCATGAGTTTAGTTCTTTGGCACCCTGTGCTAAGCACAGCCCCAGTGTGTTGGTTTGGGGTTTTGCATTAGGAAAGCAGTTGAATAGCAAATGTCCCTCCCCGTGACAGTTTTGTTTTTTTATCATCAGTGCCTGGGCCACCGACTGCCATGGACACGCACCTCTTAGGGGTCAGGAGAGCACAGGACAGCGGCAGGGGAAGCAGCAGCACAGGAAACATCACTACCTTTGTCTGAACAACAGCAACTGTAAAGAGGCAACCAGGGAGCCATTCTAAAATCTTTCCCAGGGCGATGGCCTCCTTCCATTCCACAATCACAAAGGTTGTCGCCAGGACTGCGCTGGGGGTATATTTTCCCAAACCATGTCTGTATAGCTGCCCCAAGCAGCCAGTGATGGTCATCAGGTTAGACGCATTGAGCAAAGAGCTCTCGCCTGACTCCCAGTGAGTGGAACTCAGGCACATTACCAGAAAGGATATTGTGTTGTTGCTGCCCCCAGGTGGAAGCCTGAGAGAATACCTGTCTGACACAGGCCACACCTGATGGCACCTCACACCAGGATCTGGTCAATTAACATTAGGGTGGGAAGAGACGACCACGCCTAACCGAGATAACAGAACTCGTTAGCTGAAGTGCAAGCTGGCCACCAAGCGGCAGTCACAGTCATTGCTGCCTTATAAAACCTGTCAACGGAAAAAAAAACCAAACTCTAAAATAATTTTAAAGACATTTACTTTGAGCCAAATTTGAGGACCATGACCCGGGGTCACGCCCAAGAGGCCTTGAGCAAGTGGACTCGCTGTGCTTGGATTACAGTTTGGTTTTATACATTTCAGGGAGACAGGGGTTACAGGTGAAGTCATAAATCAATACGTGGGATGCATACATTGGTTTGGCCCGAAAAGGTGGGCCATTTGAAGCTGTGATGGGGGGGGGCTTACAGGTTATAGGTGGGTTTGAAGATTCTTTGGCTTGTAATTGGTTAAAGACATGAAGCTTTGTCTAAAGGCTTGGAATGTTTCAACATAAGGAGGAGTTTATCAGAAATAAGCCACGGGACATATATTTGTTGTGTAAATTGAGGACCTGTAGGTTTGTCTTGCGTACCCTTAGGCCTGTTAATGGGTTACAAAGGATGTCCCCAAGAAGGGAGGGGGGCATGATAAGGCATGTCTGATCTCCTTCCTCCTGGCAGGCAATTTAGTTTTAGGATATTCCTTTTTGGCCACGAGGGCATCCATTTAGTCAGCCAGTGTGAGGGAGTGAGCCTTAAAATTTTATTTTAGTTCACAAACCAGTTAATTAGCAAAGGAACAGTTAGTTAAAGCTGACCCAGGTGTCCTCAGTCAAGGATGGGCCATGCTGCTTGTGATGCCAGTTGTTTTCTTCACCAACTCTTCATTCATGAGGGAGGGTTCCCACTGTAGAGATATGGGGCTGGACAAGTACAGAAGACCTGACACCAGAGAGATGCAATCAACAGCAGTTTATTAGTTACATATACTTAGCGCCCGGGAGGAGGACACTGCCCACTATGCAGGGACACACAGGGTTGCACTCCAGAACACAGTGAACATGCAGGGACTGGGTAGGGTGTCCCCTGGTTCCCAAAGGATGGTGTGATTGGCTTGTCTAAATAATCCCTCCTTTAGCTGGCAGGGAACTGAAACCCACTGGCTGGGGATAAACAGACACTGTCTGGTTCCTGTGATAAGGGGGCCATTTAGCTAGAGGATGTTACCTGTGGGAGCAGAGAAGGAGGGGAACTTGTCGTTTGGGCATTTGAGGCCCTCCAAGATTTCAAAGGCAATTATGTGTGCAAAGCCTGTAGCACCGTCCCTGACACCATGTCAGCCTCAAAAATTTTTTGTTAAATTGTTGAATGACACTGAGCCTTGACTGAATGTAACAATTTACATTTGCTTTTCTGGCTGAATTCTCTACCTTTTGCGCCAATGTTGAGAATCCATCTAGCTCTTCAGCCCCTAGTTAATTCTAGTTGTAAAATTTCACCCGGGTGACCATGTGGCCTCCCAAAACACCTAAGACTACACTTCCCATAAAGAATTGCGTTTTTCTTTTGCGTTATTTCCGTTTCCTTCCCCCCAAGCCCTGACGAAATTCCGGGCTTTGTGGGCAGGGCCAAAAGAGTCGTCCAATGAGCGCCTCCCAAGGCAGAGAGGGCGGGGAAATTTTCCAACGAGCGTCACGGCAGAGGCGCCAATAAGCGCGAAGGTTGCTGGGACAGCTGTAGTGGGTGGCGTCAATGAGCCGCGCCAGACGAGCCGGGTGGAGCCCAGCACCTCTTTTTTGCCTTCTCCCTGAGCCTCGCTCCTGCCCCCGCCACCTGTAGACCCCGCTTCATGTCCCCGGTGGGCACAGCACCCCACAGCCTCCACGTCCATGGCCGGTAGCCTGAGGGAGTCCTTCTTCACCCCCTGTTCTTCCGCCTCGACCTGCGACACAGACGACGAGGGCGTGCGCGGCACCTGTGAAGATGCTTCTCTGTGTAAGAGGTGCGTGCCGGGCGCGGGGTGAGAGGCCGGCGTCTGGGGGCCAGGGCCTAGGTGGGAGGCGGGCCTGTGTGTGAAGAATATATTTGGACGCCCTGAGGGACGTGGTACGCGATTCAGGGATCCTCGCTTCACACCTGTGAAGTGCTCGGAGCAGGGGGTCGTTTATTTACTTGACAATTTTATGAGTTTCTGGTGTGTGCCACTATTTACCTGATCATTTCTGAGCTGCTGGTGTTTGGCAGGTGTGTTGCCAGCCTGGGGTACCGTGAATGGGAGTATGGCGCTGGCCCAGGCAGACATGGTCTTGGCTTTTTCAGAGCCAAACTCCTGCTGGAAAGACAAATATGAAGCAAATAATGACTATAGTCTTTTGAGGTACGAGGAAGAGGAAAAGTACAGGTTCTCCCTCCTTTGTAGGTTGCATTCTACTGGGGGTTGTCTTGATCTCAGTTGCGCACCTAATACTCAGGCCACTGAGGGGAAAATGACCTGTCCCAGGACCACGTTTGTGTGCGGTAGCCTACTGCCTCCACTGTTAGGAGTGTGGTGGTGGGGGTGTTGCCAGCACAGGTAGGTGTCAGGGAAAGAGAAGACAAGAGACTTGAGTGCCATCTATATATTCATTAAGCAAGAACTATTGAGAGCTTACTTTGTGTCAGGCCCTTACTTTGGATTGTTTGGTAGGGGATTCCATGAGGGGAATACATGATAAACAAGACGGACGTGGTGTCAGACGCACTGGAAATCACAGGTGTTGGGAAAGAGACAGGAAACAAATGACCCATGAAATACATAACTACAATTCTGTGTTGAGTGCTGAGAAATACACCATGCCATTAGAGTTTATAATTTAGACAGTGATGTTGGGAACAAAAGTCTTAAAAAAAATAGGGGTGTAGGAGAGTGTTCGGGGAGAGCAAGGGAGGAGTATGGAGTATGTTAGACGACCTGGAAGAATGCCTTCCAGGTTGGAGAAGTAGGCCGGTGTCATGTAGGAATTGTAGAGTGA
Source organism: Propithecus coquereli (assembly GCF_000956105.1). Lineage (NCBI taxonomy): Eukaryota > Metazoa > Chordata > Mammalia > Primates > Indriidae > Propithecus > Propithecus coquereli. The sequence continues at coordinate 2,092,325 of NW_012147523.1, read as the reverse complement.
GGAAAACCAAAGTTTTGAATTAAGACTTACACACTTTTTCTAGGTTCTTGGAGAGTAAGCATAGTGATCTAGAGCCTGCTTATTGAGAGCACTGTCACATTGTTCCCTACTAGCTGTGTAAAATTGGGCAAGTTACTAATCCATTCTGTGCCTCAGTTTCCTGATCTGTAAAATGGGGGTGATAATGCCCATTTTGTAGGTGGTTATGAGATTAAATGGTATTAGTAGAGGATTTAGAGCAATGCCTGGCATGTGGTAGATGTTAGTGGTGTTTGATTAAGTAAATAATCAGTTTAAAAAGCTTGCACAGTCCCAGGTGAAGTTTGTGAGTGGATTGCACTCAGCTTTTTCTGCTCTAGCTTTCAGTTGCTATTAACGACATCTGTAGCACCGTTGACTTAGATCATTTTCCCCATATTGACTGCTATTTGCTAAGAGAATCTGAAGTACCATCAAAATTATTGGAGAGAAATAAAATTCTTTTCAGTAGCACAGTAGGTTTAGACTCATTTAATATTTATTGGTATTATTTTTTGCAAACTTAAATTGGTTATAAAATAATTCAGACACAAAAGTATAGAGAAATCGTATAATTAAAGCATGCTTTTTCTTGACTCTGTTGAATAGTTTTTGTAATTTCAGATTTCTGCTTCAGTTTCTGAGACCCTGTGGATCTACAAATATCTCAGTACAGCAGGGGAAGGTTGGGTTTGAAACTGCAAAGAATATAAAGCAGTAGGCCCCAACGTGAACTGATCATCAGCATAGCCTGTGGGGCTTTTAAAAAATATATATAGATGTTCAAGACCTACTCTAGATTCATGAATCAGAATCTCCTGGGATAAGTCTTGAATAATAAAGACCACAGGTGTCTGCCATCCCGGATGCATTTCATAAAAGCATTCTTGTACTTGGCATTCCCTCCTCTGAAAAAACATGCAAGGAGATTGTGAGAAGAGGTGGTGAGAAGTTAAATGTCTTTCAGATTCTGTGGTATTGTGACCTACATCTTCACTGTGATGTATTAAACATTCTTCTCCAAAAGTCACAATATTAAATAAGGATTCCTTGTGTGAATTATGGACAAATTACTCTTCTCTTTCTGCCTCAGTCTCTTCATCTTAAAAATGGGGATAATAAGGGTAACCTACTTTTTGAATATGAGGATCAAATGAGATAATCGACTGAAAGCAGTTAGTGTCTGGCACAAAGTGAAGCCCTCAGTAAAGTATTATTGCTAGTTTTGATTTCCCTCTATTCTGAGTATTATTTGGTTGAAGTTGCTGAGTATGTAGTAGCTGTGGGTCAGGCTGTTCCTTGCTGCCCTGAGCGAGTTAGAGCCATGAAATCCCTAAAAAACATTTAAAACATCAGTTGGCCTCCCAGGGCACCTACAATTCTGTTACTTTTATTTGAGTTTGCTTTCTTTAGCTCAGAGCCCTTCTAGGAATAATGGTAATGTTATCTGTCTCAGAGGGTTGTTGTGAAGATTATATGTGGAGTGCTTGGCATACAGTAGGTGCTCAATACTGGTGGGTACTGTCATCTTTACTACCCCCATTGCCATCAAACCATCATCATCACCAAAGTGGACACGTACTATCGTTCTGATGGGATGTATTAGGTTTATGCTTACTCATTACTTACCAAGGCTCTCCCACCCTCTCTCTCCTTGTTATGCCAATCATGCCATGCCCCTGTGTCAACTTTCCGCTGTTTCCGTTTACCTCTGACCCAGCAAACCCTTCCTGTGTCCTCTGAAATCACCATTCCTTAATCCACAGGTGCTTCTATTTTCCCAGCCTCTCCTTAGCCATTCCCTCCCTCCTTTTGCCTTAACCCTGATGCTTCCCTGGGGCTATCCTTTTCTTGAAGCCCTCTCAAGTGGTACCTCTGTTCTCTAATAGCCTGCGTATCTCAGGATCAGGGGGTTTGAGATTTGTGTCCTCTCAGCTGTTTGCTCTCCATCTTGTTTCTTTGAGATCCATTGTACCCAGCTGGACCACTCTTCATTGGTGTTGTCTACCTTCTCCTGATTATTCACTGAATTCCTTGAATACTTGGATGCCTGGCCCCAAATTTTTGTATCTACCACAGTTCTTGATATCCTAGATGACCTCAGTGTCCATGTGGAGGCTGCAGCTTAGAGGCACTCAATTTTTGAATGCCTCGTTTGCAGTGATTACCTCTTCTCATCAGATTCTGTCACCTGTTCCCACCATGATACCCTGGATTTTCATCCCGTTGCTGCACTGACTCACAGATGACCAGTGCAACATTTTCCAACCTGGTTTTGTCTAGGTTGCTTGATCAGTTATTTTTGCTGTGCTCATCATTTTTCCTTAGGACCTCCATGGCTTTCTGTATCCTCCCTCTCTGCTGTTCCCTCTCAGTTGATCTTAGAGTTCACAGTCTATGACTCAGTAATTCTCTTGACAGTATCTTTATCTCCCTTCCCCTTTGGTCCTAGTAGACCCAAAACCCTGATTGAATCAAATTATCCGTTTTCACCTTGAATACTGGTGATAGAAATCATACAACAGGGCAGCTTGGTACTACTATGAATTCATGTCACCCAACCTCACCTGTGCCCTTAATAGAGCCTTACAATTCTAATATGTTTCTCTGGTCAACTCTCTGTCTCATTCTCCAGAACACTTAGTTCATCCATTTTCCACTTTCCCTAAACTTCTCATTTACCCCGTGCCGCCTTTGTTGTAAAGATAATGTCAACCATTGCTTAATATAGCAAGTGGAAGCCTTCAGGTGGAAACTCCATTAACTTCTCTCCAAGAAGCTTGCTTATGCTCCCCTCCCATTACAGTTGTCAATGTCCTCCAGTAAAGACCACCAGAAACACACCTGTAGTTAAAGAAGTTGGGTGTTTTACTTGTGACAACAAGGGAAAACTCGCACCAGGAGGAACTATGGGGCATAGATCAGTAAAAGGGTGCTAGACCTTTTAGGATTTGGGCTTTGGCTGGGGAATGTGGAGTAGGGTTCACCGGAACAGGGACTTGCTCTGAACTGAGTGCTGACGGGAGGTGGGGACAGTTCTATCATCACGTAGCACATTCAGTCTTTTCTAGAAGGAGGTTTGGCTAGAGTAGGATTAAAATTGTAATGTGTAAAAGAAGGCACAGTCACTCAGTTGTTTGATATTTTGTGAGTGGCACGGTGGCGTTTTGTCTGTGCTTAGACAAAATTATGAAGTGGACTTGTTTCATCTCGCTTCATCGCTGTTGCAGAGGGCCCTTGTCTTGGTGTTCTGTGAGATTGTTTATGTCCAACAGGAGAACAGCATGGCCTTTCTGGGTGCACCAGCCAACTTCCAGCAACATTAAGACCTGGCTCGCAGTATAGGGCCAGCTCATGGAGGTCAGGGCTGCTTTTCTATGCATGAGCAGAGGCATGGAGACTGAAGCACAAGGTGTGTTAGGGGAACTTGACAACAGGTGAGACAAGAGAATTCAGAGAGGTTGTGAGAGAACAAATTATGAACGGTCCTGAGGATTGTGGGTTTCATCCTGAGGTATTTTTAAGTGGGGGAGCTGCATGATCTGGGCTTGTATTTTAGAAAAATCCAAAGCAGCTGTGCCAGGAGATAGATCCTGACAAAGGGCAAGTTTCTTCTTTCCCACGGCCACATATTTTCCTCTGACATTAGCCACTCACCAGATCTAATGCAGCGCTTCCTGATTTTTCTAACTGCTGGCTGGGGTGATTGTTCATAATTGCAAATCTTAACCTGTCACTTAAAACTTTTCGGTTCCCCAGCAGCTAGCAGGTAAAAAATCTGCACTTGATTGCGTGAAATGCTGTATCTTTTCATGATCTGGTCACTCTAGCCTGATATCTGACCACAACTGAGAATCTCCACTTGGATGTCTCAGAACTATCTCAAATTCACTATTTCTACAACTGGACTCAAGATCACCTTCCCGTGGTCCTCCCCACAGCCCCCTCAGTGAATGGTGCCATCGTTCATTGGGGTCACAGGTACAACGAGGTAGGCATCACCTTGGAAACTGCCCTTTTACTTTCCCCTTTATGTGATCAATCAGCCAGACCTGTTGATTTTATCTGCTAAATATTTCTGGAATCTACTTCTTTCCTCCACCTCTGCTTCTGTCATCTCAGTCCAAGCCAAGGGTCATCTGTGATCTGAGCTAAGGCATTAGTCTGCCTACTGGACTCTGCCACTCACACTTAGCTCCCACACATCCTTATCTCACACTGAAGACAAAGGTGTGTAAAAGGCCCATTTGATCATTGTCGTTCCCTTGCTTAATGGCTTCCTGCTGGTATTAGAAAAGTTTCCTTCTGTGGTCTCCAGGGCCCTGCCTGCCCTGTCCTATTTTCCCAGCTTGCTTCATACCACTCTTCCCTCCCCTGGGCCATCCTTTCAGTTCCTCACATGTCCCTTGTCTTTCCTTCCTACGGGCCTTTGGGCATACTGTTCCCACTGCCTGGAATGCTTTCTTCCCCCTCCCTTGCCTCATTAGTTCCACATCATCTCTTAGATTAATGCATTCACTTATTTTTCCTTATTGAGGGCCTGCTCAATTTATGCTGGCACCATTCTAGAAACTGTGGACACAGATGTGAACAAAACAGACAAGTTGGAGCTCTTATGCAGCTGGATTCCAGTGAGGGAAACAGTCAGGAAACAAACAAGCAAAATATCTGGCATTTCTGATGGTGATAGATGCAGTAGATGTGCTGGGAGGAGTTGTCATTTGAGATGGAGTGGCCAGGAAAGGCCTCACTGAGGAGGCCGGTATAGACGAAAGGCTTGCAGGGGCGAGGGAGTGAGCCCTGAGTCCTGTGGGTATCGGGGGGGAAAAGTCTTGCAGGCAGAGACAACAGAGAGGAAGAAGGCCCTGAGGCACGAGCTGGCCTGACCTGTTCCAGGAGCAACAAGGCCAGGCTGACTGGGGGAAGAGCAGGAGGTGGAATCTGGGAGTCGGTGGGGGCAGACATTGCAGGCCATGCATGGTAGGCCCTTGTGAGGACCTGGCTTTTACTCTAAGCGAGATGGGCACCATTGGAGGATTTTGAATTGGAGAGAGAGGTGACCTGCCTTGGGTTTGATCAGGGTCCTTTCAGCTTCTCTGCTGAGAATAGACTGTAGAGGGCAAGGGCAGAGACAGGGAGGTCAGTGGTCGGCTGTGGGAGTGTCCCACGTGAGAGAGGCTGATGCCTGATTAAGGTGCTGGTGGAGGTGCTGAGAAACCAACAGATTCTGCATGCATGGTGAAGGTAGAACTGCTAGAATGTTCTGACAGTAGATGTGAGGTGAGACTAGGGCACCAAGGTGACTCCAACGTTTTTGGAGTCATTGTGTTGCAGTTGTCTGCAGTGTTCAGTACAGTAACATGCTGTAGAGGTTTGTAGCCTAAGAACAACAGGCTACTGCATAAAGCCTAGGTGTGTAGTAGGCTCTACCATCTAGGTTTCTGTAAATACAGTCATTGATCGCACAATGATGAAGTTACCTAACGATGCGTTTCTCAGAATGTATCCCTGTTATTAAGTGACGCATGACAGTATATACATGTGTACACAGATACACATGCATATACACATACATACACCTATGCATACCATTTAAGCAATGAAAGTGTTAGGAGGGGGAAAAAACCAGGTGTGCATGAGAGATCTAAATCCAGGTGAGGGCCAGGTGTGGTGGCTTATGCCTGTAATCCTAGCACTCTAGGAGGCTGAGGTAGGAGAGTTGCTTGAGTTGAGGAGTTCGAGACCAGCCTGACCAAAAGTGAGACCCTGTCTCTACAAAAAAATAGAGAAATTAGCCGGGTGTGGTGGCATGCGGCTATAGTCCCAGCTACTCGGCAGGCTGAAGCAGGAGGATCGCTTGAGCCCAGGAGTTTGAGGTTGCTGTGAGCTAGACTGATGCCATGGCAGTCTAGCCTGGGCAAGAGAGAGAGAGAGACACTCAGTCTCAAAAAAAAAAAAAATCCAGGTGGGTAAGTAGGTTTGAAAAGCAATAACCTTAAGTTTCCTACATGAATAGAATTAAGTTCCACAGCTGAGGTGACTACCTTGACCTCTGTAGAGCACTGCCTTCCTTGTAGTGTTGTTGGTTATATGTGCTTGTATTCCTAAGGCATTTGGAATAATGCCTGGCACATAGTCAGCTGCCTGGCACATTTCCCCCCCACACTCCCTCCGTGAGTGTGGATTAAAGAAGTAGAATGAGGCACCAATCTTGATTCTCACAGGCTGCCAGAGCCAGGGAGGCCCCTTCCCATTCCCTGAAACCTCAGGTGAGGAAATGTCTGTTGGAGGTGGATTTCACACCTTTCTGGTGAAGGACTCATTGTTGCAGTTGACACTCTTGTGGATAGGGCACAATCAGTAATGTTTCTGGAATGAATAGGTGGTTGGATCCGACCAGTGTTTCCCATGGGAGAAATGTGAGATGATGTTAGGTGGTACACAGACATTTTACTTTTTAATAGTTAGGTATTTATTACTGTGTTGTGTTAGAAGAAAACACTAAGTAGCACATCAGACCTGAGTATTAAAAAAGGGAGTGACTAAAGACATAACTAAATGGAACAGGTGGTATGTGAATGCCATGGACATTGAAAGCAGTGTGGATTGAAAAAAGACTGGGAAAATCTTTGAGGTCTTTCCAAATCTGAGATGTTTGATTCTTTGCATCTGGCCTTTTCATATGAAATCAGGATACACAAATAGAAGGGATGTTCTCTGGGTTTTATAAGCAGAGGACTGTAGTGGAAATTGACAGGTAGAATTTGATGCTCAGTGTCAATGGTGTAGAGACCACCACTAATAGCAGCAGTGGTGTCTACTCTGGGCAGTCATGTATGTGTATTTATATCTTCTAACAAAATTGGGAACATCCTGTACATACAGTTTTGTAGCCTGCTTTGTTCACCTGATACTGTAAATCCATGTTCACTGTTCTTGTAGAGAAATGTTTGTGTCCATTCTTGATGATTTCCTTAGGATAGTCCTAGCGGTGGGACTGTTCAGTTATTGTGTGTGCACGTGTTTCGGGCTTTTTATACCTGTTGTCATGGTGCCTTGCAGCAGGATTGTGCCAATTTGTGGTCACTGCAGCTCCAGCGCCCTCTTTCTCGTGCCCCTCCAAAGCCAACTTCAGTTCAACAATAGTTTTGTTGCCAACTTGGAGAAATACTGTACTATTTTTGCTTTCAGTTTACACTTTTTTAGATTATTGATAAGGCTGAACTTCTTGTGTGTTCATTGATCAATTTTTTTTCTTTTGTGAAATGCCCCGAAGTTTGTATTTTGTCCATTTTTTTTCTTTTGGGAGTTTAGGATTGTTATTAATTTATGAGTTTCTTTATATTGTAAGGGTATTAGTACTTTGTGATATATTACAGATATTTATCCTGGAGTAATACTTGCCTTTTATGTTTATGATATTCAAACTTACTGGGGTTTTTCGTTATGAAGGCAGTACTATATTTGATTCTGTGACACATTCTTTTCCATTTAACTTCTTTGAAATCAGATGTGATTTGTTCTTTATGTGTCCTGCAGTCGTCGTCAGCTGCGCTAGAGTTGTCATTACCTGGGCTGACGGACTTGGTTGTATTCTGGGTGGCAAGTCTGAACAGCTGTGACCACTGAACTGGATGCTTCAGTTCTGATACCATTTAAGGACCATTTGAAGGAGCACAAATCCTGCTTGCTGTTTGAAAACTATCCATTGATGCCTTCTGATGATACCAAAACAAACCACTATCGTAACTTACAGCATGAGGGTCAATGACTTGGAAGAAAATCTCAGGATGGTGGGGCTCTCTTGAGAAATGCCATATCACCAACACCCTCAATTGTACAACAGTCGATATAGTGTGGAAACTCACATCCTGAATGTGAAGACTTAACCAGCTTATTCCAGTAACTTTTTCCTTTTTAAAAAAAATATGTTTAAGAGACAAGGTTTCACTCTATTGCCTAGGCTGGAGTGCAGTGGTGCAATCCTAGCTCTCTCTGGCCTCAAACTACCAGGCTCAAGCTATCCCCCAACTCCACCTCCCAATTAGCTAGGACTACAGGTGTGCACCACCACACCTGGCTAATTTTCTTTATTTTTGTGTAGAGAATGGGGTCTTGCTATGTCTTTTCTTCTTTATGTGTGTGCAAGAGACAGATATGATAATCTCTTTAAGTCCAGAAGAATTTTTTTAATAGAGACAAAATTGTGGGGGATAAGAGTAAGTCAATTTAATTTGCAGAGTTTTTTCTTATTTGGTGGTTCATCTTGTAATTGATGCCATCTCAGAGTTGATGAAATAGTGTCATATGGTTAGTGTAGAAAATTTAGAAAGTATAGATGAATAAAAAATAAACACCCCAAATCTCAGATAACTATTAATATTTTGGTATCCTCAATAAATCTGTATAATCAAGACACACAGGTGTTTATGGATACATATGCTACATATGTTTTTGCCATTTAGTTTATATTTTAAATGACTGGTTAGTATTTCATTGTGTGGATATGCTGTACTTTGTTGGGTTAATCTCTAACTGATGGTAAATCCTGAAACTAGATGCTTGTCTCCCTTTAGAAGTCCGCTCAATAGTGCCGGTGCCTGGGCAAGAGAGAGAGAGAGACACTCAGTCTCAAAAAAAAAAAAAAATCCAGGTGGGTAAGTAGGTTTGAAAAGCAATAACCTTAAGTTTCCTACATGAATAGAATTAAGTTCCACAGCTGAGGTGACTACCTTGACCTCTGTAGAGCACTGCCTTCCTTGTAGTGTTGTTGGTTATATGTGCTTGTATTCCTAAGGCATTTGGAATAATGCCTGGCACATAGTCAGCTGCCTGGCACATTTCCCCCCCACACTCCCTCCGTGAGTGTGGATTAAAGAAGTAGAATGAGGCACCAATCTTGATTCTCACAGGCTGCGAGAGCCAGGGAGGCCCCTTCCCATTCCCTGAAACCTCAGGTGAGGAAATGTCTGTTGGAGGTGGATTTCACACCTTTCTGGTGAAGGACTCATTGTTGCAGTTGACACTCTTGTGGATAGGGCACAATCAGTAATGTTTCTGGAATGAATAGGTGGTTGGATCCGACCAGTGTTTCCCATGGGAGAAATGTGAGATGATGTTAGGTGGTACACAGACATTTTACTTTTTAATAGTTAGGTATTTATTACTGTGTTGTGTTAGAAGAAAATACTAAGTAGCACATCAGACCTGAGTATTAAAAAAGGGAGTGACTAAAGACATAACTAAATGGAACAGGTGGTATGTGAATGCCATGGACATTGAAAGCAGTGTGGATTGAAAAAAGACTGGGAAAATCTTTGAGGTCTTTCCAAATCTGAGATGTTTGATTCTTTGCATCTGGCCTTTTCATATGAAATCAGGATACACAAATAGAAGGGATGTTCTCTGGGTTTTATAAGCAGAGGACTGTAGTGGAAATTGACAGGTAGAATTTGATGCTCAGTGTCAATGGTGTAGAGACCACCACTAATAGCAGCAGTGGTGTCTACTCTGGGCAGTCATGTATGTGTATTTATATCTTCTAACAAAATTGGGAACATCCTGTACATACAGTTTTGTAGCCTGCTTTGTTCACCTGATACTGTAAATCCATGTTCACTGTTCTTGTAGAGAAATGTTTGTGTCCATTCTTGATGATTTCCTTAGGATAGTCCTAGCGGTGGGACTGTTCAGTTATTGTGTGTGCACGTGTTTCGGGCTTTTTATACCTGTTGTCATGGTGCCTTGCAGCAGGATTGTGCCAATTTGTGGTCACTGCAGCTCCAGCGCCCTCTTTCTCGTGCCCCTCCAAAGCCAACTTCAGTTCAACAATAGTTTTGTTGCCAACTTGGAGAAATACTGTACTATTTTTGCTTTCAGTTTACACTTTTTTAGATTATTGATAAGGCTGAACTTCTTGTGTGTTCATTGATCAATTTTTTTTCTTTTGTGAAATGCCCCGAAGTTTGTATTTTGTCCATTTTTTTTCTTTTGGGAGTTTAGGATTGTTATTAATTTATGAGTTTCTTTATATTGTAAGGGTATTAGTACTTTGTGATATATTACAGATATTTATCCTGGAGTAATACTTGCCTTTTATGTTTATGATATTCAAACTTACTGGGGTTTTTCGTTATGAAGGCAGTACTATATTTGATTCTGTGACACATTCTTTTCCATTTAACTTCTTTGAAATCAGATGTGATTTGTTCTTTATGTGTCCTGCAGTCGTCGTCAGCTGCGCTAGAGTTGTCATTACCTGGGCTGACGGACTTGGTTGTATTCTGGGTGGCAAGTCTGAACAGCTGTGACCACTGAACTGGATGCTTCAGTTCTGATACCATTTAAGGACCATTTGAAGGAGCACAAATCCTGCTTGCTGTTTGAAAACTATCCATTGATGCCTTCTGATGATACCAAAACAAACCACTATCGTAACTTACAGCATGAGGGTCAATGACTTGGAAGAAAATCTCAGGATGATGGGGCTCTCTTGAGAAATGCCATATCACCAACACCCTCAATTGTACAACAGTCGATATAGTGTGGAAACTCACATCCTGAATGTGAAGACTTAACCAGCTTATTCCAGTAACTTTTTCCTTTTTAAAAAAAATATGTTTAAGAGACAAGGTTTCACTCTATTGCCTAGGCTGGAGTGCAGTGGTGCAATCCTAGCTCTCTCTGGCCTCAAACTACCAGGCTCAAGCTATCCCCCAACTCCACCTCCCAATTAGCTAGGACTACAGGTGTGCACCACCACACCTGGCTAATTTTCTTTATTTTTGTGTAGAGAATGGGGTCTTGCTATGTCTTTTCTTCTTTATGTGTGTGCAAGAGACAGATATGATAATCTGTTTAAATAAGTCCAGAAGAATTTTTTTAATAGAGACAAAATTGTGGGGGATAAGAGTAAGTCAATTTAATTTGCAGAGTTTTTTCTTATTTGGTGGTTCATCTTGTAATTGATGCCATCTCAGAGTTGATGAAATAATGTCATATGGTTAGTGTAGAAAATTTAGAAAGTATAGATGAATAAAAAATAAACACCCAAAATCTCAGATAATTATTAATATTTTGGTATCCTCAATAAATCTCTATAATCAAGACACACAGGTGTTTATGGATACATATGCTACATATGTTTTTGCCATTTAGTTTATATTTTAAATGACTGGTTAGTATTTCATTGTGTGGATATGCTGTACTTTGTTGGGTTAATCTCTAACTGATGGTAAATCCTGAAACTAGATGCTTGTCTCCCTTTAGAAGTCCGCTCAATAGTGCCGGTGCCCTCTTCTTATTCTCCCAATAGTGTGTCTTCAGTCTTTTTATCTTGGCCACTCCAACAGACCAGATGGTGAGATCCTTTCTCCTCGGGGCATGGAAACCTCTTGCAGTGATCTGGCTTTGAGGAATGGAAAAGACAAATGTTAGAAACATTAGGAAGTGGGAATTGATGGGAATTAGTGGTTGGATATATTTATGGCATGTCCCAGGCATCTCACCACCTCTTTGTTCTCCTGTACATGACTGACCATGGACGGTGTGCTCTTGAGGCCAGTCCCAGGGTACCTGAGCCGCCTCCTCCCTTCACCCTCCTCTCTAGGTTCTTCTGGTTCTCACTGATCTCCGGCCCTCAGGCCTCCTTTGTGCTAGTGGAGGGCTCACATCTGTGCCCACCCAGGGAATTTCTCTCTGCTGCTCTGCCTGTCTGGAATGCCTTTGGACAGCTGACTGTCTCCCATTCTCCAGGGCTCAGCACGGCCATCACCTCTGCCTTCCCCTTTTCACCCTCATCCTCTGTGTTAGTCATATTCTTCATTCCTCATAATCTTTTATCTTTGTCTTAATCCTTTCTTGTTCACCACTCTATCCCCAGTGCCTAGCACTTAGCAGACATTCAAATGTTGCTTGACTGAATCAGTCATATTGAATAGTGTTGAATAATCCAGAGTTGAGAGGAATAGAAACTGTTCTTTGTTGTCCAAGAGAGCAGCAGTAAGTCCAACAAGTTATGGCTTCCAAAAGGAGGCAGCTTTATCAGCTTTCAACAAAGTTGCTCAGCAGTGGAGTGAGTGCCTTCCTTGATGAGTAGTCAGGTAGTGACTTAATATCATTGAAACGATTCTTGCAGTAGATGTTGGGGTTGGCTAGATGATTTCTAAGGCCCTTTCCAACCCTTAAAACTGTGGGATGAGTGTTCTCATTTGTGCGGTTACTAGTCTACCATTCTTGTTTCAACTGCAGCCCTGGCTTTTACCACTAGATGGCACTAGCTGATTCCTTTGAAATCAGTGTTTATAAAACTGCCATCTACAGTGAGAAAATACATTTTTCATTGCACTTACACCGTGATGCACACTTGAAACTAAAGTGTCATGAAAATTTTAACGCTTACTGTGTGTAATGCATGCTACTTTCTATTTTACTCTATTATACTTCACTTTTTAAAAGCACCTTTGTAAACTGATTTCATCATATTGAATCACAACTCAGTATTTGAAAAACAGTATTTCAAATAACTGAACTAGTTTACTGTTATGAAGTGCTGTGTTTATGTTGTTTTCCTTGGACAGACTGGGCATGTATGGCAAATCCTGTTCATTAATGAATACTTTGCACGTGTCTGTGTTGAGTTGCTGCATAGAGTAGCTGAATGTATGTGCTTCCTTACAGGTGTCTGTGGATGAGAGAGACTGTGGGAGACATGTTTGTACGTAATTCACTTATTGTAGTCAAGGCAGATGTAAGCCTTGTTGGTTGATATAAGGAAAAGCTGTATTATCTGCTTCCAGGAGCTCAGAATCTACCTTCGAGACACAGCACACAGACCCCTTAAATTTCAGCTCACTTATCAAGCAAATGGAAATGGGGCTATTACTCAGGTTATCAGTTAGGATGCATTAGGCTGCAAATAACAGAAGCCTGGCTGAAGTTGCCTTAAAGGGAGAAGACACTTCTTATCTTACAAAATATAAGTTGAGCTGTAGAGCAGTCTGCAAGCCCACAGCAGCTGAGCACGGCCTTAGGGATCCAGTTTCTTTTCATGACTTCTCAGTTGTCCTAAAGCTGATTCTACTGATGGCTGCAAGGAGGCTTCTAGTCTTGAAACACTAAGCTTTAACTCCTTACTGAAGACTGGGGTAGAGAGAATTTAGGCTACCATAGCACTTTGCAAGTTGTACTTGTTCATTTTTTCCTGATTTCCCCACTGTGACCTCCCTTAGGGCGAAATGACTGACACCTAATATAGAGTCCAGAAATTTAGCGATGTTTGCCAGGTATTTCTTCTGAGTCTCCTTTCCTCTGGGCTGAACCTTTTGTCTAGTTGTTATCTGACTAGCTCTGGCCAATGAGTTTACTGAGTGAATACATGGTTGCAAGTCTTCTATATGAAGTATGAGGTGATGATGTTTGCTGTTTAGGGTCCTGGGAAAAAGGAGCTAGCGTAGGGGTGAGCTGAAACCTCTCCTTTCCCCCAAAAGCTGGCCGAAAGATCAACTCTGACAATTAAGGCATATTAATAAGAGAAAGGTTTATTTACCATGCACATGGGGAGAATCACAGAGTGATTACTCAATATCGCAGTGAAGTTTAGATATTTTTATACCTGTTCATTTGGAGGGGAGAGGAAGATGAGGAGTACAGGTAATTCTGTTTAAGGGGAACAAATGGTGCTAGGGAGAATAAATGGATGTGGAATACAGATTTATTTGTAAATGATTCACTTTGGAAATTATAATAAA
>NW_012147523.1:2073162-2076074 GCF_000956105.1 Propithecus coquereli | reverse complement strand
ATCTTTGCAATATGGCTTTAGAGCGCAGTTTCCAATGTCTGCTTCCTTATAACCTCCCAAGAACTAAGAAGTCTCTGGGTGTGTATGTGCTGTCTGGACCACTTGAATAGAAGCAGCCTGAAGTAGTTAAATTCCTGGTTCCTCTTTTGCAGGCAAGTTTAGAGCATGCAGGAAAGAGAGAAATTCAGCTCCTCTCTGCCTTAGCGGTGTAGAAACTGAGAGGGAGGAGATGGGGAATTAATTAGTTTTTGTTGCACTACGATAGTGTTGGTAAAACTTATTAGGCTCTGCAAGTAATTTTCATCAAGAAAGTCGAAGGATTTGAGACAGGAGCATGACTTCTCAGCCAGATGGAGAAATTGACCAAATGACAAGAATTCCTGTGTGTATAGGGAAGCTTGGCCCTAACGATGGATCCCGTACATGGGTTCTATAAGAAACACAAATTTTAAAGTGGTGGTTCCTGAGAACAAGGATGTGGTGCTTTGCTTTGCACTCCCTACCATATTCAGGAGGCAGATTTTCTAACAAATGCTGCAGAGGCCAGGATGGACACCCATCCCCCGCCCCTGCTGGCCCATGTCAGCCTGCCTGCCGCCTCCTCTCTGGATTTGAACTTCTAGATTGCATTGCAATAGGAGAGTGCCTCCCAAACACTCTCCTAGTGTGTGTGGTGTGGATATTTTTCCCCCTAATATCCAATCCATTGTAGATATCTCTGCAAAATACAATAGAAATTATTTACTAGAAAACAACGACAAAGAGATACAAAATACAATTCCAAATTATTTATTAGTAGATTGAACAGACATATACTTCCTCTGTCAAACTGCAGCAAGTTTCTAAATGCTACTCTCAGATTTTCCTCTTAAACTAGTCAGGTCCTGTTAACAGTCATGAACAAACTTTGAGCAGGAGAGCTTTAGCATGCAGACAGACTTTGTCTTCCCTTCTTCATTTCTTATCTCCTATCTCCTTTTCCCCAGCCCTCCACCCCAAAGCTTAACAAGTAAGTCATTTTGTTAGGCACCATTTGCTTACCACTGCCCCCCAACCCCACACCCCTGCCATTTTACATAGAGATGCTGACCCATTCAGTGTGGAGATGATAGGAATAGGATAAGAAATATGGCTTCCTTTGCTTTTTAACATTCATCTACCATTTTCCTGGCCTAAAATACTATTTTCCATATGATCTCACAATTTTGAGTTTTACCAGAGTCCTGAGTAGCTTTCACTATAGCCATGAAAGGCACATTTCCAAGAGAGACATTTGGATCAGATATTTTGATGTAAAACATTTGTCTTTCATATGTAAAACTGTAGGACATTTTTTTAAGGTAGTTAATTCCTGCATTAAGTAGATTACTTGTACTTTGGTTCCTATGTCTTAAAAAAAAAAAAAGTATTTAAAAGTTGCTATTTCTCCCATAAAGTCTATAGATAAACCTTGGACACTGAAGAAAGGAAGGTGTTTTCCGTTTTGCTTTTCTGGTAGTGTGGGCTTTACAGGGATAATTTCTGTCCTCACTGGGTGATACCCTGTTTCTCTATCCCTGTCTCAGGATATTTTGCTCGAGTCCATGGTGTCAACCAGCTTATAAAGGCGTTTCTACGGAAAACAGAATGTCATTGTCAAATTCTCAACCTTGGGGCTGGGATGGATACCACCTTTTGGAAATTAAAGGTAAGTTAAAAATTCCCTCGTCCTTCCCCAGTTGTTTAGATTTAATTTTTTGAAGATACTCATTTGGTTCAAAATTTTAAACATACATGTTGAAAGGTATGCAGTGACAGCCTGTCTCCCAGTCCTGCCCCCACCGGCTTAGATGCCCCCATGACAACCATTAGTCTCATATTTTATCTCACCAGGGCCCTAGGGATGGATATTTTAGGTTGTTTCTAATTGTTACAAACAGAGTTAAAATAAAAATTTTTGTGTATGTTTCCCTCTGTACGTGTGGAAATATGTAAGGATGAAAAATTCCACCAGTAGAATTGCTGGGACAGGGAGCCCACACATTTATGATTTTGATGATAACTAAGATTTTGTTGGCAAATGGCGTCTTGGGTAAAATTCGGAGGTTGGCAAGTCTGGGTGATGATACTGTGCAGGGTTCTTTTGTAGTTCTCTGATTTGATCCATTAACTTCCCTCTTAGGGTCTGAGTGCAGTTGTAATTACAGCACTCACAGGCAAGGAAACTTGGGTCTAAGTAGTGGCAAAATCAGAACCGATGATGCTGGTCTTTGACTCCTGGGCTTCGTTTTTACTGCAAACCTTTTCCCTACAAAGTCCTCACTGATGACATTTTCTTATTTGTAGGTTTGTACAAATTTTGCTTGGTTCTTCTGTCAGGTCAGTCATGTGACAGTAATGGGTACATGCCTTTCCCCAGATTGCTTGCTGAGGTAAACCAAGACTTGCTTATTTATTTTGTTCCTAATCAGCTCACCTGATAAGAACATCTTTGGTCACAGAGCTGCCAACCTTTCTCTTACTAAGTGAGAAGTCAGTGGCTTTCATGTGGTCTTGACATAGGTTTCCCTCTGCATTCTTCTTTCAAGATACAATCAGTAACACCTATGAAGTGTTTTTACATACATGACCTCACGAATTAACATGAGAGCTGTCTGGAAGTTTTACAGAGTTTGGGGAAATAGGACTGCCAGGGGTTGTGTCTTCTAGGATCCCACAGCCAGTGGCATTGGAATGAGGAATGAGCAGTGGAATCAGCTCATCAAACTCCAAATTCCTTCCTCTTTCCCCTGCACACAGCCCCTGTGGTTGCTCAAGGGGGTCTTTTTGGCGACCTTTTCTGTAGATTTGTAGAGTCTGTGTAATGTCATGTCCCTTGGTGTGGTGTAAGGAACTGGAGCAGAATACAGTGTAAGAGAATGTGCCATGTCACT
>NW_012147523.1:2069048-2069482 GCF_000956105.1 Propithecus coquereli | reverse complement strand
GTGTGTGTGTGTCTTTCATATTTCTTTGATTGCAGCCCATGGGAAGAAATGAATGTTTCATGCTCAGTGAGGACCCACATCTATGCACTTGAGTCTGTAAATAATAAAGACACACATGGTATGATGTTGGGAAAATAGGCAAGGAGACGTGAAAGGTTTCTGGAGTTTTGAAGGGCTTTGCCTTGAAGGAATCTGTGGACGTGTTAGTTCGCAGAATAGAAGCTGCTCCCAAGAGTGGAGGCATTGTCAGAGCATGTCTGCACAGCAGCATTTCTTCTTTGCTGCCGGCCATCGCCTTGAGCTTTTTTGCAGAGCGGAAGCTCGGTTTGGGTCCTTGGTGGAGAAGCTGATTAAAATGCCTGCCCAGCAGATAACGTGCAGCTGGAACTATCTTAAACTGCAAGGCTATTCCTGCTTCACTCCTGACCACATGT
>NW_012147523.1:2062364-2063913 GCF_000956105.1 Propithecus coquereli | reverse complement strand
AAATTATTATGAGTAGGTAATAGCTGTATATATTTACAGGGTGTGTGTGATGTTTTGATACAGCCATACAATGTGTAATCAAATCAAGGTAATTGGGGTATCCATTATCTCAAGCATTTAATCATTTCTTTGTGTTGGGAACATTCCAGTTCCACTCTTCTAGTTACTTTATACAATAACTTATTATTGACTCTAGTCACTCTATTGTGCCATCAAATATTTTTCATTCTATCTAAGTATATTTTTGTACCCATTAGCCATCCCCACTTTCTATCCCTTCCCTGCCACCATTCCCAGACTCTGGTAACCATCATTCTACTCTCTATCTCCATGAGATCAATCATACAACATATACTTCTGCTGATATATTTGCACTTGTATTAGTATCACGGTTGCACTTGTATCCATCAGGGAATTTAAAACAACTTTCTGTATGATGTCCTGGGTTTTCAAATCTTAAGTCTTTTTTAAAAGAATTTGAATTATTTGCCAACATTTCAAAAATAGATTTTTCATGAAAATCTCGATTTCCAACTTTCCTTGGAAAAATCAGAATATGTGGCAACATTAGACCCTGATTCCTGCCCAGCGATGGCTGAGTGGTGGCCCCTCATTCGGAGGAGTCGTGTATTCTCCGATCTGTCTCCACTGCTCCCTGTTCTCTTATGTGTGACCTGTTTCACTCAATGCTGTTACCTGCTTGGCCCCTGCAGTCAATTTTTTCCCCCAGTTTTTCTCCTCAACTTTTAATTACGAATGTTTCTAACATTTTGTCATTTCTAAGCCTTTGAAGTTATGGGCAAATCTCTACCACAGTCTTCAGTTGTTTTCCGTTTGTGTCTGATGGAAGTTCAGGGGCTTATTAGTAATTTAGGTCAGAGAATGTGCTCAGTGAGGATGGCGTTCACAAATGGTTAACATGATGACACAGGAAACATCCGGGGACCAGATAACTCTCCTTTTGTGTAACCTTAATGCATTACTCATCCTCGTAGTGGCTACAGTCCCAGTAAAATCTCCACAGAAAATATCTTTCCAACCCTTTGTTTTACTCATACAAATTGTAAGTAGTACCTATTAAAGGTTTGTCATTTGTTGGACTACAATCATGCTTCTGTTAATAACAGGGAAACGTTAGGAGGTGATTTCATGGTTGTGTGAACATCACAGAATGTACTTACACAAACCTAGTTGGGAGAGCCCACTACAAGTACACACCTAGGCTAAATGGTATAGCCTATTGCTCCTGGGCTACAAACTCTATTGAATACTGTAGGCAATTGTAACACAGTGGTAACCATCTGTGTATCTAAATATATCTAAACATAGATACAGTAAAAATATGGTCTGAAAGGTAAAAAATGATACACCTCTGTAGGGTACTTCACATGAATGGAGCTTGCAAGCCTGGAAGTTGCTCTGGGTGAGTCAGTGAGTGGTGAAGGCCTTGGACAGGGGTGGGGAACATTTTCATTTTGGAAGGCTGCATTTAGCTGTAATCAAATAAGGCTGCATTCAAGAAACTTCAATTAGATATACTTAAAAATAT
>NW_012147523.1:2028709-2062104 GCF_000956105.1 Propithecus coquereli | reverse complement strand
TAGGTCTGTAACAGCTGCATATTCTTCAGATGACTTGCATATATCATCCTGCTCATCAGCGACCTTTGCTAACTGGGGAAATGTTCATTCAAAATTCCTTTTGAAGAAGTGTTTTGAAAAAAGATAGCATTTTTCAAAATGCTTGGATTTTTTGCCACATATCATTATATAGACTTGGTTTTACATTGCAAAGAAATATTCAAGTCATGTTGATTTGACATGATATCACACAAAAATGCTACATTCCTATAGAAATCTTCTTTCAATAATTCACATTGCTGATTATGTTCTTCATAAAAGTTAACTGTTTTTTCAGAGTTAAAATTTTGGCTAACACCTGTTCCTGTGATGGCCAATAGTTCACTCTTATTTTTCTCAGTATACTAAATACTCTCTGATAGTATCTTGATTATTTAGTTATTTAATGATTCACTGTCACTCTCCCTCTTCTACCATGTAAGCTTCCTGAGAGCAGGGACCCCATCTGTCTTGTTCACCACTGTGTCCCTAGACTCTAGTACAGTGCCTGGCACACAGAGATTATTATGTGAATAGACACACACATGGGTCAGGTATAGTGGTTCATACCTATAATCCCAGCACTTTGGGAGGCTGAGGTGGGAGGATCTTTTGAGGCCAGGAGTTTGGGACCAGCCTGGGCAGCATAGTGAGACCTTGTCTCTAAAAAAAAAAAGAAAAAAAAACAAACAAAAATTAGCCAGGCATGTTGGCATGTGCCTGTAGTCCCAGTTACTCAGGAGGCTGAGGTAGGAGGATCTTTGGTCTATTCTGGATGGATGTGTGTGTGTGCGCGTGTGTACACCCATGAGAGAGAGGGAGAGAATGTGTTTTTGTTGTGTACATGAACTTAAGCACATAGATAACAAAAGGCTGGAATGTTATACATCAAAACACCAATAGTTGTCTTTGGAAGGTGTGATTTTTGGTTATATTTCACCCCCTTATCTAATTTTTTTTTTTTTTTTTAAAAACAATGAACCTGTATTTTCATAATGGGGAAAAACAATAAAACCACTCTAAGTGTGAAAAGTCATATCCAGGGCTAGGGCTCAGTGGCTCATGCCTGTAATCCTACCACATTGGGAAGCTGAGGTGGAAGGATTGCTTGAGTCCAGGAGTTTGAGACCAGCCTGAGCAACGTAGTGAGACCTCGTCTCTGCAAAAACAAAGCCATATCCATTGAATTAACTTTTTGATTAATTTCTGTTGAAGTTGTAATCTTTTCTTGCATTTGCAGATGGGCACATACTGGATTCAAAAAGATACGTCATTATTGGAGCAGATCTCCGAGAGATACATGAATTGGAAGAGAAACTAAAGAAATCTAACATGAATACACAGTGAGATTTTTTTTTTAATCTGTTACTCATTTGTAATTTCATGCTAATTATGAGATAAGGCCAGTTGGAAGTGCAGCATAATACACACGTCCATTTTTTATTCTGTAAGTTTTATCATTTCATTGCTACTGAGAGAATATTTCTGAGATTTTTAAGCAGCAATGTCTAAGTCTGTTTCCACATCAGAACCACCTGTGTTACTTATTAAAGCACTGGTCCCTAGTTTCATGAACAAGGTTTGAGAGAAGATAATATATGAATAGGAACATACAATTGCACGTATAAACAAAGGATTAGCATCCAGAATACATAAACATAAAAAACCAAAATTCCCATAGAAAAATGGGCAAAGGATAGATAACCAGGCAGCTCAAAGAAGAAATGGAATATTACATGAAAAGGGTATCGATCCTTAGTAATTCTGGACCATGACGTCGGACACCTTAACTTCACCTCTGTCTCAGTTTCCTCCTTTGACAAATGAGCATAATAATAGAACCCAACAATAAATGTTAGCAGTTGATGCTGTTGGTAACTATTAAAAACAATGTCAAAAATGCTGTTTCTTTCTATAGTTGTAGCTGTCACTGATGATTCTGATGGTTCCTAGAACATAAAAATAATTCCTAATGCCAGTACTCAGACATAACCACCTTAAATATTATGCCTAAACTTGTGAATATATATTTTTCTTAAAGATGCGGTCATGCTATGCATACACTTTTGGAACTTTTAAAATAATTATGTGTGTGTGTGTGTGTGTGTGTGTGTTTGTTTGTGTATGTTTACTCATTTGTTTGTTTATTTATTCATTCATTCAGTAATTGAGAATCTGTAAGTTATAGGTACTCACTACAGAGACATGAACAAAACAGCTTTACACATTGTATGGGGGAAAAAAGACATTAAACAGCTAATTTCATTGGACTGTTTAATTATTCTCGTGATGCCTGCTCTGAAGAAGTGTAGGGAACCATATCGTAGGAGACTTGACTCTGGCGACCGCACATGGCTTTCATGTCAATAAATACAATTCTGAAGCACTATTTACGAGCCACGTAGCAGTCCATTGGGTGGATGCGCCATGCTCTTTCCAACCAGTTTCTTGCTGGACATTTGATTTTTTACAACTTATTTTTTCTAAGATCCCCCACCAATACAAACAAACAGATGAAAATAACCCACTCTCTTCGTGTGAGAAACAGCAATGAGGAACATCAGTATTTAGGGAGGGGAAGAGGCCCCAATGAAGGAGTCTGAGAAGGAGCAGTAAGAACCAGGAAAAGCCTGTGGAAGAGCATTCTAGAGACAAGGGCAAAGAGTTTCTCCAGGTTTCTCCAGTCCTTTCAGCACTGACATTGTCCCAGACTAGTCAAGAAAGCTGTCCCTCATCTTGCATTTGGGGCCTAAGGAAGTAAAAAAGAGAGTGCATGAATTGTGTCCAGTTGACTTGCATAATTTGTGGGCCACCAGTGTTCTCATTTAAAAGTTAAGACTTTTAGATACCTTGTAAGGAGTTTGTTGCTTTTCCTATGTCCTGATTTGTTGATTACTTTGGGTGTCCTAATTCAGAATGCATACTAATATTATAATTTAACTATTCACCTTTTCAATTCTTGATAGTGAAAGCTTATATAAAAATTAGAATCTATTGAATTAATACCAGTATTTCTAGGTTGTATCATTCAGATTTTGATGTGTAACAAATCACTCCAAACTCAGTGATTTAAACCAGGTCACAATTTAGTTGCTCAGGATTCTGTGAATTGACAGTTTGGGCTGGGCTTGGCTGGATGGTGGTTCTGCTGGGGGCCAGGTGTAGCAGACATCCCTGGGGGTTCACTCATGTGTGGACAGTGGGCAGACCGGCTAGGGACTGACTGTCAGCTAGCGTGTCTCATTCTCTTCCACAAGGCCTCTCCTCCTATAGCAGGCTAGCTTGGGTTCTTTCACACAGTGGCTTCAGGGTTCCAAGTGCAGCAAGAGAGCAAGTGCCAGTCTGCAAGTGATTTTCAGGCTTCCGCTTGCATCATGTTTGCTACTGTCCTGTTGGCCAAATCAAGTTACATGACTAGCTCAGATTCCAGGGGTAGGAAAATAAACTCCACCTCTTGTATGAGAGACTCTAATGTTGCACTGGCATGGTGTGAGTACACAGCAGGGGAGAATTTGTAGCCACATCTACTATCAACCACACACTTAACACATTTTCATAAGCCAGACAAATCACGGCTCACCTTTTCACAGTATACACCTTTGGGCTGTGATGGCATCATACATGTACCACTGCATTGATCCGTGCTGGGCTTGCTCAGTCCTTCTGAGCTTCCTGGGGGGTGGGGGGTGAGCTGCCCTGCCAGTACTGCAGTGTAGGTACAATTAGAGTGTTGTGAACTGATGAACATATACTTCTGTGCTTTTGTTTTCTTCTCTTAAGATTGCCAACGCTCCTGATAACTGAATGTGTGCTAGTCTATATGACTCCAGAGCAGTCTGCAAACCTCCTCAAGTGGGCAGCCAACAGTTTTGAGACAGCCATGTTGATAAACTACGAACAGGTAAAAGGAAGCCCAAGAGATCGGGATTCTGCACAGGACTCCAGCGGTGTCTTCCCCTCTCTCAGCCCCTCAGTATATACTTCCCTTATCCTGTTCCTTTTCTTTCTGTCTCTGGCCACTCACATATCTCCTGTATTAATTGATTCCAGCAATCCTAGTGCTCCTGATTTCTTGACTTCCTGCAAACTTTTAGGCAGATTTTTTGGAACTTCTGTTTTAGCCTTTACAAAAGATTTTTGAGTTCTTATTTTATCATCGCATGTACCATAGGGTAATAGAATGTGCTGAAGGGGATGTTGGCTGCCATCAGTGTTGGGGTAGAAAACTCCAGTGCCCTCAGGGAAGTCAGGGGATGCAGATAGAGGAAGCTGGCCAGGTGCAAATAGTGTGGAATTGGGGGACTCTGGTGAACTGGAGCTCCCATGTCCTGGGTGTGGCCACTACACAGTTCCAGCCAGTTGTTACCAGGTGAACGTGTGAGCCTACAGTTGCCAGAACTCCCAGTTTTTCAAGAGAAGTTAGAAATGTAGGATTTCAGTTTCAAATGTCCTAATTTCTAATATCACTGACTTTGACCCACTGGCTGCTTGTTGGCCTGTTCTGATTTAGCGTCAAAGAGTTATGTTTTAGAGCTTTGGGATGATCCAGCTTGGACCTAAACCTTGGCCCTAGCTCTTCTTCTTGGCTGTGACCATAGGCAGCATTGCTTAGTGATTGGGAGTCCATGCTCTGGAGGTAGACTTTCTAGCTGTGTGACCTAGACAGGTTATATCACCTCTCTGTGTCTGTTTCCTCATCTGAAAATAATAATAGTCCCCACTCCATAGGGTTGATGTGAGGTGTAAGTCAGATGATAGATGCAATGCTGAGTTACTACATTGCCCGCCTATTAATTAAGCTTTAGCTGTTTTTGGATCTGAGCCCCAGTTCTTTTTTCTGAAAGGTATAATAACTAGCTTTTTGCATTATTATGTTCATGTTTAGCAGTAAACACATAACCACTGAATACTTTTATTGTTTTAGTTTTATTTTTTAATCTCATTTTCTTTATTTCATTACAGATAGGAGCAGTAAGGAACTTGCCCAATGTCACATAATTATGGATAGATCTAGGGTTAGACTTTGGTCTCTCGACCTCCTTCCCAGCTCCCTTCTGGTCCAGGTTCCTGTGTAGATGGTTGTTGATTGGTTGGTGTTGCTTCCTTCCCTCTCTTTAATTGGGAACCTTCCTCAGACTCTGTCTTTCATCCTGAGGAATGGACGTGATGGCAGCTATCCTCATGGGTCTTTTATTTTGATGTGAATGAATCCTGGGAACATATCTTTGCTTTCAGATACCACATCTGGGGAAAACGAATTCACCTTTCCATAGTTCCACACGTCTCAGGCGCATGCAGCTTCGCTCACTTGGCTGGACCTGTGTATTCTTTTGTTCAACAAGCATTTATTCAGCATCATATGAGAGATACGGATCATGTGAATTTTGACAGTAGACCCTGTCGCTTTGGAGCAAGCCTAGGAATGTTCCAGTGTGTAATATGTTGTCCACAGTAAAGTAGCTTAGCTCCCCCCTACTACTCTCACCTTGCAAATAATAAACATTTAACTTGATTCAGTCATTTCCTAAGAAACACAAAATCAGCAACCTCACAATGTGTATTAATTGGAGACGTGCCTTACGTTATCTCCTAATCAATAGTTTAAAATGACAAGACCATATGGATAATTTTAGTAATGATCCTAAAGTAATGATAGCAAATTCTTAGATTTTGTTTACTATAATTATCACAATCCACAAGGTAGATACTAGTACTATCCTGATTCTATAGGCAAGGGGACTGAGGCACATAGTTAGGCAGCTGTCCTTGGCCTCTCAGTTGTTAAGTGTCAACTCAGTGTCAAACCCAGGCAATAAAATGACAGAGTATGAGCTCACAATCGCCTATCCTGAATGACTAGTGTGCAGTCTGATCTTTAGTGCCATAAGCCTTACTCGCCATCAAAAGAGAACAATACTCGGTTTTGACTGGCAGTGTTCTCATATGAACTCTGGGCATCGTGTTACATATTGTTAAAGCAATGAATTTTTGACACCTTGTTATATGACAGCGTAATAGTGTGTATGCTAAAATAGCATACACTAATATGTTTTCTGGCATTTTTGTATATATGGATTATGGTTTTTAAAGACTAGTTTAATTGAAAAAGCAATACCACATGCAGAGTACAAAAATAAAAAATATAACAGGTTAGATAAGGAAAAGTCAGTCTCTCTCCTATCCCAGACCTCAGCCCTCTATCTTGGGAAAAATGCTACCACATTCTAGTACATATAAAGATTGTTTTTTCTTAAAGACAGATGGGAGCATACTATCCATATTGATTTATACTTTGCTTTTCAAGAGATTACATTAGAGGTCAGTTTATGTCTACATGTGATTTATCTTCCTTTTCTGATTTCATGGCTATATAGCATTTCCTTATGAATATGCCAGAATATATTTAACCCCAAGTGAAGAATATTTCCAGATTCTTCCTAATGCTGTAGGAAACATTCTCACATCTTAGCATACACGTGTGCATACACCTGTGGGATAAATTGCTGTCAGAGGAATTGCTAGGTGACACGGTGAGCATCTAAAATGGATGTACACCGCACAGTTGCCCTTCCAGGGCCGCACCGGGTCTGCTCCCAGCAGCACTAACACACAGTGTTTCTTTCAGCTGCACTGGGTGTGTGTTATCACACACAGGCCTTGCCTGGTGAGAACTGGGATGTTGTTACTTTATTTTGCATATTTGAGAAACAAAGACCCCCTTATGGTGATACCCAGCTTCCTCCTCTTTCCCTTCCCAGGTGAACATGGGTGATCGGTTTGGGCAGATCATGATTGAAAACCTGCGGAGACGACAGTGTGATCTGGCAGGAGTGGAAACTTGCAAGTCATTAGAGTCACAGGTCAGTGAGCAGAGACTGGGACATCTGCTTTTACCCTTAGCCCAGTAAGAAAGGGTGTTCTCCCTTCACACATGAGAGAATGTGAGCAGCTCTGTTAAGTCCCTTCTGACACAGGCAGCTAGGGCTCCATGTGGGCCCCAAGTTCATGATGCTAGGACAATCCAAGTCCTGCTTAGGCATCTTGGTGTAGAAAATACACAGAGCCCAGGAGTTCAGGCTTCAGTGAGCTATGATTGCACTACTGCACTCTAGCCTAGGTGACAGAGCGAGTTGCCATCCTATATACTGTTTTAACTCTTTATTATGCAAATTTCCAAACATACATAAAAGTAGAGGGAATGGCAACATGAACCCCCACGTGCCCTCAGCCAGCTTCAGTACTTCTTATTTTGTCAATATTGTTTCATGTATTCCCCCACACAATTTTTTGTTGGTGGCGTTGGAATATTTTCCAACCAATCCTGGACAGTACGTGATTTCACCTGTAAATACTTCAGTGTGAATCTCCTGCCAATAAGGACTTTCTTCGCCTGGATAGTGCTAATACCGTTATCACACCTAACAAATGGCCAGTAACTCCTTCATCACATCTCATATCCAACCCAGGCCATGTTCAGTTTTCCCGAATTGTTTAAAAAATATGCTAGTGTTTGAATCGGGATCCAAACATGATCCACACTTTGTATATGATTAATATCTCCCTGAAATCTCCTCGAATCTATAATAGTCTCCCTCTCTTTCTCAGAAATGTCATTCATTTGCTAGAGACACCTCCCATGCCTGCCCCCGTTTAAATAGGTTCTTAAGTGTCTTATGTGACATTACCCTAGAACACTTTACCAAACCACTGCTGATATAAAAGTTCTTCATTTCTCTGTGAATATACTTGAGTGGGCTTCCCCCTATTGTAACAATGTATGTTCAATAAAGGACGTGAAATATAAAAAGAAGAAAGATGCCAGGGGCCAGAATGGCCTTTTGCAAGAGGAGTTTTCTTAGAGAAAGTCTGTTGTGCTTAAGAGTGTCTCAGATTTGCACAGCAGTGCCTGGTTGTTCTCCATTTCTCTTTACCGCATGTTTTAGAAAGAACGGCTGCTGTCAACAGGGTGGGAAACGGCATCCGCAGTGGACATGATGGAGTTGTACAGCAGGTTACCGCGTGCTGAAGTGAGCAGGTATGGGCTTGGCTGTGGACCTCTGTCCTCATTCATTGTGAGCTCAAGGCATGATTGTTTAATTTCAAAAAACGAAACTGTAACTAGACCTATTTCGAAACAAGTTAAACATTGACAGGAGCTTGAGAGTAATTTATTAGAAGTAGCTGAGATAGGGTTTATACGGAAAACAGATTGCTTCAGTCAACATAAGTAATTACACACGAAAAATTCACAGAGCAACCTCAACATTGGCAATTTACTGTAATCTCTGTTTTGGAGAGGGAGGAAAATGATGTTCAAGGCCATGTAAGGAGAAAAAAATCTGCTGGCAGATTTATAAATGGACTTTTCCCCCCATTATAAAAGAAACATAGTTGTTCTAAAAAAAATTTCAAGAAATATAAAAGTGCATGACATATAAAGTAGTCCGTTTTGGAGTTACACTCTGGAGGTAGCAGTTAACATCATGGGGCATATTCTTTTCCTATACATGTATAAATATTTATAGATACATAGATTTGTGTTTCTTAAATGGATTCATACTACATATATTGCTCTATAAACCATGTTCCTTTTTTAAACTTAACAATAGATTGTATTTATCTTTACATATCAAAATATTGAAGGTTATATCCTGTTTATGCATACATAATATTTATATTGATATGTGGACAATAATGTATTGACAATTTGTGTGTAGCTGGACATTTAGTTGTAGAGTCTGGTTTTCTATTTTGTCTTAATTTCCTTGTTACAAACAACACTGGAGAACACGTTACCACATATGCATCTGTGTATAGTGTTAGTGCCCACTTTTTTTCGTTGTATTATAATTATTTTGTGCTTCTAGGTTTATGCTTACCTCTTGCCTTTGGAGACTTAAGATAATAGTGCTTGATCTCTTACAAGATCACGAGATGAATTTTTGGCTTTGCTGCTGCATATAACTTAACATTTAACAGTATTGTGGCTTTTTCCAAGTACGTATGTGAATAATTGGCAATGGAGCCTTGAAGATTTAAGAAATTGTTGTCTCCATGTGATCAGGTTGATGCTTCCTGGGTTCTCCTAGAAGTATCCTTTCCTGCAGGTTGGTTTTCATTTGCTACGTGTCAACACAACTATTTTGAGTATCCCTGGTCTGGCATCTGTAATGGGGATGCTCTAGCACCTCTTCTAGATACCCAGGGAGGAGTCTGTCACTAGCACCAACCACAAGGAAAGTAACTTGCTTCTAGGCAATCATTTGTCTGATGTTGCCATGGCCTTTTGTACACAGCAACATGTAACCCCAACAGGGGTGGCAGGTAAGGATATTGGATGGGCTTTTGTCTGTCCATCCCAGGCTGAATAGCCGCCTTAGCTTTGTGTCTGTTTTTGCTGGAAACTGGAGTATAAGAAGTCTAAGGTGAGCCTGTTCATGTAACAAATGCTGAGTGTCTGCTGTCTGCCAGGCACTCTTCCAAGCACAAGGGATACAACAAAGATCAAAATAGCACAAAAGATATGCCTGTCGTTGGTAGCTTACATTCTCATGAACAGCTTCCTAATCAGTGGTGTCTCCTGATAATTGTACTTGGTAATAACCATCCCAGCGGCTTCAGTATGGTGCTTTTTCCTAGAACTTGATATTAGAAAATCTGCCTTGGATGTCTTCTGGTAAGATTAGTTGGGAAGCAACCAAAGCACTTTATGTATAGTCATTCTCACTTCAGATGTGGTCCTTGAGCCTGCATACCAGGATGGGAGTGAATGCACAAATACAGAAACGTGCACAGACATGCACATGTGTACACTCCCGTGGGCACCTACACACACATACACACAAAGCCTGGACAAATGGCAGTACGAGATTGTTAGCAGGGCCTACTGTAAATAGTTGGAGTATGGATCATTTTCTATTTTATTCTGTATACTTTTTGGAAATACCTTAATTTTCCTCCAAAGTGTGTATACTATTTCAACATTCTTTTTTAAAAGCTATTTCCATATGTTTGTGCATGTTTCTCTGTGTATATTTTTAAAAGCTTACATTTAAAATGCTTTTTTGAAGTCATTCATGCATAATTTCTTTTAAAAAAAGCCAGAACAAAATAGTATATAGAGTAAAAGCAAACACAGCCCACCTACCACCACCTCTCATAAGAAAAAGCCACTGTTTCTAGTTTCTTGTTTTCCAAAGTAGTCTGTGTATACGTAGACATACGTGTCCCTCCCTTTTCCTTTACATAGGTAGTGATACGCTATGCATGTTCCTTACTAAGCAACTTTCTTTTTAAATCCCATGATATGTCTTGGAGGTTGTTCCATGTTAATACATTGTTAAAATGGCTGCATAGTGTCCTGTTATATCCATGTGCTTGTGTGTATTCAACTGTCTCTTCTAGTTTACAGTTCTTTGCTTCTTACCACATTGGAGCTATGATGCTACAGTGAATGCTCTTGGACATAGATCTTTGTACACATATAGGATAAATTTTTTTTTATTAATGTAAATTTATTGAAATGCATTAATTCACATACCACAGAATTCATCAATTTAAAGTGTACAATTCAATGGTTTTTAGTATAATTCACAGAGTTGCTCAGTATCATCATTATAGTCTATTTTAGAACATTGTCACCACCCCAATGAGAAACCCCACACCCACTAGCAGTCACTCCCCGGTCCCCAACAGCACTCCCCAGCCCTAGGCAACCACTAATCCACTTTCTGTCTCTATAGGCTTGCCTGTTCTAGACATTTCATATGAATAGAATCAAATATGTGGTCTTCTATGACTGGCTTCTTTCACTTAGCAAAATGTTTTCAAGGTTCATAGCATGGAATGGACGTACCACATGTTATTTATCCCTTCATCAGTTGATGGGCATTTGGGTTGTTTCCACTTTTTGGCGCTTATGAATAACGCTGCTGTGAACACTCATGTACAGCTCTTTGTATGGACATAGGTTTCCACTTTTTATGTATATGCCTAGCAGTGGAATTGGCAGGTGATATGGTAATTCCTCTGTTTAGCCTTTTGAGAAACTGCCAGATTTTTATTCCAAAATGGCTATACCATTTTACATTATAGGATAAATTCTTAAAGGCACAATTGTTGAGTCCAAGGATAGACATTTTAAACATTGATAGAGATTATCAAGATGCCGTCCAGAGATACTATTTTGTAATCCTACCAGTAACTCAGGAAGCACTTTTTTTTTTCATGGTGTTGCTAAAATGTATATCAGCTTTTTTGACCTTTGTCAATCTGATAGCTGAAATGTTATATTTTAATTTGCATTTTTTTCTTACACATGAATTCAACAACTTCTTTCTTTTTTGGTAAACTGATCTTTTCCCCCCATTTTAAACGAATTTAAAAATTTTTTCTTATTGAAGTTCATTTCTTTCCTCATATGTGAGCTTGAACATGTCTTCCTTTTTGGTGAACTGGTCTTTTCTCCATCTTTAAATGAATTGTAGAAGTTTTTCTCATTGAAGTTTAACAGCTCTATATGGCAAAGAAATCAACTCTTTGTCATTTGTATTGCAAATTTATGTTTCTAGTTTGTCATTTGTCTTTTGACTTTGCTTATACTATTTTTTCTTTCCGATAAAAGTAAATTAAAATGGAACCTCACCATCCATACTGTGTGTAGCCTGCTTTCCCCTTATTATGACATTTTTCCATATCCATAACTGAGTCATTTTTTTTTTTTTTGTGACAGAGTCTCACTGTGTTGCCCGGGCTAGAGTGCCGTGGCGTCATCCTAGCTCACAGCAAACTCCTGGGCTCAAGCAATCCTTCTGCCTCAGCCTCCCGAGTCGCTGGGACTACAGGCATGTGCCACCATGCCCGGCTAATTTTTTCTATGTATTTTTAGTTGTCCAATTAATTTCTTCCTAATTTTTAGTAGAGACGGGGTCTCGCTCTTGCTCAGGCTGGTTTCGAACTCCTGAGCTCAAACAATCCGCCTGCCTCGGCCTCCCAGAGAGCTAGGATTACAGGCATGAGCCACCACGCCCGGCCATCATCTTCATTTTAAATGTAGAAATCTATATTGTTCTGTTGTCATTCTCTCCACAGAATAGAAGCGCTTGAATTCCTGGATGAAATGGAGCTTCTTGAGCAGCTCATGCAGCATTACTGCCTCTGTTGGGGAACCAAAGGAGGAAGTGAACTTGGTATGTAATTTTACTTTTGTTGCTGTAACCTAGAAATGGGGAACTTTTCTTCTCCAAAGAATGAAAGACATGCTTGGAACTCTGGGCACAGAAGAACTAGAGGATGGTATAAGTGCATCCATGAGTGTATCCAGAGAATTTGCTGTTGTCTTCTGTGTTTTTATAGCACAGAAACCATGGGAACTGCTTAAATAAACCATGTGTCCCAAAACAACCCTTGAGAGATCTACTGTGGAATTTCTGCAGTTAGGTAAAAGACCTTGAGGGTTTAAAGTAATAATTGTCATAAAAGTGACTAGTGTTTATATTTTTCATCAACTTGTAACCAGGTTACTAGATGTTAAACACACAGATCATTACATCTGTCTAATGAACCCAAGCAGCTGGGGTTGAGTTTCTCCGTTTTCTCTTATGATGAAGGTGCACTTCCCAGGCCATGGGCGATAGGGCTGTAGAGGGCGAGCATGGATCTCGTCTGGGTTCCCGGTTAGCCTGGTCTTGGGCCACCTCCTCCTTCACAACTGCCCCGTGCTGGGCTCGCTTCCCAGTGGTTAGTCCTGGGTGTCTCTGCAGCCCAGTGGCCACCACTTTAGATCCTAGTTCTGGCCTTTAATGTAAAAGCTGCCCTTCAAGCTTCCCATAGAAGTGATCCAAAGACATAAGACCTCTGGAAGGCAGCTGATACAAAACAAAGAACTTGATAGAGGCAAAGACTGTCTCCTGTGTGAAAATTCCAGGTCGACATGAGATTGATAATCAGACACCTTGGGCTTATGGTTCTACTCCTTTCCAAATTTCCCCAGCTGTGCAGTTCAGCTCACAAATTCCTTTCAATTTTGAGTTAAAGTCATTGATTGGTGTGTTTTTGTATTTTCCTCTTCCTAATAAAAACAATATTAATTTTGAGTAGAGAATTTGGAAATTTGTGAAAATATACAGCAAAGAAAATTCGCCTGTATGCATATCATTTAGAGACAACATCTACTAACTTCTTCCGTCTCCTTTTCTACATATTTTTAGTGGAGTTGAATTTATTTATGTATCTGATTTCTAACATATTCTATTACGTAAGGATTTCCCGCTTGCTACTAAAAACTCTCAGCATTATTTTAATGTGTTCATAACATTCTATCATGTGGCTATATCTGAATTTAACTTTCCCATACTTCTGGAATATAGTTTATTTCTAATACTTTTAACTCCAGTACTTACAAAGAACCTCATGTTGCACATTTTAATGTAAGGGGCTTCTTTTGTCCCCACTGTGCACCTGGCTTCTCTGGGACATCAGTGCTTGTGTGTGTTGAAGAACCCTCTCTGTGTTTGCTCAAAGTTCAGCATGTAAAGGGTGAGTGGTGTTAACTGCAGAAAGCAGTTATAATGCTTTCTTAATCCCTTTAAAACCACCCATAAACACAGTCTCACCCAACCTCTTGTTTCCTTGTGAAATCTCATTCTCCGTAACACGACAGCAGAGCTGCAGCAGTCAGATGTGTGGCTGGTGCTCCAGAGCCAGTCACCGGGGGTTCACAGCAGGGTCACATTCTCCTAGCTCTGTTTTCTCTGCTTCACACTGCCAGAGTCTCTGACCAGCATCTGTGTGTCTCCTCCCCTCAGGTTTGCAGGAGATAACTTGTTAGTCTGTTGAAGGCATATGCTGAGCCACAAGCTGAAGCCACCGGCCTTCCTGGGGGAGCTACGCTGAGCTCTGAGTGATGGGCAGGCCTCAGGTACTGCCCTCATCCCACAATCTGAGAAACCTTGGTCTCAAAGTTTGCCGTACCAGCTCTTGTTTCTGTTGACTTGTTTAAATAAATCACACTTGCCATTGCCTGCATGGTGGGCCTCTGCTGCTCATTCTGCACTCCACGGGGTGGGCCGGGGTTCACCTCTGTGTCAGCTGAAGCCAAGGATCCCGAGTCCCACTTTGACCTTGGCTTACTCCCTGTGAATCAGACTCAGCTCATGACCTTGTACACATTTTGGGATTTATTCCTTCACATGTTCTTTGTTGTGGAACCTGACCTTGTATCTTGCCCCCTGACCTCCACCAGATACTGGGGCTCTTCTCTGGCTCCTGTTTCTGCCCTGGCCTGCTTAACTGCCTCCTTCATCCTGGCCACTGTCCCAGGCTGAGGGAGGGCCCCGAAAATGTCCATGTCCTGATCTCCAGAACCTGTGTAAGTTCTGTGGTGAAGGGAGCTTTGCAAATTAGGTGAAGGAACTTGAGATGGGTCTGATGTCATCACAATGGTCCTTATGAGCAAGACAGAGGAGAGGGTGGTGCGATGAGCGAGGCAGAGACTGTGGAGTGATGTGCTCTGAAGATGGAGGAAGGGTCATCTTTCTGAAAAGAACAAGAAAACAGATTCTCTCCTCAGAGCCTACCAGACTCCAGATGGAACCCACCCTGCTGCCACCTTGGTCATGGTTAGATAATCCTTTTAATATGCTGCTGACTTTGGTGTGCTGCTGTTTTGTTGAGGTTTTTGTATCAAAAGTCAGTATATAATTTTCTTGTATCTTTGTCCACTTCTGGTATTGAGGTAATGTTGGCCTTACGGACTGCGTTAGAATATGTGCCCTCTTCAATTTTTTTTGAATGAGTTTGAGAAGAATTGGTATTAAATCTCCTTGTTTGTTAAAAATCACCAGTGAAGACATATGATTCAGGGCTTTTCTTTGTTGAGTTTAGTATCCTTACCAGTTATAGGTCTATTCAGATTTTACTTTTTTTTTTTTTTTATAATTCAGGCCTAGTGGTTTGTGTCTTAGTCTGTTTTCCGTTGCCATGATACCTGAAAATATGCCATTCCCGTCAAAGCCTTGGTAAAACAACCAGTGTCTCCGATTGTGTCCAGTTATAAAAGAAAGCAGCTCTTCTTGAATTTAGGCAAATAACTAAATTGCTTAAAGATACTCACAAATAGTTTTCAAGTTCTTGAGAAATTAAGAGAAAAATATTTCAAATTTAGCTCACAGAAATATGTTTTACTCAATTTGTTGTTAGCTCAGAAAGAAAAAGGTTGTGTTGATTCCTGGAAAACAGAAAAATAAGCAATGTTTCAAGCAAAAAAGTCACCAAAAATTATTTTAGTCCATTATTAGCTTAGTCCCATATAATTAATTTTTGTTCTGTTTGAGGTTGGGTTAGCAATCCTCATCAATGCTTCAGCTTTTTAATTAAATTCTTGGAGGTTTTCCTAGTGTAAATTAATGGTATGATCTCCACAGTAAGCAGAAACCTGGTCAAGAGTACTTGTCAGAGTCCTTTTTATGACTGTCCGTGAAGAAGCAAATTTTGGACTGTAGCCAGTTAAAAACTTTTTTGAGATGAATTAAAGAAAAAATTCTAGATGACAGAAAGGATAGCCAAAGAAATTTGGTTATATTTAACATAGTAATTATTACTGATAATGTATATCAAGCCATCAGAATTTTAGGAATCTTCTACAGTTTTCAAACATTAATAATGCATTTATATAAATATAACAAAGTTAAATACCAGTTCATATTTGACAGTGCTTCCTGCCTGGGAGATTTGTTTCCTCTCCTTCATTTATTCAGCAATTTATATCAGTATGGATTCAAGGAAATGTTATAATTTGGGTTATAATCCAATACTACCTTATTTTGTCATGTATAGGTTTTAAAAAACCATCAAACTGGTTTTCAGAGTGGCTGAACATTCCCATCAGTGACATCGGAGTGATCTGGTTTCTCCACATTTTGTTTGTTGTTATCACTTTTTTTTCTTCTTAAATGTTAGCTATTCTGATAGGTGTGGAGGCATATCTCATTGTGGTTTTAATTTTCATGGGCATATTTGCTATCTGTGTATCCTCTTTGGAGGTTACATGTTTCTTTACATCTCTTGCCCATTTTCTAAGGGGATTTGAGTTTTGAGCACTCTTTATATAGTCTAGGTATTGGTCCTTTTTCAGATATGTGATGTGCAAATATCTTCCAGACCACAGCTGGTCTTTGCAGCCTCCTAAGTCTTTCAGATAGCAAAATTTTTATTTTGATGTTCATTTCTGTGAATCATACTTTTGGTGTCAAATGCCTTACTTAGATGCTGAAGTTCTCTATAGTTTTCTGAAAGTTTTACAGTTTTAGGATTTATATTTAAGCTTCTCACATTCATTTTGAGTTATATTTTATGAGATGTGGCTTGTCATTTATTTGCCTATGGATGGCCAGTTACACCAACATAATTTGTTGAAAAGGCTATCTTTCCTCCATTGGATTGCTTTTACACCTTCTTCCAGATTGTTTTTGTCCTGCTCAGAAAAATCTTCCCCATTTCAAATAGTAAAAATTAATAATTAATCCACATTCTTTTGTGGCCAGATATTCCTAGGCTCTTTATTCAGTTCCAGTGGCTCATTTATATATTTCTTCCCCAGTTCTAAACTATTTTAATTATTATGATTGGGTATCTTGTAGAGCTGCTTTTCTGTAATGCTCTTCCTTTTCATAATGTTCCTGGATATTCTCACAAATTTACTTTGGAAATGCAGTGGTGGCAGATTTGGTTAGTGATCCCCCAAAGATTCAATTTCCCCTTCCATAGTGTTTTGAGGGTGGGCAGGGGAGCTGCTGTCCAGTGTGAGACTACATTTCATCTAAGCTGTGGCCATATTACTGTATCTAATATGGGTCACTTTTTGCCTGATGTGGCTAAGAAATGGGTCTGCGCCTCTACCTTTTTGTTCTCCTTCTCGGACAACCTTGGAAGCCAATTATTGAAAATGGTGGAGAGGCAAGATGGATGGAAGAAGCTGGTCCCTGCATAGATGGCCTCCTGCTGAATACTCAGGAGTGATTAAAAAAGAACAAAGAAAACCCATGTCATGTGTTTAAATCATTGGGATTAAGAGTTTATGTGTTATAGCAGCTACTGTTACTATAACCAGTATATTTAATATCATTTTGCCAGGTTCTCCCAAACTCCTGTTGTGTCTTACCTAAGGTGGGGTGAAGTAAAATGAAATCTTAAGCTTCCCAGTCAACTGAATGGACCCCTTCTTGGCCAAGCGGACCCCCTGCAAAATAACCTTAAAGCTGAACTTACTGCGATGAGAAGAGAGGTTAGACGTGTCTAGTTATGCCCTGTCCGTCTTGGAGTTATATTGTGTAACAATAAGATACAAAATCATGAAGAAGCCTAAGGCCATGTAACACAAAGGTAAACTATACCCTGCCGGTCACCAGTTTACTTGAGTCTAGTATACATCCGGTGGCTTATCCCTGATTAACAGACTTCCTTATTTTAACTTAAAACATTCCAAGCCTTTAGACAAAGCTTCATTTCTTTAACCAATTACAAATCAAAGAATCTTTAAACCCACCTATAAACTGTAACCCCCTATGTGTAATTCCGGTCTCACTAAAATGTATAAAATGAAACTGTAACAAACCCCAAGGAGACTACTTGCTCAAGGCTTCCTGGGTGTGGCTCTCCAGCCATGGTCACACATGTTCTGCTCAGAATAAACCTTTAAATTATTTTACAGAGTTTGGGTTCTTTTCTGTTGACAGTGGCATTAATTTTATAACTTAAAATGAGAGAACTGACATCATTACAATATTCAATATGATGTCATTCTATTTAGTTAAGCCTACTTTTATGGTCAAAGGTAGAATTTACAATATATATTTTGTACCAAAGATAGTGACAGTTGACTCATGGGTAATCATATTTCAGATATCTCTGTGTAGTCACATATTTAATTTTATCAGATTGGAATATGATACATGCTGTTCTATAAACTGCCTTTTTGTTCCAACATTTCTACAATCAGATCTACAACAGATTGGCAGAGATTTTTCCTTAAAGGGCCATATAGTAAATATTTTAGACTTTGTAGAACAGGAGGATATTATGCAAATACTTGATAACCATTTAAACTGTAAAAACTTTCGTAGCCTGCAATCCATAAAATAATAAGCAACTACCAAGAGTTGGCCCACAGGCTACAGTTTGCCAACCCCTAATCCATATCATTTAAAAAACTACTTACAGCTGCGTGCAATGGCTCATGCCTATAATCCTAGCAGTCCAGGAGGCTGAGGCAGAAGGATTGTGTGAGGCCGCGAGTTCAAGACCAGCCTGAGTTAAGAGCGAGACACCAACTCTAAAAAAAAAAAAGCAAACAGAAAAATTAGCCAAGAGTGGTGGTGCATGCCTGTAGTCCCAGCAACTTGGGAGGCAGGACAATCACTTGAGCCCAGGAGTTTGAAGTTGCAGTGAGCTATGATGACACCACTGCACTCTAGCCCAGGTGGTAGAATGAGACTCTGTCTCAAAAAAAAAGCAAACCTGCTAATTTAGGTAGTCTAGATTAATGTACATTTATGTAGCTTCCATTTTAATTTCCAACTATAATTAGTATGACAATGAACATGCTTGTATGTAAATCTTTTTATACTTACCTGTTTACCCCCATGGGTAAATTCTTAGAAATAGTTACTGGGTCAAAGCATTTGATATTTTATTCTTTGATACATATTGTCAAAATATATATATATTTTTATATCATATGCACAAGAGAGCCTGTTTTACTATATCCTTATCAACACTAGATTTTATCAATCTTTTCAATTTGCAGTCTAATAAAAAGACATCTCATTGTTTATATGCTAATTTCTTTATGACTCTCTTTTTTGTAATTAATTTTTGTTTTGCTTGATGTTAGGTTACCAATCCTGATGAATGCATCAGCTTTTTAATTAGTCTTAGAAATTTTCCTATTCCAAATGGTGTTCTCTTATAAGCTATCATCTGCAACTGTATTTAAAAGTACCTGTCAGAGTCCTTTCTATAAATTTGCTTGAAGCAAATTTTGGGTTATAGCCAGTTAAAAACTGGTTTTTGAGAAGAATCAAAGTAAAATAACAATTGTCTACAGATGACAGTCTTAGAATAGCCATGGTCAAAGAGAATTAACAAAGAAATTTGGTTAACATAACCATAATTATAACTGATGGACATATACCAAGGCGCATCAGAATTTTTGGAATCTCAGATAATTTTGGAACATACATTAATGATGTGTTTATACAAATGTGACCCAAAGAAAGTTAAACACCATTTCATATTTGAGAAGACTTCCTGTATAGTTTTACCATACCAAATAAGCTGAATGTGCCTCTTGGACTTTCAGTGGCTCTAATACTAAAAAAGCCAGTCTGAGGTTAAAAAAACCCCCTACAAAACCTGGGCCAGGCATGGTGGCTTAGGCCTGTAATCCTAGCACTCTGGGAGGCCAAGGTGGGAGGGTCGCTTGAGCTCAGGAGTTCGAGACCAGCTGGAACAAGAGTGAGACCCCCATCTCCATATAAAAAAAATAAAAAGAAATAAGATAAAAAAAGACAACAGTGAATGAGAATATTAAAACAAAACAAAACAAAAAAACCCACACAAAACCTGAACTTAAAATCAGAAATTCTGATTTTGGAAAGTTTGTTAAATATCAAGTGTTCAAAACATTTGCTCAAAATAGAATCACAGATCAGTGTAAAATATCATTATTTAGTCAAAGTGATAATTTAAAGTTTTTAAAAAGCAAAACCTTTATTCTTTGATAGGAGACTCAGTTTCTTCAATATTCGTAAGACATAGTAAAGACAACATAAAGCAAACAAAACCTGTCACTTCCTGCCTCCCTGTTTTTTTTATTTGTAGTTTACTGAAAAAGTAAATAAAAATCTTTTGCTATCTATTTTTTTTTTTTTTTGAGACAAAGTCTCGCTCTGTTGCCTGGGCTAGAGTGCTGTGGCATCAACCTAGCTCATAGCAACCTCAAACTCCTGGGCTCAAGTGATCCTTCTGCCTCAGCCTCCCGAATAGCTGGGACTACAGGCATGCGCCACCATGCCCAACTTTTTCTATATATTTTTAGTTGTCCAGCCAATTTTTTTCTATTTTTAGTAGAGACGGGGTCTTGCTCTTGCTCAGGCTGGTCTCGAACTCCTGAGCTCAAATGATCCTCCCGCCTCGGCTTCCCAGAGTGCTAGGATTATGGGCATGAGCCACCGCACCCGGCCTGCTATTATTACTATTACAAAATCTTGCTCGAAAGAGACAACCAAATTCTACCTTCATATTAGCATATTATTAATGCTAAAGCTAATTTTAATAAAACTTTATAAATAAACTCATCTAATCTCAGTTTTGATCACAAGGTAAGATTTCCATAAACCTTTATAACATTTTATAGTTTTTTCCACTTGTTTCTTCCCAATGTTTTATAGCTATTCAGTTTTTTTTGTTTGTTTTTTTTTTTTAACTCTGTCCCCCTGGCTGGAATGCAGTAGCCTCATCATAGCTCACTGCAGGGTCAAACTCGTGGGCTCAAGTGATCCACCTGCCTCAGCCTCAGGAGTAGCTGGGACCATGGTCATGTGTGACCACACCAAACTAATTTTTCTATTTTTTTTTGTAGAGATGGGGCCTTGCTTTTGTTCAGGCTGATCTTGAACTCCTGACTTTAAGCAATCCTCCTACCTGGGCCTCCCAAAGTGCTAGGATTACAGGTGTGAGCCACCTCGCCTGGCCTATCTACCATTTTTTATTATTAATACTTTAATTTAAAACAATCCTTAAAAACCTCTAAACTAGGAAAAATTACTTTAACAAAAACCACATTCCTGTGTCTTTTTGTAACTTTTTTATAAGAAATCCACAATTTATAGTCTCTGCATACAGAATTATTTTTCTTGTATCTAGGTTTAATTACATATATTATAATGTTAACTCTTAATAACTTTTAGTGAACAATCTAGAAAGTTAAGTAATTTGACACAGCTAGGGTAGGGAGCACAGGAGGCCTGGGTGTTTTTCCAAGTTCTCACTGTGATCCTTCTGTCAGACCTCAAAATCTAAAGGCTCAAACCTAAAGACAAGATCAGGGTAAGAGAAGCCTAAGGCTTTGGAGGAGCCCAGGAGTCGGCCTGTACAGCCTCGACTCACAGACACATTAAGCAAGTGTAAGTACTATAGAAGCAACAGTTGTGTGAACTTAAAACATCTAGCAGAGATAGTGTGAACCTGCCCAAACAGAAGTTTCAGGTGAAAATGTCTAAATTATTTTCTGAAGATGTTTCTATTTTATTTTACCAACAATTTAAGAACTATCTTTATTTACAAAAGACTACTAATGCCACATGAACTTGAAAAGCATTTGGGCTTTAATTTATGAGCACTCACCAGTAAGCCAATGTGGTACGATAGACAATAGACAAAGACATACACACATGCATATAAGGACTCTACAGCCTTGATGTCACAATTCGAGCCACGACACTGGCAAAACTCACCAGTCCAAAAGGGCACCTCGATTTAAGCCATGCCACTGAGAATGGAACAAGTAAATGTCCACTTGTCTCACACTCGGCCCAAGCACTAATTGATTCTCAAAGAAAATAGGGTATCAACTGACATCTCAAAGCAGAGGGAGAAAGAGAGCAAGAGAGAAAATCCAAGGCCCTTTAAAAAGAAGTTTGAGTGTGCTAGAGGAAGCCCAAAAGCGGATGCCAAGTCAACATGAAAGCACAGGAATTCACCACGGAACTTTACAAGGAGACCAACTTAGGCAGGCAGCATTGAACCTTGGGCCCCCCAGACAGAGAAACACCATGGGAATGGCTGCACAACGCCTCTGTAGTCCATCCTGTTATAAAGATATCTAAATCTTTAAACTTTTCTATCCAAATGTGCAAAGAAACCAGCAATTCTCTGTAGCAACCACCACCCACTATAAACAACTATTGTTCACTTCCAAAACCACATGGTCTCATTGGCAACACTCACCTCTAGCTCTCCCCGAGGACCAGCCTTGAGCGTAAGAAATGTCCCCCATATTTCCCCAGAGTAGCCCCAGCCTTGCTGGGGTTTAATCCTATTTGTGGCAGCCCCTTTCATCATGCCAGGGGTACCCTGACAAGAACTAGACAGGGCTGGTCTCCCCTGGACCAAAGAACCGCTTAGTGTCACAGGGGTTGGGAGGCCTGCTCGAAGCTGCCACAACTACATCACCACCATGGGAGCAGACCTTCTCCCCAGCCCCGGCCCTACTGCCAGACAGCTGGCCAAACCAGCAACTTCACGAGGGGTTTCTGTGGCCCAGGTGGGGCTGTGCTGTCTGGCTGAAGTACCAACAGCTCCATGTCATCCTGAATGATAGAGATCTGGGCATCTAGGCCAGTAGGTGGTAATTAGGAGATTAAATTAGCTAGTAAAGTCTAGAGTTTAATCAGAGATTAGGAAAGTCCTTTGCTAGATGCAGAAGCTCAGATTTTCTCCAGAGAACAAACCCTGACCTAGTAGCCTTACCATCACCTCCAGTAATCTTGAAGGGGTGTGGGTCGGGCAAGCCTGCTGAGTCAGAAGGGTAAAGGGGTAGTTAAGAGAGGTCTGGGTATATGGGAGAGGAAGGAAGAGGGTCACAGAGGCTGGAGGAGGAGGAGGAATAGAGATGGGAGGAGTAAGAGAAGGAGAGGGGAGGGGAGGTAAGGGCAGAGGAAGGAAAAATAGTGGTCTAAATATTTTGCATGCACCATTTTTTTTTTTTGTAGTTTATGAAGTCTTTTTAATTTCAGATTAGTCTCTTTAAGGGAGGCTATGAGAGACTCTTGATTTAGAAGACTTGAAATACTAATCATAGAATGATCTTCATTGCTTTTGGGAAGTTCGATAGCCTCTTTGTTCCAATTGAGCATGCCGATAAATTAGAGACTACGTAAGATTCTCACTGCGGCCAGCAAGGCTTTCCATCATTCCACGTTAGATTTATCCAGGATCTGAAGTGTTTACAACTTTTCTGTAGTTCTTGAACATGTAAGCCACTGGAGTCCCTGCTGACTGCTGAGCAGAGACTGACTCCTTAGAACCAAGCTTCTCCCAAACTGGCCCATTAGAACTAAGGTTCTCTATAACCACACTCACCTTATGAAGGCGTCCCTTAGACTGTTCTTAGCGTGAGCATCCTCAGGAAAGTTTATGGACCAGCTGAGTCAGGCTGGTCTGGGAAGTTATCCTCTCCAAATCTGGGGCAGTGAGGGAAGGTCCATGTGGAGGGAACCAGGAAAGCTGGGATGCCCCTCCTCCCCCAGTCCGGGGGCCAACAAAGATGTTCCCTCTGGCATCTGGATGCGGGCAACCAGGACAGGGACAAGGAGGGAGCTGGGGAGAAATGATGGGAAGGGGTGGAGAGAAAGTCTCTGAGATCTTCATCCTAAAAGCAAGAGATCTTAGTACTTACCCTAATTCCTCCCAGCGAGGTTGGGGGGACAACCGAGCTGTCAAGGGGCTCCTGCAGACTTCAGTGTGTTGACTTCTGATCTGCAGATCCCATCCTCGTGGGCTAATTGTGTCAACTGAAGAAATGACAAGGTTCACGAATTGGGAGAGTTTTATTTTTCAGAGTTACAGGCTGCAGGGTGGCCATTCTGACAGGCTAGGAAGCATAGCTTCAGGCACAAGCTGATGGCATGTACTTCCTATCAATCTTTTCAATTTGCAGTTTAATAAATAAAAAGATCATTAATGTTCATATGCTTATTTCTTTTTTTTAGTCTGTGACTATCTTTTCACATGTAATTGTGAATTCATTATTTATGAATTCCTTATTTGTGTCTTTTGCTCATTTTTCTCTGATTTTTCACATTGATTTATAAGAGCTCTTTACGCAGCAGGGAGAGTAACACTGTATCATTTATGTGCAATATTTTCCCCAGTTTTTCATTTGTCTTTTAACACATTAACTGCCATGTGAGTTGTATTTAACTCACACTAGTTTTGAGCCTGGGGCCTTGTGAAACGTATGTAACTCACAGGTCTCTTTACCGTGGGAGCCGTGTGAACTATTTTTCAAGTCACATATAACTCATGCACAGAAAACAACAAAAAATAACAAAAAATTAGAAAGGATCATTTTGTTTTCAAAATTTTTTATTCTGTTTTCATAATAAAACATCATGGCCCCAAGGAA
The DNA here is from genome assembly GCF_000956105.1 of Propithecus coquereli. Lineage (NCBI taxonomy): Eukaryota > Metazoa > Chordata > Mammalia > Primates > Indriidae > Propithecus > Propithecus coquereli. Next base: position 2,037,902 of record NW_012147523.1, on the reverse strand, counting down.
AAATTTTTTTTCTAGTGTGGCAGTCAATGTGTTAACCTTGTTTCTGGTAATAATTTTCTTTTCTAGTTTAAATATTCTATATTTTATCTGGTTGAGATCAATAAAATCTTTTCCTTTATGGGAAGTATCTAGTATTCATGTCAAGCCTCCTCCCTCTCATCATCAGAAAGAAAAACACTAAAGAGAACATTTTTAAAATTAACTATAATGACTCTAAAACCTAGATTATATCACTAGAGATGGTTAGAAAACATAAGTGAATAAAAATGTTCAAAAAACCTCATCTAATAAGGTGGTAACTAAATATGAGGGCTGTCTGGAAAGTATCCAGCCTTGAACTATGAAAAATAGTATTAACTATGGCTGGATACTTTCCAGACGGCCCTTGGATAGTTTTAATAATATGTGTAATGCAAAAGGTAACCATTGTGTTATAAGATATTAACACGTGAGGATTTTAGGTGAAAAAGGCTATGAGGGAAATTCTTTTGTACTTTTTTGGTAAATCTGAATTATTTGAAAAGTTTTAAATGTTCTTAATACCTTTCTACAGGTAGACATTAGCATTAAAAATAGAATGAATACTTTTCAAAACATAAGTGAAAGAAAAGCACAGAAAAGATAGCCCATTAAGGAAAGTACAGAACACAAATGAAGCCACATGGAAGAATCAGACACGTAATTCTGATACTTCTTATATCCACTGTTTTTTCTGCATCTTGTAGGTGTCCAAAAGCGAGGCAAACGTCCCTGTCCAGAGCTGGCCCGCATCATAACTGATTATTTCCCTGACCTTTCATCTCTGCTGAAACAGCCGGTTGCCACAACCTTAGAGTCAGATGTGACTTATTGTCTAGCATGCATTACTTCATTTAATCTCCCAAACCGTCTTGTCAGTAGTTTTTATCTCAGCTCATAAATAAAGAAACCAAAGCTCAAAGATATTTAAATAAAACTGCCCCTGTTAAACTAGTAAGTAGGAAAAGTTAGAGTCAAACTCAGGATAAGATTCCAAAACTCATATCCTCCTGATATTAAGAGGGCACCACGCTCCCCCTTGAGTACCAGCTTTAACCAAACTCTACTCACCTTCACTCACAAACATCTGCTGAAAAGTACCTGCCCCAAGAAAACCGGCAGTGTCATTGAACATCAAGACTTCCCTTCTGCCACATGAAAAATAAGCCACACCTACGGTCTGTGAAGTGTATAAAAGGGGATGCCCAAAGAAGAGGCATAAACACTCAGCTGACAGTTTATTGACCTTGCTCTCTTGACACTCAGAGAGACAAAGATGCAGAAATAAAAGCTACAGCGATGACCCTGAGCCACTTACAACATCCTGAACATTAGGCAGGAGAGCGTGTAGGTTCGAACAATGACAACCTGGCTGATGATTCTAGGCTAAACAGGTAAAGAAGAACTTCAACACACAGAGACAGCAGCCATCGCCACACTAAGGAAAGGAGTTATGAAGATCATCAGGCCTTAACTCCCTACTTCCTCCCCTCCACCGCCCAGAGCTCACCTGTATTTTTGCCTCTGTCCTTACCCTCCCCGCTCAGAAGGGGGCCCTCCGTCCCCTCCAAGGCTAGTTCACCTCAGTCCAGACTCCACATCCACCCGGCTCTCTCCTCAGGGACCCTGTTGCAGTGATGATTTCCCTAGTTGCTCATCTCTTTAATCTTTTGCCATTGATTCTTTGCCTTCAATTTATTTTTTAAAGTAATATTCTCTTCACTGTACCTTCCCCTCAAATGTCCACCTCTAATGGCAGGGGCCGTGGGTGGGGGAAGAAGGTGACAATGAGGACACACAGGCGAGTTTGGGGGAGTGACGAAAGGTTCTATATTTGATTGTGGTGATGATTATATAGCTGTATACATTTACTCACATTCAAAGATGTGCTACTCGTGTCAAATATTCTTGAAAATGTCATCTTCACCTGTGTACACACGTCTTTACCTCCTCCTCCCTCTTTAACTCCAATCTGAGTTCTACCGGCATCGCTGTGCTGAAACCACGCATCTCACTCACCTCCTCTTCTTGCCACACGTGCTCCCTCTCAAGAACTCCCTGGGAACCCTTCTGACCCATCTTTGACATACTTCTGTGACATATGGATAGAATCATGAAAATACAGTATCTTAGGGGTCTGGTTTTACATATTTGTTATCATACCGTGCATATGATTCTGCAACTTGATTTTTTTCTTAACATTAAGTTTTTGAGTTCTCTCCATGTTGATGTAGGTCATACATTTTACATTTTATTCATCCATTCTCCGGCTGATGGACATTTAGGTGGTTTCCAATTTTCTACTACTAAAAATGGTAGCTGTAATGAACATCCATGCAAGACCTTCTCAAGTGGACCCACATGGAAGTGGAACCGCTGTACCACATGGCACATACGTGTACAATTTTCCTAGATACTTTCACAACGGTTGTATCAAGTTCACTTCCATCAGTGCTGTATAACCACTCCCTATCCCCCATATTCTTGCCAACACTTGATGCCGTCAATTTTTACATTTTTCCCAACTGGGTGTGAGTAAAACAGAATCTCTTCCTACTACTGAGGCTTAATACTCTTTTCAATTCAGTTTCTTTTCTGAGCTTCCTGGTCATCTATCTTGTGCCCATTTTTCTATAGGGCCTTATATATATATTTTTTTACAGCAGTTCTTTTTATATTCTGTATGTGAACCCTTTCTTTACATGTTGCAATTATGTTTCTATCCATACAAGGATCTTCTCTCAAACCTTTTTTATGAAATTAGGCACTAGTAGTTTTAAAAAGTAACAAGCGATTCTGATGTGGAAACAGACTTGAGAGACAGGGTTGCTGAAAAATTTCAGAAAACTAAGTAGCAATGAAATGATAAAACTTACAGAATAAAAAATGGAACATGAGTATTATGCTGCACTTCCAACCTGCCTTTTCTCATAATTACCATGAAATCACAAACCAGTAAGAGATTAAAAAAAAATCTCACTGTGTGTTCGTGTTGCATTTCTTTAGTTTCTCCTCCAGTTCAGGTATATCCTGGAGATCTACTCCAGTAATGGTGTATCTTTTTAAATCCAGTATGTCTCCCTCTGGCAATGCAAGAAGAGATTATAATTTCAATAGAAATTAATCCAAAAGATTACAATTCAATAGATACGGTTTTTCAAAATTGAAGTAACTTCACTGTTTTTCCCCAGTATAAAAATACAAACACATTGTTAAAAACATCAGATAAGAGGGGGGTGAAAATTAACTAGAATCGCATCTTCCAAAGATGACTATTAGTGTTTTAGTATGTAGCATTCCAGCCTTTTGTCCTATGTGCTTACGTTCACGTACACAACAAAAATACTTGTTCTCTCCTCACCCTCATGCAACACATCCTGAATAGAGAAAAAATGAGGCCATCCAATCAATACCTGTTCTGAAAACTGCTTTTCCCACTTAATAGCACCAGGGACATCATTCTCTATAACAATTTCACAGCATTCCACTGAGTGGATTAAAATTGGACATGTGGTATTTCCGATTTTTCTCCATCTTTGGCACTGCAACAAGCATCCTTGTATATACGTCATGAAGCACCTGCCTAGTTATTTCTTTAAAGTAAATACTAGGAGTGGGATTAAGAGATAGAGGGTAAGCCTGTTTCAACAGTGGTCCCCACTCACAGGCTGTTATGTTTAAAAGAACACTTGCCGGGTGTGGTGGAGTATGCCTGCAGTCCTAGCTATGTGGGAGGATCGCATGAGCCCCGGAGTTCGAGGCCATCCTGGGCAACATAAGTGAGATCCCATCTGTAATAGGCTCCATCTCCTGAGTTCCTGATTCGGTAGATCTTTCAGTAGTAGAAGTTTACATTTCTGATAAGTTCCCAGATGGTATTCACGCTGTTATTCTGGAACTACACTTTCAGAACAACTGGTACAAATGAAATGAGATTAGCAATAAAGTTAGGAGATGGGTACATGGAGGTTCATCGATCTAGTCACAGTATGTTTGTGTATGCTTGAAATTTTTTCAATAGAAAGTTAACAAAAATTTTTAAAAAGAAAGAAAATTGTTGTATTGTTTACTCCAAGTAGTACCTACTCGACTTCCTCAAGGGAACAAACCATGGAAGGAGCTGAAACATCCAAGAGCCATCCTGTATCACTGCTAATAATTCAGGTGTTCTCTTGGCTCTGAGAAGCCTCAGCAAGAAGTGCTGAACAGGCTGAACTACCGCACGTAAGTAGGTTCTCCTGTGCTGTCTTCATAATCCTGCTTGTGCGGTTCAAATACATTTGGCCACACACCATAAGCTAAAAAATACCCCTTCTAGGAGCCTGCCAGATGTCAGGAAAGCAATAAAGGGCAAGCAGGGAAGCCAAAGTTTGCCCCAGGGAGCCACAATGCACCAGTCAGGAAAGTAGTATAAAGAACATCTAGGTACTTGTCTGCCCTATTATGAAAAGAAACAGTTCCCAAATGCCTGTGTGACTTCTTGAAAATAACAAATATATTATTAATAAGAACATTTGGAATGAGTTTTTCCACCTCTAACCAAACAACAACAAATAACATGCCAGAATCTTGAAGCATGCAGTTGCCCGGTACCAGGTAGTTCACGGAGACATCTTACTCAGATTAGGATCAAAAGGTAGCACGAGAAGCAAAAATCGCACGCCATTCTGATGACTCCTATTAACTGAGCACAAAGCACAGCAGAGGTGAGGGGGTCAGGGACTTGAGGCTCCAGCCGTATTCTGCTGCATGTTGGCATAACACACGGGAAGCACTGGATGAGATGACCTTGAGATCCGTCTAACAGTTCGATCTGATGACCCTAGGAACACGCCACCGTCACGATTCCATTGCTCCTTGTCAATCAGGGGCTACTCAAGCTGTGTGGAGATAACAGGTCCATGTTCTGTCAATGGATGACTTGCCATCACTTTGCAGGGAACAGAACGTGTCTGTGGAGGACACAGGCTCAGAGCAATTTCAAAGGAGTTTTACTATTCTGGGAAAATGTGCTATTTTAATAAAATCTAGCACTGGCAAAAGACCATGGGAATGACAGAAAAACCCTGGTATGTTTGGAATGCTTCTGTGAGCTGGTGAGAAAAATAACTTGCTCCCCCAAATGAGTCCACAATCCCTTCTTTTTTTCTATATTCTACTTCACAAGAGAAAAATGAAAGGGGACCGAAAGCATTTTGTGTGATTCTGATAGAAGAACTTTCTAAAGGAACAGACCATACTCACCCTGTTCTGGAAAGCCAATTCACATTGATGTAAAACCTCTGTATTGCTACTAGTAGTTCTTTGTGCTCAATACTTCTTTAGAGGTTTGATTTCTAAGAGAATTTAAGAGAATGGAGAAACCCTAAAAATAGAACACCATAATACGGTTTAAAAACTTAAGAATCAATTTATACATGGCAAGAGTGAAAAGACGGTTACGAAAATCCTCACTACTCAGGCTTGGTCATTACGGATTTAAAGCAGTGGTTCTCAACTAGAGCAACTGCGCCACTAGGGAACATCTGAAAAAGTCTGGAGACGTTTTTGGTTGTCACAACTAGGGTGTGCTGCTGGCATGTAGTGGGTAGAAGACAGGGATGCTGCTAAATGTCAAACAATGCCCAGGACAAGCCTCCGTAACAGAGAATTATCTAGCCCCAAATGTCAATGGTGCTGCATTAAAGTTACATACAAAAATCCAGGCCAGGCACGGTAGCTGATGCATATAATCCCAGCACGTTGGGAGGCTGAGATGGGAGGATCACTTGAGGCCAGTAGTTTGAGACCAGCCTGAGCAACATAGTGAGTCCCCACCTCTGCAAAATATAGAAAAATTAGCTGGGCGTGGTGGTGTAGCCTGTGGTGCCTGTAGCCCAGCTACTTATGATGCTGAGGGAGCAGGATCACTTGAGCCGAGGAGTTTGATGTTGCAGGGAGCTGTGATGATGCCACTGTGCTCCAGTCTGGCCAACAGAGAGAGACCTTGTCTCAAGGAAATAAAAGAAGAAAAAGAAATGGGAAATACATACTGCTATTGTTTAAAGCAGGAACCATGCTAAAGAGGCCTTTGGTTTAATTGTAGACACTACACACAGTAAAAATTCAGTGGATACGGGTCTCCTGTTAGACAGCTAAACCTTGCTATACCTCAAAATAGCTAAAGATATGCTCACGAGAATTTTCTATATGTTTCAGTGTTTTTTAGGCCATTAGTTTCTTTCCTATTATCAAACAAAACTTTGAGATAGCTGTGATTTGTCATGGATGATAAAAAGAATTGACTCAGAGTCCCGTGAAGCTTCGTTCACTCAGAGCTCTAACCAGCTCAGTAGTACTTTGCCGTTCCCAGAGAATGAGAATTGCTATTTATCAGTTAAAAAGCATATTAATATAAGTATGATTTTATATAAGAAAAGGGTAAAAAACTTATAGGACAAACTAGAAAAAATAAAGCTTGAAAAATATTTCCAGTGTGTAAGGATTAAACATCTCTAAAGCACAAGCTGAAACTCACATTTATTAAAATCTTTTTAAACATAAAAATAAGGTATTTATTTATTTATGAGACAAGGTCTTGCTCCGTGGTCATAGCTCACTGAAGCCTCCAACTCCTGGCATTGAGAGATCCTCCTGACTCTACCTCTGAGTAGAAGCTAAAACTATTATGTTTATTAAAAATTTTTAGATATAAGAATTAGGATTTCATTTAAATGACTCATTTAGAAGGGCAGGGGGAAGGGCAGTGTAGGTAAAATGATTAAGAAGCCTTGAACTTGAGCTTCAAGTCAGGGTTTACATTGTAGCCCCACCCCTTCCCAGCTAGGTGACCTTGGACAAATTAACTTCTTTAATCCTCAGTTTCCTTGACTGCTAAAAAAGGATCACAACAGCACTTAATTCATGAGTTGCTGTGAGGACTGAATGAGAGAATCCAAGTGAAGCACTTAACATGGTACTAGGCAAAGAAAAGCTCGCAGCAAAGATTAGCAAACAAGTCATCTCCAACTTTCCAGACTCCTTGAATACTGGACTCAAGATGGCCGTCATAATATCTCATGTATAACAACTAACTTCAGCCTTCCATTCATTCATTTACACAGAAAACACCCACTTACAAGGCATCTATTCTGGGATACGCGACTTTCTATGCCCTGGGGATAAAGAAGTAAACAAAATACACACAAAAATTTCGATTATTAAACTATGATAGGTCATTTAAAAAATGTTCAGAGGAATTATATTAATGGATAGAAGAGTCCCAAAAGGCGGCACACAGCATTTTGAAGACTGCACAACATGCTAGATGAGGGTCCCAGGGCAGGAAAGAAAGCGGGATGGGGGTCAGAGGAAAGCAACATCCTCAAATGAGGCCTCTGGCATTCAAACCTGCTACCTACTGATAGCTGGGTCTCATTCTACCCAACTCTTTTTCTCCCAGCCAAAGCCACACTTATTTGTTGTGCAGCTTTCTTGAGATATCATCGGAATGTCCACTTCAAAATATTTATTTGGGAGAAGATCTTCATCCTGCGGAGAGGCACACAACAGCCTTTATACTCATTTCTTCACCCATACATTTACTGATCATCATCCATGCACCAAGCACTAGGCACCTAAGAGCAATGTGGTGTTTAAGGATTTAGACATATATTTCTTAAATTACTTTGGTATCAGCATGAAGAATGGACTTGGGGGAAGCAAGAATGGATAAAGAAAAAAGTCAAGAGGCCACTGTAGTCATCCAGGTAAGAAGGAAGGTCCAGGTAAGAGCCTGAACTAGAGACTGATGGCTGGGAAGGAGGTGGGGAGGAGGAGCTGGGAGGTGCTTTGGAGGCAGGATGCACACAGTATTTTTCAAAAAAGCAGCTTGCAATCTACTAGAGAGGGTCAGAAAGTTAATGTAGAGGGTTTTAGCCAGCACTGTTTGGGATGAAACAGAAATAAAATAAAATACCTAATGTCATAAAGCATTGCGTATATGAAGGGTAAGTATTACTTTCTGATACATTTTCTTCTCTGTCCTAGTGAAATATGGTAAAGTGGTAAAGAACAGGCACTCTGGAGCCAGGGGACAGGGTTCAAATCCTGGCTCCGCCATTTATCTGCTGTGAGGTCTTGGGAAAGTCACTCAACTTGCTGGGCCATGGTTTCCTCATTTGAAAAGGGAAGAAAATGCTGACACCTCATGGGGTTGTAACAACTAATGAGGTAATACATAAGGGACACTCAGAAGAGGCCTGACCTTAGTAAATGCCATGTGTGTCTTTATTATTTACGGACTCAAGTGCATAGATGTGGGTCCTCACTGAGCATGAAACATTCATTTCTTCCCATGGGCTGCAATCAAAGAAATATGAAAGACACACACACACAGGCACACACACAGCCCTGCTTCCCCCAGCTTGGTTGGTGGCTATACCCAACCCCATACAGTCAGCCATTAGTCATCCTAGCTCTCTCTACATCCCCTCCCCACCACCCAATCAACCAGCTACTCAGTCCTGCTGACTGTTCTCGAATCCATCCACTCCTCCTGAGCTCCATCACCTCCCATGCAGACTGTCACAACACCTCTTTCTGGTCTCCCAGCTCCACATTACTACACACTGTCCCACACACTGCATGTGGCCCTCAGTAGCTCTTCACACCTCAGCAAGAAACAAGGTTCTCCATAACCTGGCCCTCCTGCCCGGCCTCTCCCATTAGTGCTCCATTAACACTTAAATCCCAGATATACACAACCACTTACTTAAAATCAGAAGCCTGCTGGTATCCAGAACCTGGCAAGGGCTTCATGGGTGTCGTATGGGAGGAAGGGAAAGGAGAGTTAAGGAGGACATGTTGTATCTGACTTCAGCACTTGGGCAGGTACAAGAACCATTGGTGGAGACAGAAACAAGAGACAGAGAACAGGTATAGAGGGCTGGTGAAGCCTTGGGGGCAGGGGTAGCAGACCCCTGCAGACAGCATGATGGGGGCAGAAGTCATAAGCAGCCACATCCCAGAAGGAAAGTGACCCTTCAGAGAAAACATCAGTGTGTGAGATACAGCTTACCCCCCACCCACATGGAGACTGGTCCTCTGTTGAAATCCCAGGGGAGCTAGCCTGGGGTTTATCTTTTTCAAACCAGAACAGATAGTCTCACATCACATCCAAGGAGACCTGGGCTCA
>NW_012147523.1:2025391-2028659 GCF_000956105.1 Propithecus coquereli | reverse complement strand
GATCCTCCTGGCACAGTATCCTGAGATCCTGAGTAACTAGGACTACAGGTACTAGTGTGGTGGGTTTTGACCAGCATTGTTTGGGATGAAATAGAATAAAATAAAATAGCTAACACCAGGAAGCATCACATGGATGAAGGGTAAATATTACTTTGTTATACATTTTCTTTTCTGTTCTAGTGAAATATGGTAAAATTGGTAAAGAACAGACACTCTAGAGCCAGGCAGGCAGGGTTCAAATCCCAGCTCTACCATTTATTTGCTGTGAGGTCTTGGGAAAGTAACTCAACTTGCTGGGCCACGGTTTCCTCATCAGGAAAGTTGGAAAAAATGCTGACACTTCATGTGGTTGTGAGAATTAACGAGGTAATATACAAGGGGCACTCAGAAGACAGTTGACCTTGGTGAACACTCCCAGCAAACCAGGTTCCAGGCAGGACTGTTGCAAGAGATTTGGAAATAATAGAAATAGAGAAATAATAGAGACAGAGAAATAACCGAGACAGAGACAAAGTGCAGTTTAAAGTGATGGGGGAGTCAGGGGTCCTCCAGCATTCCCGTGAGATGTGAGGACCCGTGTGAAATCCCACATCAGTATTTATTGTTACAGCAAATAGTTGTCCTTGGTTAAAGAATTATGTGCACAGCTCATTCTTTGAGCTTTCCAGGGGACCTTACCTAATTCTGTCTACAAGAATAGATGGTTACAAAAGTCTTCTAAGATAAACATATTAAGCCCTAAGTCAGAAACAGATCTAGTTGAGCATACAAATTAAAGATAAAAATGTATAAAGTGAGAACACTGAGTCTGTGTGCTAATCTAATCTACTTCTCTAAATACAGAGACATGTGGTCAGGAGTGAAGCAGGAATAGCCTTGCAGTTTAAGATAGTTCCAGCTGCACGTTATCTGCTGGGCAGGCATTTTAATCAACTTCTCCACCAAGGACCCAAACCAAGCTTCTGCTCTGCAAAAAAGCTCAAGGCGATGGCCGGCAGCAAAGAAGAAATGCTGCTGTGCAGACATCCTCTGACAATGCCTCCACTGTTGGGAGCAGCTTCTATTCTGCGAACTAACACGTCCACAGATTCCTTCAAGGCAAAGCCCTTCAAAACTCCTGAAACCTTTCACGTCTCTTTGCCTGTTTTCCCAACATCACACCATGTGTTTCTTTATTATTTACAGACTCAAGTGCATAGATGTGGGTCCTCACTGAGCATGAAACATTCATTTCTTCCCACGGGCTGCAATCAAAGAAATATGAAAGGCACACACACAGCCCTGCTTCCCCCAGCTTGGTTGGTGGCTATACCCAACCCCCATACGGTCAGCCATTAGTCATCCTAGTTCTCTCTCCATCCTCTCCCCACCATCCAATCAACCAGCTACTCAGTCCTGCTGACTGTTCTCGAATCCATCCACTCCTCCTGAGCTCCATCACCTCCCATGCAGACTGTCACAACACCTCTTTCTGGTCTCCCAGCTCCACATTACTACACACTGTCCCACACACTGCATGTGGCCCTCAGTAGCTCTTCACACCTCAGCAAGAAACAAGGTTCTCCATAACCTGGCCCTCCTGCCCGGCCTCTCCCATTAGTGCTCCATTAACACTTAAATCCCAGATATACACAACCACTTACTTAAAATTAGAAGCCTGCTGGTATCCAGAACCTGGCAAGGGCTTCATGGGTGTCGTATGGGAGGAAGGGAAAGGAGAGTTAAGGAGGACATGTTGTATCTGACTTCAGCGCTTGGGCAGGTACAAGAACCATTCGTGGAGACAGAAACAAGAGACAGAGAACAGGTATAGAGGGCTGGTGAAGCCTTGGGGGCAGGGGTAGCAGACCCCTGCAGACAGCATGATGGGGGCAGAAGTCATAAGCAGCCACATCCCAGAAGGAAAGTGACCCTTCAGAGAAAACATCAGTGTGTGAGATACAGCTTACCCCCCACCCACATGGAGACTGGTCCTCTGTTGAAATCCCAGGGGAGCTAGCCTGGGGTTTATCTTTTTCAAACCAGAACAGATAGTCTCACATCACATCCAAGGAGACCTGGGCTCACAGATCTCAGCTGTGCACACTTAGAGCTGCAGCAGTACCTGCCTGCCTGCCGGTAGAGCTATGTATTAACAAAAGCTATTTCAAGATATTTGAAGGGTATGTGTACAGCAGGTATGGAAATAATTTCTAAGAGATTCCACAACACCATTTAAGAACTTCTAGTCATAGGGTACGAGAAGTTAAGGATCCTCTAAAATTCCAGAAGACAATGAGAACAATTAAAAGCAAATGCATGAAGGACAGCACAGTGTCCTACAGCTCTGAGACTTCTCACCATTTAAAGAGCTTCCCCATGCATGAGGTCACTTGATCCTCATAAGAATTCTGAATAAGAGGTCACTGTGGAAGGAAAGCTTTCAAAAAGCACACCTGGAGCTTTTAAGGAACAGATGTCCTCCTTTTCGGCTTTGAGAAAGGGGCAAAATGGCCACGGGAAGTGATGCTTCAATTTTTTATTTTGTGATTCTCTACTGCCCTTTTGACATTCCACACCCAAGTAGCTCCCATTTCATGAGTTTGTGTGGAAGATGCCCCAGTCTAGGAATAATGGCCCGAGGGCAGCCAGCAGCAGTATGTCACTAAGATTCAAAGGCAACCCAACAGGGCTGACCCCTTCGGACAGCCAAGAGTGAGCCTCCTCCCCCTACACAGCCGACTTCTTGTGCTCCTGAGATTACACAGAATAAGCCTAGGCAGTGTTCACAGCAGGAAGCCCATGACTTACAGCTAAACCTCTTGAAGTGCAACCAGGGAACCATCCCAGTAGAAGATACATGAGATAATAAGACCGACGCACTAGATTTTCCCCACACTTTTACAGAAACATATGTATCACTAAAACAGAGATTGGCAAACTGCAAAGAGCCATAATGTAAATATTTTAGCCACTGCAAGCCAGGATGGTCTCTATACTTAACTCTGCTGTCACAGTTGTCAAAGGGTTGCTAAAACACAATATGCAAATGTTCCAATAAAACTTTATTTACAAAAATATAAGGTGGGCCAGATTTAGCCCATGGCTATAGACTGCAATGCCTGCTCTCAAACTGTAAATGATCATAATATACATATTTTAAATGGAACTTTAGACTAATTAAAAAACCCCTTCTGCTCGATATGATTATCAATCAAAAATAAATTTTCACAAAAGGCTTTCAGATACTATGCAATTTTCCTTTTTCACTACTGACCACCTTTTTCTT
>NW_012147523.1:1998090-2025341 GCF_000956105.1 Propithecus coquereli | reverse complement strand
AAAGGGGCAAAATGGCCATGGGAAGTGATGCTTCAACTTTTTATTCTGTGATTCTCTAAGGCCCTTCTGACATTCCACACCCACGTAGCTCCCATTTCATGAGTTTGTGTGGAGATGCCCCAGTCTAGGAATAATGGCCCGAGGGCAGCCACCAGCAGGGTGTCACTGAAACTCAAAGGGGATACAACAGGGTCGACCCGTTCACAGATAGCCAAGATCGACCCTGCTTCCCCTACGCAGTTGACCCCTCGTGCAGAAACAGAATTACAGAGACATGAAGAAACTGAGGCCCCTTAAAGGGTTTCACTCACCCTTTATTCCTTTTCTGTGACAATACTGACCTTCCTCTACTCTATTCCTGCCCACTGCCTGCAGATGGGAATCTTTACCGTACAGTCCTGGGCTCCTGAGATTATACAGAACAAGCTCACGCAGTGGTGGCAGCAGGAAGCCCGTGACTCACACCTAAACCTCTGCCGGTGCAACCAGGGAACCATCCCAGCTGGAATGAGACCAATGGACAAAGGTTTTCCTACACTCTCATAGAAATGCATATCTCTCTAAAACAGGAATTAGCAAACTTTCTCTGCAAAGAGCCAAAAAATAAATATTTTAGCCTTTGCAGGCCAGATGTTCTTTGTTGTAACTAGTCATCTCTGCTGGTCATAGTTGTCATATAGCAGCTAAAGCACAATATGCAAACAAGTGTCAAGGGCTATGTTCCAATAAAACTTTATTTATAGAAACAGAAGGTGGGCTAGATTTGGCCTATGGGTTATAGATTGCAACTCCTGTTCTTTTCTTTGAGACAGAGTCTTGCTCTGTTGCCCTGGCTAGAGTGCCGTGGTGTCAGCCTACCTCACGGCAACCTCATACTGGACTCAAGCAATCCTCCTCCTGCCTCAGCCTCCCGAGTACCTGGGACTACAGGCATGCACCACCATGCCCGGCTAATTTTTTCTATATATATATTTTTAGCTGTCCAGATCATTTTTTTTTTTTTTTTTAGTCTAGACGGGGTCTCGCTTTTGCTCAGGCTGGTCTCGAACTCCTGACCTTGAGCGATCCACCCGCCTCGGCCTCCCAGAGTGCTAGGATTACAGGTGTGAGCCACCGTGCCCAGCCGCAACTCCTGTTCTGAAAGAGCAAACGAGAATATTATGTATTTTAAAAGGAACTGTAGACCAAAAAACAAACAAACAAACAAAAAACCAAAAAACCCTTTTGACCAATATAATTATCAACCAAAACAAAATGATTTCCACAAAGGACTTTCAGACATAATGCAATTTCCCTTTCTCATTACTGACAGACAAGCTTTTTCTTCAAAGGGCTACATAAGCCTCAGTGTACATTGGTCAGAAACAAAAACCTCAGATGTATTAATTATATTAACCCACCTATAAGACAGGGAAAAGCAAACCATGTGACCAAGGCAAAGGGGTCTCAGGTCCAACGGAGAGATTTCTCCAGCAGCCTCTGTTACAGTGAGGGGCACATTCTCTTAACACTATATTCTGCTCCAGTTCCTTACACCACACCATGGGACATGACATTAACAAAGACACAACAGTTCTACAGAAAGGGTAGGTTGCCAAAAAGACCCCCTTGAACAACCACAGGGGCTGTGGGGCAGAGGGAAGAGGAAGCAATTTGGAGTTTCATGAGCTGATCCCACTGCTCTTTCCCTGTTCCCATGCCACTGGCTGTGCGATCCTGGAAGACACGACCTCTCATAGTCCCATTTCCCCCAACTGTGTAAACCCCCCTCAGAGGCCTCTGATGTTAATTCATGACATCATGTATGTAAAAGTGCTTCACAGGTGTTAGTGGTCATATTGTGAAAGAAGGATGCAGAGGCAAACAAATGCCAGGACCATGTTGAGGCCACTCACTTCTCACTTCAGTAAGAGGAAGGTTGCGAATGCTGAGGACCAAAGACCTTAACAGGTGAGCAGATTAGGGGCAAAGTAGACTTGCAGGTCTGGGTCTTTGTCTGCAAGAAATGCGGGAAAAAGCATGTACCCATTACTGCCACATGACTGACTTGATAGAAGAACAAAGCAAAATCTGTAAAAACCTGTAAAAAAGAACAAGCAACCAGCGAGGACTCTGCAGGGAAAAGGTCTGCAGAAAAACCAACCCCAGGAGTCAAAGACCAGAATTTTACTCCTGGTTCTGCCACTACCTAGACACGTTTCCTTCCCTGTGAGTGGTGTTATTATCCCTACACTTAAACACTAAAAGGATAGTCAAGGAATCAAATCATAAAATGACTCCAAAAGAACTTTGCATCAGTATTATGACCACCCAGTCTTGCAAATCTCCAAATTTCACCCAAGATGCCATTGTGCCAACAAAATCTTAGTTATCATCAAAATTACAAACGCATAGGTTCTTTGTCCCAGCAATTCTACTGGTGGAATTTTTCCTCCTGGTGTATTTCCATACATAGAGAGGGAAAAACATGCAAAAAATTTTTATTATAACTCTGTAACGACAATTAGAAACCTAAAATATCTGTCACTAGGGCCCCGGTGAGATAAAATATGGGAGAGATGGTGGTCATGGCAGATGTCTAGGCAAGTGGGGACAGAGGTGAGAAACAAGCTATTACTGCATACTTTTTAATATATATTTTAAAAATGTTTTGAAGATGTTCACCTGGCTCAAAACCAAATCTAAACAATTGGGGAGGGAGAAGGGGAATTTTAACTTACTTTTAATTTTTAGAAGGTGGCATCCATCCCAGCCCCAAGGTTGAATTTGACAATGACATTCTGTCTTTCATGGAAATACTGTTAGAAGGTAGCTGACACCTTGGACCTTCAGCAAAATATCCTGAAGCAGAGAGAGACAATTTATCACCCAGTGATGAAAGAAACTACCCCTGCAAATCCTGCACTACCAGAAGAGCAAAACAGAAAATGCCTGGCTTTCTTCAGTGTCTTCCCACAGACTTTATGGGAGAAACAGCAAGTTTCAAATTTTTTTAAAAGCCATTTGAACCAAAGTAAGCACAATCTATTTAACAGAGGAATTAAGTACCTTAATAAAAAGTAAGATGTGCTGTAGTTTTATGTACGAAAGAAAAGTGTTTTATATCAAAATATCTGATCCAAATGCCTCTTTTGGAAACATGCCTTTTGTGGCTACAGTGAAAACTACTGAGGACTCTGGTAAAACTGAAAATTACGAGGTCACACAGAAAATAATATATTGGGTCAGGAAATTGGGCAGATCAACATTAAAGCAAAGAAAGCCACATTTCTTACCCCATTCATCTCAACCCTGAAAGTGTTGGGGTCTCTATGTAAAATGAAGGAGGGTGGGGCATTAGCAAATGACTGCCTAACAAAATGACCTGTTAAGCTTGGGTGAAGGGCTGGGGAAAAGGAGATGGGAAATGAAGAAAGGAAGATAAACTGTCTGCATTCTAAAGCTCTACTGATCAAAGTGTATGTGTGACTGTTAACAGGACACGATTATTTTAAGAACAAAATTAAAGAGTACCATTTAGAAAGTTTTATTGCAGTTTGACAAGGAATTATGTGTGTTCAATTTACTAATAATTTGGTATTGCATTTTATATGTCTTTATTTTTCTAGTAAATCATTTTATTGTATTTTACAGAGATATCATCTGTGATGAATTGGACATTGGAGGAAAAAACTCACCACACTCTGTTTGGGAGACACTCTCCTACTGAGCTGTGATCTAGAAGTTCAAATCTAGGGAGAGGAAGAAGGAAGGAAGGCTGGTTGGCATGCTGCTGGGGAGGTGGAGGCTGTCCTTGCTTCTGGACAAAGTGCAAAGTAAAGTACCTTATCCTTGTCTTCAGGAACCATCGCTTTAAAATTTCTTTGCATTTCTTATAGAACCCATGTACAGGATCCATCTTTAGTGCCAAGAGCCCCTGTACACACAAGAATTATGGTCACTTGGTGAATTTCTCCATCTAGCTGAGAAGAAGTCATGCTCCTGTCTCAAATCCTTTGACTTCCTTGATGGAAATTATTTGCAGAGCCTAATAGTGTTACTAACACTATCATTCAGCAACAAAAAATAATTCCCCATTTCCTTTCTCTTGGGCTCTACCCCACTAAGGCAGCCGAATCACTACCTTTCCAGCATACTCTAGGAACTGGAACTCAACTAATTCAGGCTGCTGCCATTCAAGTATTCCAGACAGCACATAAACACCCAAACAGAGACTTCTCTTTGCTCTTTTGGAGCTCAAAAGGAGTGGCGTTAGAAATCGCACTCAGAAGCCATAGTCCAGACATGTTCCTGAACAAGGTGCCTATTGGTGCAAGCTTCAAAAGGGCTACTTAAATGGCCAACCCCATTCATACTGTGAGCCAGGAAAGGAATAGAAATCTGTTGATGAATCTTGAGAGCCAAATCTTCCGAGCTTAGGCCAGCTGCCGTCACCACCTCTGAGACTTTCTTCATCTGAGAATTACCAGGTCTGACAACACTTTCCCTCCAGCCTACAGTGATGGGCATGAACAAAGCTGTGTAAAACTCACTTCCTCTATGCCAGGAGTTAGCTACTCTCCCAGCAAAACAGGTCCCAGGCAGGATCGTCACAAGAGATTTGGAAATAATAGAGACAAAGAAATAACCAAGACAAAGTGCAGTTCAAAGTGATGAGGGACTCAGGGGTCCCCCAGCATTTCCGTGAGCTGTGAGGCACTGAGTGAAATCCCACATCAGTATTTATTGTTACAGCAAATAATTGTCCTTGGTTAAAGAATTATGTGTACAGCTCATTCTTTGAGGTTTCCAGGGGACCCTTACCTAATTCTATCTACAAGAATAGATGGTTACAAAATTCTTCTAAGATAAACATGTTAAGCCCTAAGCTAGAAACAGACCTAGCTGACCATACAAATTAAAGATAAAAATGTATAAAGTGAGAAAACACTGAGTCTGTGTACTCATCTAATCTACTTCTCTAAATACAGAGACATGTGGTCAGGAGTGAAGCAGGAATAGCCTTGCAGTTTAAGATAGTTCCAGCTGCACGTTATCTGCTGGGCAGGCATTTTAATCAGCTTCTCCGCCAGGGGCCCAAACCGAGCTTCTGCTCTGCAAAAAAGCTCAAGGCGATGGCCGGCAGCAGAGAAGAAATGCTGCTGTGCAGACATCCTCTGACAATGCCTCCACTGTTGGGAGCAGCTTCTATTCTGTGAACTAACACGTCCACAGATTCCTTCAAGGCAAAGCCCTTCAAAACTTCTGAAACCTTTCACGTCTCTTAGCCCATTTTCCCAATACCTCTATACTTAACCACCTTCAAGCTGTGCACCTGGGCAGGGACCTTACAATCTCCAGCCTCAGGGAAGATTCAGAAAGACAGACGAGGGGTGAAAACTCAGATATGCTCACTCCAAAACAGACAAATGCCTTTAAAAAGTCTTTTCACAGAAGAACCCAATTAAATCCACAGAAACAGTCCACACATCTAAATGAGCTTAGGCAAAATGGAGCCCTTTCTTTCTCTACTGAAACAATAGAAGAATGATGCAGTATTCGAGACCCTCATCCTCACATTTTTTTTTTTTTTTTTTTTTTGAGACAGAGTCTCAGTCTACTGCACTGAGTAGAGTGCCGTGGCACCAGCCTAGCTTACAGCAACCTCAAACTCCTGGGCTCAAGCGATCCTCCTGCCTCAGCCTCCCGAGTAGCTGGGACTACAGGCATGCGCCACCATGCCCGACTAATTTTTTCTATATATTTTTAGTTGTCCATCTAATTTCTTTCTATTTTTAGTGGAGACGGGTCTCGCTCTTGCTCAGGCTGGTCTCGAACTCCTGAGCTCAAACGATCCGCCCGCCTCGGCCTCCCAGAGTGCTAGGATTATAGGCATGAGGCAACGCGCCCAGCCCTCACACGAGTTTTATAAAGCAGTTTCACATTTATTTTAATCAGTATAAGAGTAGAAGTGTGAAAAATAAAGATTTATATTTTTTAGAATAAAAAAACCATAATTCCTGGGGCCCGCTGGGTGGAGCGGAGCCACCGGCGGAGGGGCGCGGGCCACGCTGCTGCTCTGTGCGCTGGGGAAGAAATGAGGTAGCAGGTACTCGGGCGCACTGCAGTGGCATGGACAAAGGCACTAAGTGCTGGGACGTGTGGTGAACAAAACAGATGAGACCTTGATCCTCATAGAACTTACAGGCCAGCAGCAGGTGTTTGGTGAAGACGGCTTACCCAGATCACTACTACCTGGAAGTGACTGATATATCCTGGTGCAAACCTTCAAGGAGAAGCAGGCAAGACAACATGAGCCAGCCACTGAACAAAAGGGCAAAGACAAGTGGCCGGAAAGCAGGGCTAAACCAAGGCAAGCCGAGCCCAGCCAAGCCCAGCAGGCAGAAATGGAACCTCTCAGCACATCATGGGTCTTCTTGCACGATGACAATGTGTGTTCTGAGACTAGCCGTCCAGCTCTTGAAGAGGATGTCTTCCCCGACTGTTACATAGAATGCATAATAAGAGGTGAGTTTTGTGAACCCATCCTGGAAGAGGACTCACTTTTTAAGTCCTTAGAATACCTAAAGGAAGGACCAGACCAAGAGCCTCCTCACCAGGTTCTTGGAGCAAGCTCCTTTCTGCAGTGTTCCTTAGAGCGCACGAAACAGGGGGCTACACAAGAGCTTCTCCAAGAGACTGATGAAGAGAATTCACTTGAGTATTCTGAGTACATGACAGGCAAGAAGCTTCCACCTGAATGAATACCTGGAGTTGACTTATCAGATCCTAAACAGCTCGCAGAATTTGCTAGAAAGATGCCCCCCCAAAATAGAGATTTTCTACAGACCGTCGCTTGTCCTCAGAGTGGATGCCCCTGAAGGTTGAGGAACGCACCTGCTCTGAAAAAGCACCTCCTCGTTCATGCTCCCCGAGACCACGTGTGTGCGGAACGTGGGAAGGCGTTCGCTGAGAACTCCAAACTAAAGAGACATTTTCTGGTTCATACCAGAGAGAAGCCATTCCAGTGCACTTTTGAAGGGTGTGGAAGGCGTTTTTCCCTGGACTTCAATTTGCGTACACACGTGCGCATCCACACTGGGGAGAGGCATTTCGCGTGTCCCTGCATCAGGAGGTTTGTTCAGTCAAATAACCTGAAAGCTCACATCTTAACTCATGTGAGGGCACAAAAATTCATGTGAAGAAGAAGATGGAAGAGAGTCCTCCAACAGGATGAGCCTATTAACAGAAGAGTGATCAGCAACAAATATACCTCATTGATTATTGTCTTTAAATCATCATTACAGCCCTAAAAGGCATATTTTTTAGTGTTAATAAGGTGCTCCTATGCTTTGGGATACCATTTTTAAAACATCTTGTATTCTACAGTGTGCTTCCAACAGGAAGGTCAGTGGCAAGTTTATTTCAAAAGCATAATCTTTAATATATTATGTATTGGATTATTGGATGTGAGACTTATTTTCACATACTATAAATATGAAAATAACTTTGATTTTTAGTTTTGTAGTTTCCAGTTGCTTAGCTTTTGCCTTTTAAATATATACTTCATGGCACATGTGATAATCCTAGAAATTTCCAATCCTAAAGAATGAAAATTTTGTAGTAGTCAATAAATAAATGAGTAGTTTTAAACATTTTTAAAGTTAAATGTACTTTTTTTATGATTTTTGTTTTCTTATTGTACCAAACTATTGAAATCATAGATGTGTGTGATTGATGTTAATACATTTGAATCCATTTTAGATATTTCTAAATAAAAGCATGTAAACCCCCCCCAAAAAACAAAAACAAAAAAAAACAGTAATTCCTGACATGAACGGTTTATAATAAAAGATACATAAATGGGTTTTAAACATATGAAAGTTATGACCAATCTCACCTAAAAGAGGAATAGAAAATAAAATTACAGTAACGTGCCATTTTTCATTTATCAGATTAACAAAGAGTAAAAAAGTTCTTAATACACCATGTTGGTGAGGCTATCAGGAAGTAAGCATTTTCATATATTGTTGGAAAGGGTGCATGCTGGAACTCCCTACAAGAATGAGTCTCTACAACCTCAGGCCTTCTGGCTGAGATGTTGCGGAGGGAGATGTGGTCACTGGCCTCTGTTAATTTCAGGGGCTTCCTTTCTTTAGTCAGTCTCACGGTGCTGGATGGAAGGGTCATGCCAGTAGCCAATGCTTATTGAAAATCTGCAAAGGATGAAAAAGGAGGCCGGTGAGGAGAGGTTAGCAGGTTCAGGCCAAGGTTCCACGGCCAAGTTCCCAGGAACCAGGTCAAGAATCCAGAGGAAAACGATCCACCTCAAAAGGCCAACAAATGCACACGAGTGCCTCATTACAAATGTAAAGGCTATCCATCCATTCATCTTTACAGGCACATTTTCCAAGGTGGTCACTTCTCATCTGTCTTTCCTACTACTGCTAACTTATTTCAGAGAACCCTAAATAGCAAATAACCTCATCTCATATCTCATATAGAAGACTTGCAACCATGTATTTATTCAGCAAACTCATTGGCCAGAACTAGACAGTAAAAACTAAACAGAAAGTTCTGAGGCCAGAGGAAGGGAGACTCAGAAATATTTGGCAAATATCACTAAACCTAAGTAATTCTCCCAACTCTGTATTAAGTGCCAGTCATTTCACCCTTAGGGAGGTCATAGAGGGGAAACCAGGAAAAAATGAACAAAACAAGTACAACTTGGAAAGTGCTATGGTAGCCTAAATTCTCTCTACCACAGTCTGCGCCAAGAAGTTAAAGCTTCGTGTTTCAAGCCTGGGAGCTGAAATCCTTATTATCACTGGAAGCCTTCTAGCAACGATTAGATCCAGCCTTAGGACAACTGAGAAGTCATGAAAAGAACATGGATCTCTAAGGCTACGCTCAGCTGCTTGGGCCTGCAGACTGCTCTACAGCTCAACGTATATTCTGAGAGATAAGGTCTTTTCACCCTTTGAGCCAACTTGAGACAGGCTTCTGTTACTTGCAGCCTAATACATCCTAACTGATACGCTGAGTGATAACCCCATTTCCATTTGCTTGATAAGTGAGCTGAAATTTAAGGGGTCTGTGTGCTGTGTTTTGAAGGTAGATTCTGAGCTCCTGGAAGCAGATAATACAGCTTTTCCTTATATCAACCAACAAGGCTTACATCTGCCTTGACTCAATAGGTGAATTATGTACAAACATGTCTCCCACAGTCTCTCTCATCCACAGACGCCTGTAAGGAAACACATATGTTCAGCTGTTCTATGCAGCAACTCAACACAGACACGTGCAAAGTATTCACTAACGAACAGGATTTGCCATACACGCCCAGTCTAAGGAAAAAAGCACAGACACAGTACTTCATAACAGTAAACTAGTTCGGTTATCTAAAACACTGTGTTTCAAATACTGAGTTGTGATTCATTAATAGGATGAAATCAATTAGTCTGCAAAGGTGCATTTTAAAAAAAATTAAGTAGAATAGAGTAAAATAGAAAATAACATGCATTACACAGTGTTAAAATTTTCATGACACTTTTGTTTCAAGTGTGCATCAAGGGTATAAGTGCAATGAAAAATGATTTTTCTCACCCTGAGCATCAGTTCTAACCAGTGTTTACTGATTTCAAAGGAATCTTCTATTGCCATCTAGTGGTAAACTCCAGATCTGCAGTTGAAACAAGAATTGTAGACTAGTAACTGCACAGATAACCCTCATCTCACAATTCTAAGGGTTGGAAGGGAACTTAGTAATGATCTAGCCAACTGCAATTCCAGTGCAAGAATTGTTTCAATAATATCAAGTCACTGCTTGACTACTCCCCCAAGGAAGGCACTTGCTTTTCTGCTAAGCAACTGTTGAAAACCGATCAATTTGCCCCCTTCTGGGAGCCATAACTTGTTGGACTTACTACTGCCCTCTTGGATAACAAAGAGTTTCTGTTCCTCTCAACTCTGGATTATTCAACACTATTCAATACGACTGATTTAGTCAAGCAACATTTGAGTGTCTGCTAAGTGCTAGGCACTGGGGATAGAGTGGCGAACGAGAAAGGATTGAGACAAAGATAAAAGATTGTGAGGAATGAAGAATATGACTAATACAGAGGATGAGGGTGAAAAGGGGAAGGCATCTCTGCAAAGAGGATGGTCACGCTGGGCCCTGGAGAATGGGAGACAGTCAGCTGTCCGAAGACATTCCAGACAGGCAGAGCAGCAGAGAAAAATGCCCTGGTTGGGCACAGACTTGAGCCCTCCAGTAGCACAAAGGAGGCCTGAGGGCTGGAGATCAGGGAGAACCAGGAGAACCTAGAGAGGAGGGTGGAGGGAGAAGCAGGCTCAGGTACCTGACTAGCAGGTGTCTGGCACTGACCTTGGTCAGTCACGTACCGAAGGACAAGGAGGTGGTGAGATGCCTGGGACATGACACAAATATATCCAATCACTAATTCCCATTAATTCCCACTTCCTAATGCTTCCAACATTTGTCTTTGTCCATTCCTCAAAGCCAGATCACTGCAAGAGGCTTCCATGCCCCAAGGAGAAAGGATCTCATTGTTTGGCCTGTCGGAGTGGCCAAGATAAAAAGACTGAGGACACACTGTTGGGAGAGTAAGGAAGAGGGCACTGTCAGGCACCACTGAGGGGAGTTCTGAAGGGAGATGAGCATCAGGTTTCAGGATTTACCATCGTTTAGAGATGAACTCAAATTACAGTGCATCCATACAATGAAATACTAACCAGTCATTTAAAATATAAACTAGAAGAATTAGACCTGGCAAAATCATAGGTAGCATATGTGCCCATAAATACCCATGTGTGTGTCTACATTATACAGAGAATTACCAGGGTATTGACACCAAAATATTAGCAAAATTATCTCTCAGATTTTTGGTGGGATTTTTTAAAATTCATCTATAACCTAAATTCTCTAAATTAACCATATGACATATTTTATCAACCTGAAGATGGCATCAATAGCAAGATGTACCACCAAGGAAGAAAAACTACTGCCAATTAAATTGACTTTTTCTTATCACCTAGAATTTTAAATTTTGTGTTTATGGAAAAAGTTCTTTGGACTTATTTAAAGAGGTGGTCATCATATCTCTCTCTGACACACACACAAAAAGGAAAAGATGAGCAGAATAAGTTGGTTAAATCTTCGTTTTCAGGATGTCTTGATGGCACACACTATCAACTGTTGTGTCATCAAGGGCCTTGGTGATGAAGCATTTCTTAGGAGAGCTCCACCATTCTAAGATTGTCTTCCAAACTGCTGACCCTCACTCTAAATGTTAATGCTAGTTCTTTCTTGATCTCATCAGAAGGTATCAATAGATGGTTTTTGAACAGCAAGCAGGATTTGTGCTCCTTTTTCAAATGGTCCTTAAATGGTATCTGAATTGAAGCATCCAGGGGCTGCTTGACTGAATTGACTTACACACTCTGCAAAAATGAACTCATAGTACATAGGTAGGTCTATTTCTGGACTGTTTCATTGATCTATTTGTATATCATATGTCAAGACCACAATGACTTGGTTACTATAGATTTACAGTAAGTCTTAAAATTAAGTAGCACAAAAAATTAGCAGTATAAGCTCTCCAACTTTGTTCTTCTTTTGAAGATTTTTGTGGCTATTCTCGATCCCTTGCATTTTCATATACATTTTAGAATCAACTTGTTAATTTCTTCAAAAAAAGACACATAGGATTTTAATTAGGATTACATTGACTACAGATCAATTTGGGGAGAACAGAAATCTCGATAATATCAAGTCTTCTAATGCATGAGCAAAGTATACCTGTCATTTACTTACATCTTTAATTTCTCTCAGCAATATTTCACAGTTTTGTGTGTAATGCTGTTTCATATCTTTCATTAGATTTATTCCTAATTGTTTTTGATATGATTTTAAAATATCTTAATATTTCATTTTCCTATATATGTATACTTTATCTAATTAAAAAATCCTATCTAGAGTATATAATGAATTCCAATAAATCAAAATCATCATCAACAAAAATAGGCAAAAGACTTAGTTCACAAAAGATGAAGGAATGGCCAATAAGTATGTGAAGAGGTGCTTAACATCATTAGTCAATAGGTAAATAAAATTTAAGGCTATAATGAGATGCTATTTCACACCCACAGACAATACCGAATATTAACAAGGATATGGAACAACTGTAGTTTTGATAAATTGCTGGTGGGAGGTGTAAACTGATAAACCACTTTGGAAATTAGTTTGGCAGTTAAATATATACCTATGGCTACATACCTATGGCTAAAATATATACCTATGTCTAAGCAATTCTACTTTAAGACATTTATCCAAGAGAAATGAGGTTTCTATAAGAATTGTCATCACAGCCTATTTACAATGGCCAAACACTTAACAAAAATCAAATATTCATTAATAGGTCAACAGATGAACAAATTGATGGCATATTCATACAACATCAAAAAGGAACAAATAACTCTACCCTGACAAAGATTATCTTCCTGATGCCATTCTGAGCTCTTGAGTCCAGAGCACCTGGTCTACACAGGGACTGGCTTCACTGAAAACACCTCCACATTACCCCTGCCAGACCAGGAAGAGAGCAGGGATAGCAGAGTTCTCAGGCACCCCAATACTGGGAGCCGAGCACCTGCAACCCCCACCGGGGAACTTGAGTGGATCAGGCACCAACACCACACGAGAGGTACCACAGTAACAGCCTTAACAGGACCTGCATGGGAGAGAGCCCCAGCCATCCAACAGCACAGCCCCAGCAGCCTCGCACCCCTCCCAATAAACCTCACATACTTTCATGGAACTTTGTGACACTATGCCTGTGGTCCAGCCATGGACCTGCTAGCCATGAGCCACCCCCCACCATATGCTGCCATTGCACCTGGACCTGGGTGGAGCAAACACCTGCAGCCCTGACACCAGTGGTCACCGCCTAGATAGCCCTGCCCAGCAGCCACTCCCACCAGTGCTGGGAGACCTGGGCAGAGCAATCTCTCCCATAATGCTCGCCTCTGTGGAGAAGGACTCACCTAGCCCCCTGCTTAAGCTTCCAAAAATGGCCTGGGGACCAACCTACAACTCCACATGAAGATCCTTCAGCACCGGCTTGGACTGTGACAACCACAGGGGAATGGTACAATACAGAACAGTTACATTACAGGATCTCAGTGTATCCCCCACTCTCCTACAGGATCAATATTCTGGAATAGGATGCAAATGCACCTTCTTCTCATTAAGAAGGAGAGTTCCCAGCAAAGGAGAACAGGAGCACAGCAAACCTATCTGCACTGAATTGAGAGATGATGTTTCATATGAGAAGAAACCAGCAAAGAAACTCTGGCAACATGAAAAAACAAGCCAGTTTGATACCCATGAAGGATCACAATAGACCTACAGCAATGGACCCCAACCAAAAGGAAATTGTTGCTATGTCAGAAATGGAATTCAGAATATGGATGGCAAAAAAGATGAATGGGATTGAAGAGAAAGTTGAAAACCAACACAAAGAAGCCAAAAAAATATTTCAGGACATGAATGAAAAAAAATGACGAAGTCACTAAAGAAACAGACAACATAAAAAAGGATATAACAGAACTGAAAAAAATGAAAGAGTCATATAGGGAATTTCAAAACACAGCAAAAAGCTTCAGCAAAAGGCTAGATCAAGCAAAAGGAAGACTTTCAGATCTTGAAGATAAGGCTTTTGAACTAAGCCAGTTCAGAGAAGAGAATAAAGAAGCATGAACAATCACCAGAGAAATATGGGACTATGTAAAGTGAGCTAATATAAGAATTATAGGTATCCCTGAGAGAGAAGAAGAAAAAGCAAAAAGCATGGAAAATTTCCCTGGTATCGCCAGAGATTCAGACATCCAGATACAGGATGGTCATCAAGCACCAGGAAGATTCATAGCAAATAGGACTTTTCCAAGAAACATAGTCATTAACCTGGCCAAAGTCAAAATGAAGAAGAAAATTCTATGAGCTAGAAGATGAAAGCAACAACTAACCTACAAAGGAAAACCCATCAGGCTAACAGCACACTTCTCAGTGAAGACCTTACAAGCCAGAAGGGATTAGGACCCCATTTTTTGTCTTCTTAAACAGAACTGCCATCCAAAAAATTTGTATCCTGAAAAATTAAGTTTCATAAATGATGGAGAAATAAAGACATTTGCAGACAAGCAAACACTAAGGGAATTTGTCACTACTGGATCTTCCCTACAAGAAATGTTCAAAAGAGCACTACAGCTAGAACAGCACAAAGGATACCCACCAGTATAAAGACATCTGAAAGTTAAAGTTCACAGCTTTTATAAAATAATAGCACAAGAGGGAAAACAAAACAAGGTATCATTCAACATGATGAACAGAACAGTATCCCACATATTAATACTAACACTGAACATGAATGGTCTTAATGCTCCACTTAAAAAACAGACTGGCTGAATGGATAAACAATCATAACCCAAATATATGCTGCCTCCAAGAAACCCATCTAACTTGCAAGGACTCACACAGACTCAAGGTAAAGAGATGGAAAAAAATATTCCACAAAAATGGAAACCAAAAGTGAGCAGGTATAGCCATTCTCATATCAGATAAAATTGACTTTAAATTAACAACAGTAAAGACAGACAAAGATGGTCATTATATGATGATAAAAGGGACAATTCAGCAAGAAAACATAACAATCCTAAATTTATTAATATATGCACCTAACACAGAAGCTCCCAGATTCATAAAACAATTCTACTAGATCTAAACAAAGAAACAAACAGTAGCATCATATTTGCTGGAGACTTCAACACCCCACTGACTAACCTGGACAGATCATCAAAGCAGAAAATCAACAAAGAAATACTGTACTTAAATGGTCTCTAGAAAAAAATAGACCTAACAGACATTTACAGAACACTCTTCTTATCAGCACAGGGAACATTTTCCAAGATTGATCACATCTTAGGCCACAAAATGAGTCTCAGCAAATTCAGAGAAATCAAAATCATACCATGTATCTTCTCAGACCATAGTGGAATAAAATTAGAAATCAATTCCAAGAGAAACTCTCAAATCCACACAAAGTCATGGAAATTAAACAATGTATTGCTGAATGATCCTTGAGTCAATGATGAAATTAATCTGGAAATCAATAGATTCATTGAACTAAATGACAAAGTGGAAAAAAGCTTTCAGAAATCTATGGGCTATGGCAAAAGCAGTGCTGAGAGAAAAGCTCATAGCCTTAAATGTTATATCAAAAAGATAGCAAATTCACAAATTATCAACCCGATGTCACATCTCAAGGAACCAGAAAAAGAACAAATCAAACCCAAAGCCAGCAGAAAAAAGAAATAACAAAGCCCAGAGCAGAACTAAATGAAAATCAAAAAAATACAAAGGATCAACAAAATAAAAAATCGATTCTTTGAAAAGATAAAGGAATTGATAGACTACTAATGAGAATAACCAAAAATGAAAGAGAAAGAACTCCAATAACCTCAATCAGAAATGAAAAAGGAAACATTACAACTGATACCACAAAAATACAAAATATCATCTGTGAATACTATGAAAATCTCTATGTACACACACTAGAAAATCTGCAGAAAATGGATAAACTCCTGGAAACAAACGACCTCCCAAACCAGAATCAGGAAGAAATAGGAATCCCAAACAGACCAATAATGAGCAGCAAAATTAAGGCAGTAATAAAAAAGTCTCCCAACAAAACAAAGCCCTAGACTAGATGGATTCACAGCTGAATTCTACCAGACCTACAAAGAAGAACTGGCACCTATTCTACAGAAATTATTGTATAATATTTAGATGGAGATAATCCTAACTCATTTTATGAAGCTGGTATCACCTTGATACCAAAGCCAAGAAAGGACACAACAAAAAAAGAAAATCACACACCTATATCCCTTATGATTCACCATGATCAAGTGGGTTTCATCCCAGGGATTTAAGGATGGTTTGACGTACGCAAATCAATAAATGTGATTCACCACATAAACAGAAGGAAAAACAAAGACCATATGATCATCTCAGTAGATGCAGAGAAAGCATTCGACAAAATCCAGCACCTTTTCATGATAAAAACCCTCAACAAACTAGACATATGAGGAATATACCCCAAAATTATAAAAGCCATATAGGACAAACCCACAGCCAACACAATACAGAATGGAGAAAAATTGAAAGCATTCTCCCTAAGCACTGGAACAAGACAAGGGTGCCCATTGTCACAACTTCTATTCAACATAGTATTGGAAGTCCTAGCCAGAGCAATTAGGCAAGAGAAAGAAATAAAGGGCATCCAAATTGGGAAAGAAGAGGTCAAACTATCTCTGTTTTCTGCCAACAATATGGTTTTGTATCTAGAAAACCCTAAAGACTTCACAAAAAGACTCCTAGAATTGACAAATAAATTCAGCAAGGTCTCAGGTTACATAATTAATCTACATAAATCAGTAGCATTTCTATATACCAATAACAGTCAAGCTGAGAGTCAAATGAAGAACTCAATACCATTTACAATAGCTACAAAGAAAATAAAATACTTGGGAATATACTTAACCAAGGAGGTAAAAGATCTCTATAAGGAGAACCACAAAACACTGATGAAAGAAACTGTAGATCACACAAATGGGAAAAAACATCCCATGCTCATGGACTGGTAGAATCAACATTGTTAAAATGTCCATTAGGTCCAAAGTGATTTACAGATTCAATGCAATTCCCATCAACATACTGTCCCAACAACAATAATGTCTTATTTCACAGATCTAGAAAAAATAATACTAAGCTTCATTTGGAACCAAAAAAGAGCTGGAACAGCCAAAGAAATCTTAACCAAAAAGTATAAATCTGGAGGCATCACATTACCTGACTTCAAATTATCCTACAAGGCTACAGTAACCAAAACAGCATGGTACTGGTATAAAAGTAGAGACACAGACAAATGGAACACAATAAAGAACCAAGAAACAATACCATGTAGTTTACAACCAACTGACCTTCGACAAAGCAGACAAAAACATACACTGGGGAAATGATGTCCTATTCATTAAATGGTGCTGGGAAAATTGAATAGCCACATGTAGAAGAATGAAACAGAACCCTATCTCTTGCCGCATATAAAAATTAATTCAAGATGGATTAAAGAATTCAATGTAAGGAATGAAACCCTAAAAATTCTAGAAGAAACATAGGAAAAACTCTTCTAAGACACAGGCCTAGGCAAAGAATTTATGACTAAGACCCTGAAGGCAAATACAGCAGCAAAAATAAATAAATGGGACTTAAATTAAAAAACTTCTGCACAGCAAAGGGAATAATCAACAGAGTAAACAGGCATCCTATAGAATGGGAGAAAATATTTGCAAACTACATGTCTGACAAGGGTTAATATCCAGAATCTACAAAGAACTCAAACTAAGTAGCAAGAAAAAAACAACCCTATCAAAAAAGTAGGCAAAAGACATTAACACCGTTTTTTCCAAAAGATAGACAAATGGCCAATAAACATATGAAAAAATGTTCAACGTTATTAATCATCAGGGAAATGTAAATTAAAACCACAACCAGATATCACCTTATCCCTGTCAGAATGGCTGTTATTAAAGTAAAAAAACAAGAGATGCCAGTGTGGATGCAGAGAGAAAGGAATGTTTATACACTGTTGGTGGGACTGCAAACAAGTATAACCTCTATGGAAAACAACATGGAGATTCCTCAAGAGCTAAAAGTAAACCTATTATTTCATTCAGCAATTCCACTACTGCATGTCTACCCACAAAAAGAAATAATTTTATCAAAAAGACACCTGCACTCAAATGTTTATAACAGCACAATTCACAATTGCAAAGACATGTAATCAACCTAAGTTTCCATCAATTGATGACAGTAACTACCAATTTGAGCACCTACTGTATGCCAAGCATTGCTGGAATACAGTCCACATTTAATTGGAATACATCCACATTTAATCTTCACAACAACCCTCTGAGAAAGATAACATCCTCATTATCCTCAGAAGGACTCTGAACTAAAGGAAAAAGCAAACTCGGAGTTAACAGAATTGTAGGTGCCTGGGAGGTTAACTGGCTTTTTAAATGTTATTTTAGGGATTTTATGGCTATAACTCGCGTAGGGAGACAGGAACCAGCCTTACCCATAGCTATGACATATTCACCAACTTCAACCAAACAATACTCAGACTGGAGGGAAATCAAAACTAGCAATGATCATTTGCTCAGGGCTTCATTTTGTGCCTGTCAGTAACTACCATGAAGCAATTATCTTACTTAATCCTCACACTCAAAAGGTAGGTTACGATTATCCCCATTTTTAAAATGAAGAGAGTGAGGCAGAAAGAGGATAGTAATTTGCCCATGATTCATGCAGGGAATCCTTATTTAATATCATGACTTTTGGACAAGATGGTTTAATACATTACAGTGAAGATGTAGGTCACAATACCACAGAATCTGAAAGACATTTAACTTCTCACCATCTTTTCCCACCATCTCCTTGCACGTTTTTCAGATGAAAGAAAACCCAGTACAAAAAGCTTTTGTGAAATGTATCCCGGATGGCAAACACCTGTGGTGTTTGTCCAGGACTTATCCCAGAAGATTTGATTCATGAGTCTAGAGAAGGTCCTGAATATTTATTTTTTTTAAAGCCGCACACAGACTATGCTGACGTGCAGCTCATGCTGAAGACTACTGCTTTACATTCTTTACAGTTCCAAACCCAACCTCCCCCTGCTGTGTTGAGATGTTTGTAGACCCACAGGGCACGGGAAACTGAGGCAGAGAAGACCTGAAATTATAGAAACTATCAAACAGTGAGCCAAGGAAAGGCATGCTCTAGTTATACTATTTCTCTGTATTGTTCTTTAAACTATTTTATAATCAATTTTTTTAAAATTTACAAAAAATATTACCAAAAGTATTAAATCAACCTAACTCAACTATGCTACTGGAAAGAATTTTATTTCTCTCCAGTAACTGTGATGGAACTTCAGACTCTCTTAGCAAATAGCAGTCAGTATGAGAAAAATTATTTCTAATTCAACAGTGCTACAGATGTGGTCAATAGCAATTGAAAGCTGGAGAAGTGAAAGCTGAGTGTAATCCACTTAAGTACACAAATTTCACCAGGGACTCCCTCTAAGCCTTTAATACTGATTATTTATTTAACCAAACATTATTAACACCTGCTACATGCCAGACGCCTCTCTACGTGCTCTACTACCATTAAATATCATGTAATCTTCACTACCACCCGTGAGGTGGGTAATGTTATCACCCCTATTTTACAGATGAAAAAACTGAGGCACAGAATAATTTAGAAATTTGCCCGGTTTTACACACCAAGTATGGGGCAGAACTCAGTTTGACAGAATCTGGCTTCAGAGTGAACAATCTGAATCACTACACCTGGTCTCCAAGAACCTATACAGAGTGCAAGGCTTAATTCAGAACTGTGGTTTTCCCCACTCTGTAATTCCTGCATGGCCCCAGCCGCCGCCTCCGGTCTGGAAGGCATTCTTCCAGTTCCTCTACATACTCCATACTCCTCCCTTGCTCTGCCTGTACACTCCCCTAAACCCCTAATTTTTTAATCTTTTTTTCCTTAACCTAAACATCACTTTCTGAATTACAAACTCTAATGGCATGGTGTCTTTCTCGGTGCTCAAGACAAAACTGTAATTATGTATTTCATGGGTAATTATTTGTTTCCTGTCTTTCCCAATTGGGCTGTGAGTTCCAGTACCTCTGATGTCATGTCTGTCTTGCTCATCATGTATTCCCATATTGAATCCCCTCCAACCAGCCCAAAGTAAGGGCCTGACAAGAAGTAAGCGCTCAACAATTTTTGTTGAATGAATAAATGGAGGACACTGAAGCCTCGTATTTTCTCTTTCTCTGACACACCTGTGCTGGCAACACCCCCGCCCGCACCCCTGTTACCACCCCCGTGATAGTGGAGGCAGCTGGGTACTGGCTCTGCAAGCAAATGTTATTGGCCCTGGACGGGTCAATTGCCCCTCATTAGCCTGAGTTTCAGGTGCACAACGGGAATCAAGACAAGCCCGAATCGAATGCAACCTACAAAGGAAGGAGAACCTGCACTTCTCCTCTGCATATACTAACTCATCAAGACTGTAGTTTTTATTGGCTTCATGTTTGTATTTTCAGGAAGACTTTAGCTCCAAGAAGGCCCAGACCACGTCTGCCTGGGTACTCCCATTCACGGTACCCCAGGCTTGCACCACGCCTGGCACACGCCAGGAGCTCAGAAATTATCATTATTATTAACGATCTCCTGCTCTGTGTATTTCACAGGTGTGAAGCAAGGATCTCTCCAGTCAGGTACCGCATCCCTTTGGGCGTCCAAGTGTATTCTTCACACACAGGCCTGCCTCCCACCGGGGCCTGGTCCCCCAGCTCACCGAGGACGCCTGCCCCTTAACCTCGCACCCAGCACGTACCTGTTGTGCAGAGAAGCATCTTCGCAGGTGCCGCGCACGCTCTCGTCGTCTGTGCCGCAGTTCGAGGTGGAAGAACAGTGGGTGGCAGAGGGGTCCCTCAGGCCAGCCGTCGTGGGCCTGGAGGTTCCTGGTACCGTGCCACCAGGGACATGACGTGGGGTCTACAGGAGGCAGGGGCAGGAGCGAGCAGCAAGGAGAAGGCAGGAGGTGCTGGGCTTCACCCACTACAGCTGCCCCAGCAGCCTTCACGTTTATTGGTGCCTCTGACGTGACGCTCATTGGGCAGTTTCCCCGCCCTCTCAACCTACAAAGAGGCGCTCATTGGATGACTCTTTTGGCCCCGCCCACACAACTCACAAGTTTCTGGGCAGGCCTGGAGCCAAGGCTTTTGAAGCTACTGAGAGCCTTCTCACTACGTCTTGCTAGACTGAGAATGATGCTATTGGGAAAGGTTAATGGGGTCTGGGGTGACCCGGGTTTGCAGTGTGGAGGCTGATTGGGAGCGTCTCTAGAACCTGTGAAGGTGATAAATCAGACGCAGTCACATAACGCTTTCGGGTTCAGGTCCTTGAATTCAGAAAGATGGAAAGCCCTTGCAGCTCTCATTGGGAACTGGTTGCAAACTCTCCCTCCTCTCCCAGCACCACCTAATAGAATCTCAGTCAAACCACTATCTGCCTTCTGTCTGTGTTGTTTTCCCAGTTTTGGGCCTGAGATTTTCTCACAAGCTGTAAGTAGCTACATAGCCTGTTGAAAAGGCTGTCTTTCCTCCCCTGATTTCGTTTTGCACCACTGTCGAAGATTGGTTGGGTATATTTGTGTGGGACTATTTCTGGGTTCTCTGTTCTGTTCCTTTGATCTGTGTGTCTGTCCCTCTGTAAATATTGCACAGCCTTGTTTACTACAGCTATATAATAACTTTTGGTATTGAGTAGACTGATTGTCCCACTTTATTCTTCTTTTTCAAAGTGTTTTAGCTAGTCTATATGTATTTTGGAATAAATTCCATAAAAATTTTGTCTATACTTATAAAAAATCTTGCTGAGATTTTGATAGGAATTGCATTAAATTTCTATTTTAGTTTGGGGAGAACTGACATGTTCAGTATGTTTAGTCTTCCAATCCACGATCATGATATGTGTCTCCATTTATTTAGATATTGTATTTCCTCTGTCAGCATCATGTAATTTTCATAATCCAAGTCTTGTACATGTTTTGTTAGATTTAGATCTAAGTATTTCAGTTTTATTAGTGATCATCAATGTATTTTTAGTTTGGTGTCCACATGTTCATTGCTAGTACAGAGAAGTACAATTGAGTTCTGAATATTTATTTTGTATCTTGTGACATTGCTGAATTCAATTAGTAGTTCTGGAAAGAATACTTTTTAATAGTTTGTTGTGGTATAAGGCCTGAAAGCAGGAGCCATATTAAGTGCTGTCCTGACAGATAAAGGGCCTCAAATGCCCAAATGACAAGTTCCCCTCCTTCACTGCTCCCACAGGTAACATCCTCTAGCTAAATGGCCCCCTTATCACAGGGACCAGACACAGAGTCTGTTTATCCCCAGCCAGTGGGTTTCAGTTCCCTGCCAGCTAAAGGAGGGATTATTTAGACAAGCCAATCACACCATCCTGTGGGAACCAGGGGACACCCTACCCAGTCCCTGCATGTTCACTGTGTTCTGGAGTGCAACCCTGTGTGTCCCTGCATAGTGGGCCGTGTCCTCCTCCCGGGGGCTGAGTATATGTAACTAATAAACTGCTGTTGATTGCATCTCTCTGGTGTCAGGTCTTCTGTACTTGTCCAGCCCCATATCTCTACAGTGGGAACCCTCCCTCATGAATGAAGAGTTGGTGAAGAAAACAACTGGCATCGCAAACAGCATGGCCCATCCTTGACTAGACACCTGGGTCAGCTTTACCTAACTGCTCCTTTGCTAATTAACTGGTTTTACAAGGCAGCAGTGACTATCTACAACATAACTGCCACTTGCTGGCCAGCTTGCGCTTCAGCTAATGAGTTCTGTCATCTCAGTTAGGTGTGGTCATCTCCTCCCACCCTAACTAATGTTAACCGAATCTATCCTGGTGCGAGGTGCCATCAGGTATGGCCTGTGTCAGACAGGTATTCTCTGAGGCTTGCACCTGGAAGCAGCAACAACACAACATCCTATCTGGTGGGTGCTTGAGTTCCACTCACTGGGAGTCAGGCGAGAGCTCTTTGCTCACTGCGTCTAACCTGATGACCATCACTGGCTGCTTGGTGCAGCCATGCAGACGTGGTTTGGGAAAATATATCCCCAGTGCAGTCCTGGCGACAACCTTTGTGATTGTGGAATGGAAGGAGGCCATCGCCCTGGGGAAGATTTTAGAATGGCTCCCTGGTTGCCTCTTAACAGTTGCTGTTGTTCAGGCAAAGGTAGTGATGTTTCCTGTGCTGCTGCTTCCCTTGCCACTGTCCTGTGCTCTCCTGACCCCTAAGAGGTGCGTGTCCATGGCAGTCAGTGGCCCAGGCACTGATGATAAAAAACAAAACTGTCACGGGGAGGGGCATTTGCTATGCAACTGCTTTCCTAATGCAAAACCCCAAACCAACACACTGGGGCTATGCTTAGCACAGGGTGCCAAAGAACTAAACTCATGATCAAGGGGCTTGACGGCTCTCACCTGGACCACAGACAAAATGAACTTCCTGGATGTGAATCCCAACCCTGAGGAGATGGACTGGCATTCCCTAGAGGAGGAGGATGGTGGCCTGTAGAGCTGGCCGCTGGCTTCCTTTCCACATGACCACCCAGCAGATCCATAGCACATGTGATCTGATGGAGACAAAAAAATATGTGACTTGAGGAAATTTCTTTGGGTTGGTGGCGGGGACCCTTAAATACTTGAGAATCCCACTACATTTAAAAGAGGTATTTTGCTGTTATAGTTTTGGCTAATGTGCTCTGGACTATTTCAAAGGCCCCTCAGCCACAGTTTGCCTTCACCTCCAAAGGGACACAATGCATCTTTATGTTGCTACCCACAGGCTACCTAGACAGCTCTGCCATCACACGCAATCTTTGCAGGCAGGATCTTAACTGCATCCACCTTTCTCCTGGAATACAACTGTGAGATTACACTGATGACATTCTCCTTTGGAGGAAATTTCTTGGCATACAATTTTTCAGAACATGTCCATTTGTAAAACCGATATTCTCTCCTTCAGGTGGCTGACTGCCTGCCTCAAAATTTCATTTTCATTCATTTCATTAGTGAGATTTTCCCTGACAGAACATAACTATTTTTGGCTTTGTTGAAAAGTTTTTTCCCCTTAAGTAATGTGTAGAATATTTTGTTTCTCCTTCAGCTGAGTAATTTCCAAATGATATGTGTCACGTGCTTTTCTTGCTCATGCCAAGGTGGCAGCAATTGAATCAGAGAGGCTCTCATTATCTTCCTGGAGGGTTCTAATGCTTGCCTCTTTTTCTAGCACTGATTTTGTCAGTTCGTCAATCCCTTCTTGGAGCAGTTTCCAAGGCTCCCTCAATACAGCAGACTTACTTGCTTTAGGAGATTCGGCTGGCTGTGGCCAGACTGAGGATTCCATACACGGCTGTGATAGAAGATCGAATTGCCCTAAAAGTCTGACCTTCCCATTGCAAAGCTGCCCCGTGCTGTGTTGAAATTGCGCTTCTTGAAGTTGGGCTGCCTCATGCTGCATATTTTGTACTGTGCTCACTACCTGCTGTTGCCACTCTGCCATGTTCTTAAGTTGGTGTTTTAATTTCTCACGATCCTGTAGAAGTTCCTCAAACTGGTTACTATCAATACCTCTTGTGTCATTACCAGTGCTGGATGTTTGCAAAATGGTGACCAAAGTCTGACACTTCTGACTTAATGCATCTATGGAACGGTCTTTTTCTCTAATGAGACATGATGAATGCTGAACGGTGAACTTCTCATCATGACTGCTACTTGCAAGGCTAGTGCACAATGTTTTATTTTCACTTTGCAGCTTGCTGATGGCTGCTTCTTTGGCAACAATGATGTCCGTCCTTTGGTGATTCTCTCTTTTGAGATAGCTGTTTTCGTTAGCCTTTGCATTCCAGATAGCTAACATTCACTCTCTTTCCAAAGCACGTGCTTGGAGTTGCTGCTGAAGGAAAGCAACATGGTGAGTGTAGGAAGCTGCAGGCGTTCTAGGGTGAGGACCCTGTGTCTCCAAACCTTTCTGTTGGTAAATCTCAGCACTGGACAGCTCCTTCATCTTTTTAGTTAAAGACATATTCTTTTCATCCAGAACTTTCATGTCCAGTTCTTGTTCTTTTATCCCTTTCACCAATCTTTGTTCTGTTGTGTTTTCCAAATTCTTAATTTCTTCAGGATTGGCTGAAAAGAACTGGGGGTGTATGTGTCTTCCATCTTCACCAGCTGAAACCATTTTCCATTTTGAGATCGAAAATAACTCTTTAAATTTTCATTGAGTTGATTCATTTCTGAAAGATTTTGCTTTAAGTTTCTCATTTCAGCTTCCCTTTCTTTAAGTAAGTCATCCTTAACATTACTGTTAGAGTCTTGATTAAGAGACGGTGTTGAGTCATTTCTGACTCTAGAAAGTGCCTCCTCCTCATTTTGTCTCCTAGGTTCCTTAAGTTCGACGTCCGTGAAGGTAGCCACATGGCCGCCCACCTGCCCCAGGAAGTGGCCTAAGCCGGAGCCAAGGCCACCCAACCAGGACGACATCGCTTCGGGTCCTAGAACTGACCTGGTCCGCTCCAAGAAAAAGTGTCCAGCACAGTCGGATCCGAGTCCAGTCTGAGGATCTAGGGAGACTCGGTTGCTACAACAAAGGACCACCAGGCTCACAATGGGGCGTTTCTAGGCAACGGGGCTCAGAGCCCCCCAGGGGCAGGGCGCTGCCTGGAAACGCTGAGGCCTGGCCTGGGCCTGACTATGACGTGTGTCCAGTGACCGCGGCCCTGCTCACCCCACGACTGCCCGCGCTCTGCCCACCCTGGAGGTGGCCCTTCTCCCTCCGCGTCGGTGAGTCTCCCCAGTGCCACGCGCCCCTCCTGCCACCCGGAGGCTGGACGGCCCGACCCTGCTCCCAGAGCGCGGCCCCCAGCTGCCTTTCCCCGAGTGTGTGAGCGCGTGTTAAGCAAAACACACATTCATTTCATGTTTTACAGTGGTACCATGGAGTACACGCGTGTTCTGCAGCTGGTCATGTTCACGCCACAGTTACTTTTTAAAGTAAGGCAAACTTTCCATAGTGAAGCGCATCCATTTGTGCTTCTGAAGAGCACACAACAGGGCTTTATGATGAATGTCTGTCTACACCGGCGCATAAGCTCTACCTTTGGGGAGATACTGAGTATTTCCATTACCTGGAAAAGGTCCTGGTGCCCTTTGCCATTCCACCTCCGCCCTCCGGCTCCAGCTAGGCGGGTTCTGGTATCTGTCACCACGGACGAGTTTTATCTGGTCCCGGAGAGCGCACACAGGGGACCTCACGTTTACACCCTTGGTGTCTGGCTTCTTCCCACTGGTGTTTGGGATCTCATCGGGGGAGTGAGTTGCAAATCCCAGTCGATCTCTCTATTGCTAGATCAATCAGCTGTAGGCAGAGTGTAAACGTCCTAGTAGCTTGCAAGGCACAGAGCTGGTGCCAAGCAGAGGCAGATTTCCATGAGTTGAAATGCAGGGGGAGGTCTTGGGCCAGGCCTCTTTTGGGCTGGGCTGGGCTGGGCTGCCAAGCTGTCACTTGGAAGTGACACAAGACATACCTACACAGATGTAGCACTTACGTATTTTCTCAGTCAAGTATTCCTATGTGAGGATCTTTGGGCCTCTCAAAGGGAAATGATTATGAACCATCTCTGCCAGTAGCTGAGATAGGACTTATGCCAATACAGATTGCTTTAGTCAAGATAAGCAATTGCACCTGGAAAATTCCCAGAGTGGCAATTTTGCATAATCTCCAGTTTGTAGAGGGAGGAAAATGATGTAGCTCTAGGATATACAAGGGGAGAAAAATCTGCTGGCAGATTCTCGTTAGAAAAGAAATATGTGCTCATTGTTCTAACAGAATTTTCAAGCAAAGTAAAGTGTATGAAGCATGAAGTTTTTGCCCACTGTGTAGTCTCACGCT
Source organism: Propithecus coquereli (assembly GCF_000956105.1). Taxonomy (NCBI): domain Eukaryota; kingdom Metazoa; phylum Chordata; class Mammalia; order Primates; family Indriidae; genus Propithecus; species Propithecus coquereli. The sequence goes on along the minus strand of NW_012147523.1, from coordinate 1,998,681 downwards.
GGAGGTAGCAGTTAACATTATCAGGTATATTCTTTTCCTATACATATATAAAGAAAAATATTTGTTAAATCACAGAAATTTTTTTTTTAGTCAGTGGATTCATATTCCATATATTGGTCTGTAAACCATCTTCCTTTTGTAAAACTTAACAATAGATTGTACTCATCTTTACATATCAAAATGTTTAGAATTACCATATCCTGTTTAAGGGCACATAGTATTTATATTGATATACCGATATCATATATTGATAATAATAATTTGTATATAGCTGGAAATTTACTTGTGGTGCCCTGTTTTTATTTTGGTTACATTTTCCTGTTACAAACAGCACTGGAAAGAACATCACCATATATGCATCTTTGTACACAATATTAAAGCCCACTTTCATTCTTTTTATAATTCCTTTGTGATTCCTGAAGGTTTTTTTGTTTTTTGTTTTTTTGGAGACAGGGTCTCGCTCTGTTGTCCAGGATAGAGTGAAGTGGTGTCATCAAAGCTCTTTGCAATCTCACACTCCCAGGCTCCAGTGATCCTCCTGCTTCCGCCTCCTGAGTAGCTGGGACTGCAGGTGCCTGTCACCACACCTGG
>NW_012147523.1:1995178-1998040 GCF_000956105.1 Propithecus coquereli | reverse complement strand
ATATATAAAGAAAAATATTTGTTAAATCACAGAATTTTTTTTTTGAGTCAGTGGATTCATATTCCATATATTGGTCTGTAAACCATCTTCCTTTTGGAAAACTTAACAATAGATTGTACTCATCTTTACATATCAAAATGTTTAGAATTACCATATCCTGTTTAAGGGCACATATATTTATATTGATATACCGATATCATATATTGATAATAATAATTTGTATATAGCTGGAAATTTACTTGTGGTGCCCTGTTTTTATTCTGGTTACATTTTCCTGTTACAAACAGCACTGGAGAGAACATCACCATATATGCATCTTTGTACACAATATTAAAGCCCACTTTCATTCTTTTTAAAATTCCTTTGTGATTCCTGAAGGTTTTTTTGTTTTTTGTTTTTTTGGAGACAGGGTCTCGCTCTGTTGTCCAGGATAGAGTGAAGTGGTGTCATCGAAGCTCTTTGCAATCTCACACTCCCAGGCTCCAGTGATCCTCCTGCTTCCGCCTCCTGAGTAGCTGGGACTGCAGGTGCCTGTCACCACACCTGGCTAATTTTTTCTATTTTTTGTAGAGACTGAGTCTCACTCTGGCTTAGGTCTGTCTCAGACTCCTGAGGTTCAAGTGATCTTCCTGCCTCGGCCTCCCAAAGTGCTAGGATTACAGTAAGCCATGCTGCCTGGCCTGTGATTTCTGATTTATGCTTTTCTCTTGCCTTACGAGACCTAAGATAATAGTGTTTGATCTCTTACAAGATCGTGAGAAGAATTTTTGGCTTTGCTGCTCCATACAGCTTATTGACATTTAGAAGTAGTGCTGCTTTTGCCAAGTACATACATGAATAATTGGTAGTGAAAGCTTTGAAGGTTTGAGAAAGTGGTGTCTCCACATGATCAGGTCGATACTTCCTGGGTTCTTCTAGAAGCGTTCTTTTGCATAGAATGGTTTTTATTTGTATGTGTCAAGATAACTATTTTGAATATCCCTGGTCTGACATCTGTAATAGGCGTGCTCTAGCACCTCTTCTAGATTCCCAGAGAAGAGTCTGTCACTAGCACCAACCACAAGGGAAGTAACTTGCTTCTGGGTAGTCATTTGTCTTGTGTTGCCATGGGCTCTTGTAGAAAGCAAGATGTAACCCTAATGGTAAGAGGGTAAAGATACTAGGTGGGCTTTGGTTTGTCTATCTGAGGCTGAACAACCTTCCCACCTGTGTGAATGCCAGAGAGTTTGTCTCTGCATTTGCTGGGAACTGTGGAGTAGATGTCTAAGGTGAGCCTGTTCATGTAACAAATGCTGAGTGTTGGCTGCTGCCAGGCAGGCACTTTTCTAAGCAGGAAGGATACTAAAATGAACAAAATAGGACAAAAGATATGCCTGCCCTTCGGAGCTCACATTCTAGTAAACAGCTTCATAATTAGTAGTGTCTCCTGGTAGTTATACTTGGTAATAACCATCCCAGAGCCCTTGATATGGTGCTGCATTTTCCTAGAACTTAGTATTAGAAAATCTGCCTTGGATGTCTTCTGCAAAGATTAGTTGGGAAGCAGCCAAAGCACTTTATGTATAGTCATTCTCACTTCAGATGTGGTCTTTAGGCCTGCATACCAAGGTGGGAGTCAATGCACAAATACAGAAACGTGCACAGACATGCGCACATGTGTATGCACCTGTGTGCATCTGCACACACATATGAACAAAGCCTGGACAAATGGCAATACAAGATTGTTAGCAATGGCTATTGTGAGTGGTGCGAATATGAATCATTTTTTATTTTCCTCCATATGCTTTTTGGAAATGCCTGAATTTTCCTCAGCAGCATGCACATATTTCAACACAAACTTTCAGAAAAGGTATTTCCATGTTTGTGCACATTTCCCTCTGTGTGTATGTATTTAAAAGTTTATATTTAAAAATACTTGGAAAGTCCTATAGGCATATAATTGGAAAAGTCCTATAGGCATATAATTTTTTCAAAACCAGAATAATGTAGTATGTAGGGTAAAAACAAGAACTCAACCCACTGCCCCCTCACTACCAGTCTACGTCTTCCCTCTCAAGAGACAGCCACCATTTCTAGTTCATTCTGCGTTTTCCCAAAGTAGTCAGTGCATATAAAGACATACATGTCTCTCCCTTTTCCTTTATAGAGGCAGTGGTATACTTTGCAAATTACTTACCAAGCAACTTCCTTTTTTAAATTCTATGATATGTCTTGACAGTTTTTCCATGTTAATATGTGCAGACCTAGCCCAGGTTTTGTTGTATAAATGTGCTTTAAAGTATTCAACCATCTCTTTTAGTTTATAGTTCTTTGCTTCGTGCCACATTGGAGCTGTCATGCTGCAGTGAATGCTCTTGAACATACATCTTTGTACACATATAGGATAAATTCTTAAATGCAGAATTGCAGAGTCCAAGGATGTACATTTTAAACACTGATAGAGATTATTAAGATGCCGTCCAGAGAGGTTGCACTATTTTGTAATCCTACTAGTAATTCAGGGAGCACCTTTATTTTCATAACCTTGCTAAAATGTATATCAGCCTTTTTGATCTTTTGTCAACCTGATACTTGAAAAAGTATGTTATATATTAATTTGCATTTTTTTCTCACACATGAATTGAAAACTTCCTAATTTTCTTTTATGGTGAACTAGTCTTTTTCCCTGTTGTAAATGAATTTTTCAAATTTTTCTTATTGACACTTAATAGCTCTTGATATAGCAGGGAAACCACCTGTTGTCATTTGTATTCTATATATATTAACAGTTTTCTAGCTTGTCATTTATCTTTTGACTTCATGGTATTTTTTGTTCTTTTCAATGAAAATAAATTAAAATGGAACCTCACCATATGTACTATT
>NW_012147523.1:1992999-1994607 GCF_000956105.1 Propithecus coquereli | reverse complement strand
TTATTTTAAAGCATATGCTAAACTATTGTTTATTATAGTCACCTGTGCTATCAAATACTGTTCATTCTATCTCACTATATTTTTGCACCCATTAATCGTCCCCTCTTTATCCCCATCCACTACATTTCCCAGCTTCTAGTAACCATCAATGTACTTTCTCTCTTTCTCTCTCCGTGAGATCAACTGTATTTAATATTTAGCTCCCACATATGAGTGAGAACATGCAAGATTTATCTTTCTGTTTTTGGCTTATTTCACTGAGTATAATTTTCTTCAATTCCATCTATGTTGTTGCAAATGACGGAATTTCCTTCTTTATTTGGGCTATATAATATTCCATTGTGTATATGTACCACACTTTCTTTATCTATTCATGTGTTAATGGACACTTAGGTTGAATCCAAATCTTGGCTATTGTGAATAGTGCTGCAATAAACATGGGAGTACAGGTGTGTTCTCCATATACTAATTCCTTTCTTTTTGATAGGTACCTAGCAGTGGGATTACTTGGTTTTATGGTAGTTCTATTTGTAGTTTTGTAAGGAACCTAGTGGTCCATAGACCACTATGGAACCTAGTGGTCTCCATAGTGGTTGCACTAATTTACATTCCCTACAAGAGTGTAGGAAGATTCCTCTTTATCCACATCCTCACCAGCATTCATTATTGCCTTTCTTTTTGATAAAAGCTATTTTAACTGCAGTGAGATGATATCTCATTGAAGTTTTGATGTGCATTTTTCTGATGACAAATGATGTTTAGCATTTTGTCATATACCTCTTGGCCATTTGTGTGTTTTCTTTTGAGAAATATTTATTCGGATCCTTTGCCCATTTTTCAACTGGATTATTTGTTTTTTTTCCTATTGAGTTATTGGAGCTCCTTATATATTCTAGTTATTATTCCCTTGACATATGGGTAGTTTGCAAATATTTTCTGCCACTCTCTGGGCTGTATCTTCAATTTGTTCTTTGTTTCCTTTGCTGTGAAGAAGATTTTTAGCTTGATAGAATGCCATTATCCCTCTTTTGCTTTTGTTGCCTGTGCTTTGGGGGTATTACTCAAGAAGTCCTTGTCCAGACCAATGTCCCGAAGATTTTCCCCAAAGTTTTCTTTTAGCAGTTTCATAGTTTCAGGACTCAAACTGATGTCTTCAATCTATTTTGATTTGATTTATATATATGACGAGAGATAGGGGTCTAGTTTCATTCTTCTGCATATGGATATTCAGATTTCCCAGCACCATTTATTGAGGCAACTGTCCTTTCCCCATTGTATGTTTTTGGCACCTCTGTTAAAAATAATTCACTATGGATGTGTGGATTCATTTTGGGTTCTCTATTTTGTTCCTTTAGTCTATGTGTCTGCTTTTATATCAGTACCATGCTGTTTTGGTTACTATAGCTCTGCAATATAATTTGAAGTCAGGTAATGTGATTCCTCCAGGTTTGTTCTTTTTGCTCAGGATGGATTTGGCTATTCTTGGTGTTTTGTAGTTCCATGTAAATAGTAGCATTATTTTTTCTATTTCTGTGAAGAATGTCACTGGTATTTTGATGGGAATTGTATTGAATCTGTAGATTGCTTTGGGTAGTATGGACATTTTAA
>NW_012147523.1:1986948-1988983 GCF_000956105.1 Propithecus coquereli | reverse complement strand
CTTCTTCAGGACAGTTATTTTGAATTTTTTTGTCTGAGAGATCACATATTTCCCTCACTCCAGGACTCATCACTGGTACCTTATTATTTAGTTCTTTTTGGTGAGATCATGTTTTAATGGATGTTCTTGATGTTTGTGGAAATTAGTCAATGTCTGGGCATTGAAGAGTTAGGTATTTATTTTAATCTTCACATTCTGGGCTTGTTTGAACCTGCCCTTTTTGAGAAGGGATTCCAGATATTCAATGGAAATTTATATCTATTTCAGCACTGGGGGTGCTCCAAGCCCAGTAATGCTGTGACTCTTGCATACTCCTGATGGTATCACCTTGGTGGAGTTGGGTAAGATATGGGAAAATGCCCTGGATTACCAAGCAAAGTCTCTCATTCTCTTCCCTCACTCTCTGTGCTGGGCTGCTCGAATTGGGAGAGGAGTGATATGGGCACTTCCTCATGGCCACTGCACCTTGGACTGCACCCCGTCACACCTGCAACCAGCCCAGTCTCATCCAAAGCTCCTGGTGAGTGTTGCCTGGCTATCTCTGATGTTTATTCAAGACCTAAGGTCCCTTTAGTCATCAGGTGGTGTATCCTGCCAGCACTGCGTCCTTCCTTTCAGGGTAGTATGTTTCCTTCTGACCCAGATAGATCTAGAAATTCCATCCAAGAACTAAGTCTTAGACTCAGGGGCTTCAGGAGTCATGTTGGTACTTTATTTTACTGTGTCTGAGCTGGTACCCAAGTTGGAAAACAAAGTCCTCTGAACTCTTCCCTTCCCTTTCCTCAGTGGGAGAAGATTGTCCCTGTGCTATACTGCCTGGAATTTGGGGAGGGCTGACCCAGGTACCGCCCGTGCCTCGCTGGATCACAAACACCTCAAGTTCACTGCCTCTGAGCCAGCACAGCCGCAGGAATTGCTCAGGAACTGAAGCCGTGTGACCTGACTGCCTTATGAATTTATTCTAGGCCCTAGTCTGCTTTTTGTCAGCTGGTGGTGGGGCAAGCTGGAACTCGGGTTTCCAGGTGGAGGATTTCCTTGTGGCTGGGCTGGTGTAGATGCTTCCTCTGTGGATGCTGTCAGAGTACTGCCCTGTGCTGTGTTCCTCTGTAGCAGTGTGGGCCTCAGTTCAATGCAAAGTCCCATAATCACTTCACTCTCCCTCTGCTGGGCAAACAGATTCTCTCTCCACTTGATGTGCTGGCTGCACACTGCCCGGGGATGGGGGAGAGGGGCGTTAGGCAATGCAAGATTGTCTTTTAGGGCCTCTTCAGTGCCTCTTTCCTTGATATAGTGTTAAAATCTGGTACTGAGATCACTTATCTGCCTTTTGCTTCTTCTGAAGATGCTTCCTTGTGTTGATGATTGTTGAATTTGGTGTTTGTGTGGAGGGGCAACTGCCAGAGATCTCTATTCGGCCATCTTGTTCCAACCCCTTTGCATCATCTTCAATTTAAATGTTTAAACTTATATTGGTTCTATTGTCATTCTCTGCCCATTATAGAATCACTTGGATTACTGGAAAAAATGGAGCTTCTTGAGCTCTGCTTGTAGCATTACTGCCATTGATGGGTAACCAAAGGAGGAAATGAACTAGTATGTGATTTTACTTTTGTTGTTTTGACCTAGAAATGGGGAACTTTTCTTCTCCAAAGTATTAAAGACTTCTTTGGAACTTTGGGCCCAGAAAGAACTATCAGATAATATATGTGCATCCATGAGCATATATAGAGAATTTGCTGTTACTTCTTCTGTGTTTTTATAGCACAGAAACCAGGGGAACTATTTAAGTAAGCCATGTGTCCCAAAACAAACAACCCTGGAGAGACCCACTGTGAAATTTTTGCCGTTGGAAGGTAAAAGACCTTGAGAGTTCAATAATAATCTTCATAAAAGTGACCAGCGATTACCTTTTGGATCAAGTTATTGCCAGGCTACTGGATGTTAAATATACAGATCATTACATCTAACAAACCCATGCACCTGGGGTTGAGTTTCTCCCTCTTCTCTCTTATGATGAAGGTCCACTTCCCTGGCC
>NW_012147523.1:1980289-1983975 GCF_000956105.1 Propithecus coquereli | reverse complement strand
AAAAAAAAAATGTATAGCAAAGAAAATAAACCTGTATGCCTGTCATTTAGAGATAACCTCTAGTAACTTCTTCCTTGCCCTCTTTTTCTACATATTGTTTTCAACAGAGTTGAATTTATTTATTTATGCAACTTTGATTTCTGATGTTTTCGACTTAATATTATAACATAAGCATTTCCATCTTGCTACTAAAAACTTTCAATGAACAGAATTGTAATGGCTTTATAATGTGTTATCATGTAACTGTATGTGAATTTACTTGACATTCCCACACTTTTGGAATGTAAGTTATTTCTAATATTTTTAAGTGAACTGTAATTCTTACAAAGGAACCATTTATTGCACATTTTAATGTAAGGGGCTTCTTTTGTCCCCACCATGTACCTGGCTGCTCTGGGACATCAGTGCTTGTGTGTGTGTGCTGAAGAACCCTCTCTGCATTTGCTCAAAGTTTAGCACAGGAAGGGTAGGTTTTTGGTATTAACTGTACAGAAGCCATAAACTGTTATAATGCTTTCTTAATCTCTTTAAAACCACCCATAAACACATTCTCACCCAATGTCTTGTTTCTTTGTGAAATTTCATTCTCCATAATAGGACAGCAGGGCTGCAGTGGTCAGATGTGTGGCTGGTGCTTCAGAGACAGTGACTGGGGGTCCACAGCAGGGTCACCTTCTCCCAGCTCTGTCTGTTTCTGTGCTTCACACTGCCAGAGTGTCTTACCAGCATCTGTGTGTCTCCTCCCCTTAGGTTTGAAGGAGATGACTTTTAGTCTGTTGAAGGCACATGCTAAGCCAGAAGCAGAAGCCACCAGCCTTCCCAGGGGAGCTATCTGAGCTCCCTGAGTGCTGGGCAGGCCCCAGGTACCGATGTCATTCCACACTCTGAGAAACCGTAAAAGTTGGTGTACCAGCTCTTGTTTCCATTGACTTGTTGATTAAATAAATTACAGTTGCTGTTGCCTGCGTGGTGGGCCTCTGCTGCTTATCTGCTGCTCATTCTGCACTCCATGTGGTGGGCTGTGGTTCACCTTTGTGTCAGCTGCAGCTGAGGATCCTGAGTCCTACTTTTACTTTGGCTTACTCCCTGTGACTCAGACTCAGCTCATGACCTTGTACACATTTTGTGTACTGTACTCTTGTGTTCTATGTCGTAACACCCGACCTTGTATCTTAACCCCTGATCCTTGGCCTCCACCAGATGCTGGGGCTCTTCTCTGGCTCCTGTTTCTGCCCTGGTCAGGCTAGCTTGCTTAAGTGCGTCCTTCATTTTGGTCACTGTGGCAGGCTGTGGGAGGCCCCTAACATGTCCTCATCCTCATATCCATAACCTGTGTAACTTCTGTGGTAAATGAGGCTTTGCAATTGTGATTAAGTTAAGGGTATTGAGATGAGATTGTCCTGGATTACCTGGATGGGCGTGATGTCTTCACAAGGGTCCTATGAGCAGGACAGAGGAGGGGTCAGAGTCAGAGGAGAGGGTGGTGTGATGAAGGAGGCAGAGACTATGGAGTGATGTGCTCTGAGGATGGAGGAAGGGCCAAGGAGCCAGGAATATAGGGAGCCACTAGATGCTGAAAAGAGTAGGAAAACAGATTTTTTTCCTCGGAGCCTTCCAGAGACTCCACAAGGAACTTGCCCTGTTGACACCTTGGTTTTGGCCTAGTGCAACCGATTTCAGATTTCTCCCTTGCAGAACTGTAAGAGAATAGGTGTCCACCTGTCTCCTTGAAATGCTCTTGCAGCCCCTCCCGTGGATGCCTAGACTCCCTTCCCGTCTTTACCTGCCCTTTCCTTCTCTCCATCCCCAGTGCCTCCTCTTCCTGTTATTATTATGGGTACATAATTGTTGTTTATATTTACAGGGTGTATGCGATGTTTTGATACAGGCATACAATGTATATTCATTAAATCAGGGTAGCTTCTGCATAGGGATATCCAGTGCCTCCTCTTCTTTTTGTACCCCCAGACTTCATCTTCATGGGTCACCACAGGTTTTTTCCCTCCTTTTTAAATTGTCTCCTTTTTATATTCCAGTAAAATATACATAACAACATTTGCCATGTTAACTATTTTTAAATGTACAATTTGGTGGCATTAAGTACAGTCACATAGTTTGTGAAACCAACACTGCCATCCATCTTTAGAACATTTTCTGTCTTCCCAAATTGAAACTCTGTACCCATTCAACACTAACACCATTTTCTTTCTCTTCTACTCCTTGGCAACCACTGCTCTAGTCTCTGTCTCAATGAATTTGACTCCTCTAGGCACTTCACACAAGCACACCTTGCTTTTTGAACTTTGCTTTATTGCACTTCACACCTATTGCATTTTTCACAAATTGAAGGTTTGTGGCAATCCTGCATGGAGCAAGTATATCCATGTGTCACTTCATGTTTCTGTGTCACATTTTGGTAATTCTTGCAATATTCCAAACTTGTTTATTATATATGTTATGCTGACCTGTGGTTAGTGATCTTTGGTCCATGCATGATCTTTGATGTTACTATTGTAATTGTTTTGGGGTGCCACAAAATGCACCCATATAAGACAGCAAACTTAACCAATAAATGTGTGTTCTGCCTCCAGTAACTGTCTGTTCCCTGTCTCTCTCCCTCTCTTCCCACCTCCCTACTCCCTCAGACAACAGTATTGAATGTAAGCCAGTTAATAACCGTACAATGGCCTCCAAGTGTTCAACTGAAAGAAGAGTTGCGAGTCTCTCACTTGCAATGAAAAGCTAGAAATGATTAAGCTTCGTGACAAGGCATGTTTAAAGCTGAGATAAACTGACAGTTAGGCCTCTTGTATCACTTAGCCAAGTTGTGAATACAAAGGGAAAGTTTTTCAAGGAAATTAAAAGTGTAACTCCAATGAACACATGAATGATGCAAAAGCAAAATATCCTTATTGCTGATATGGAGAAACTTTTAGTGGTACAGATAGAAGATCAAATCAGCCATGATGTTCCCTTAAGCCAAAGCCTACTCCACAGAAGAGCCCTGACTCTCTTCATTTCTATGAAGGCTGAGAGAGGTGAGAAAGCTGCAGATGATAACTTGGAAGCTATCAGAGGATGGTTCATGAGGTTTCTGGAAAAAAGCTGTTTTTAGAATAATAAAAGTACAAGGAGAATCAGCAAGTGCTGATGGAAAAGCTGCATCAAGTTAGCCAGAAGATCTGGGTGAGATCATTGATGAAGTTTGCTACACTAAACATTAGATTTTCAATGTAGGTGACACAGCCTTTTATTGGAAAAAGATGCCATCTAGGACTTTCATAGATAGAGGCCAATGCCTGGCTTCACAACTCATTAGCAAGTCTGACTCTCTTGTTAGGGTCTAAGGGAGCTGGCGACCTCAAGTTGAAGCCAAAGCTCATTTACCATTCTGAAAATCCTATAGCGCTTAAGCATTTATGCTAAATCTACTCTGCCTGTGCTCTAGAAATGGAACAACAAAGCCTGGGTGACAGCACATCTGTTGACAGCACAGTTTACTGAATATTTTAAGCCCACTGTTGAGATCCACTGCTCAGAGCAAAAACATTCCTTTCAAAAAATTACTGCTCCTTGTCAATGCACCTGGTCACCTAAGAGCTATGATGGAGATGTACAAGGAGATTAATGTTGTTTTCACGATTACCATCACAGTATTCATTCTGTCACCCATAGATCAAGGAGTA
>NW_012147523.1:1894762-1978294 GCF_000956105.1 Propithecus coquereli | reverse complement strand
ACATCTCCTTTTAGGTTATCGCTAGCTTCTTAAAGACTACATTTCTAAAACCAAATCCATTTTTTCCTCCTCCTAAATAGTTCTTCTTGATAAGCTCTTTATTCTTTCCCAATGAGAGCTCCAGTCTACTCAGAATCCTCAGAGTCACTTACTCCCTGTTTTTCCTTGTTCTCCTCATTGACTGGGTGGCCACGTTGTTGATTTTTTAATATCAGTGTACTTATCATATGTCTCTAGTGTCCTGCTGCCACCTAGATTTAGTCTTGTACTGTCTCACACTAATATTTTTAACCTTTGTTCTCACCCTCCTGCAGCCCTGTATACCACCACCTACCCATCCTCTGCAGTCCTGAGCACATTATTCCATGATCAAAGAGTGTCAAGGCTCCTTCTTGCTCAACAACTTAACACCAAGCTCTTAGCAAGGCAAGGGCACACCAATTCCTTTTCCATCCCACCTCATCTTCAAACCCTGACATGAATTTTTCTCAATTTCTGTAATTTTTGTTATTTCAAGAATGTTATATAAATGGAATCGTACAATATGTAACCTGTTGGGGCTGGCTTTTTTGCATAATAATTCTCTGAAGATTCATTCAAATTGTTGCATGTATCCATTATTTTCACCATATCCTATCAAGGGTAGATGCCATCAACATGATGTATCACTATTGATGCTGACCTGGATCACCTGGCCAGAGGTAGTTTTTGTCAGGTTTCTCCACTGTAAAGTTACTCTTTTTCACCCTTTTTCACTACTGTACTCACAGAAAGGAAGTGACCAAGCCCAGCTCACACTGAAGGAGTGGGGAGTTATGCTCCACCTCGAGGGTGGAGTTCTTCTCCCTCCTTTATTTATTCAATAATATACTTATATCAGTATGGATTCATGAACATTTATTTTATACTTTGGATTATAGTCCAACACTATTTTGTCATGTATAGCTTTTTAAAAAACTATCAAACTGTTTTCTAGAGTTTTCTTTAACTGTTTTCCAGCAGTGTATGGGCAATCCAGTTTCTCCATGTTATTGCAAGCTTGTGTGGTCACTTTTTTTTGTTTTTATATTTTAGCCATTCTGAGAGGGACACAGAGATTCTCATAGTGGTTTGAATTTTCGTTTCTCTAATGTCTAAGGATTTTCAACATCTTTTCATGGGCATAATTGCCATCTGGGTATCCTGTTTGGTGGTGACATGTTCCTTCACATCTCTTGCCCATTTTCTAATCAGATTTTTTTTTTACAATTGAGTTTTCAGAGCTGTTTGTATATACTCAAGATACTGGTCCTTTGCTATATATTGTCAGATATGTGGTTTGCAAATATTTTCTTCCAGGCTGTAGCTTGTCTTTTCATCCTCCTAATGGAGTCTTTCAGAGACCAAATGTTTTCATTTTAATGAAGTTCAATTTATCAATTTTTATTTCTAGGATTCATACTTTTGAGGTGAAAGAACACTTTGCCTTGCTTTGTTCTGGATGCTGAAAATTTTCTCCTATTTTTTTTTCTAAAAGTTTTATAGGTTTAGGATTTATATTTAAGGTGTGATCCACGTTGAGTTGTATTTTATATGACGTGAGTTTTGGGTTGAAGTTCATTTATTTGCCTACGGATGTCCAATTTCTCTGACATAATTCATTGAAAAGGCTATCTTTCCTCCATTGGATTGCTTTTACACCTTTGCCAAAACTGTCTTTTTCTGTATATTTTATGTGTTTTTTGTCCTGCTCAGAAAGGTCTTCCCCATTTCAAATAGTAAAAATTAATTAATCCACATTCTTTTACATTTTTGTATGTTAAAATTTTTGCTCTGATAATGATGTTTTGAAAAGAGGTAAGGCTGTAGCTTTCTTTCAGTTTCCAAAATGATAGTCTGTCTTCCCTGGTCTTCCTACTGATTTGAAACTCCACCTTTATCATAAAATAAATTCCTAAAAATATTTGGAGATATTCCTAGGCTCTTTATTCCATTCCAGTGGCTTGTCTACAGATTTCTTCCCCAGTCTAAACTATTTAATCTATTTTAATTATTGTCGTTTGGTATCTGGTACAGCTACTTTTTTTGTAATTCTCTTCCTTCTCATAACTCTCCTGGATATTCCCACATATCTACTTTTCCTCTGGAAATTCAGTGTTGGCAGATTTAGTTAGCAATCCTTGGAAGATTCATTCTCTCCTTCCACAGTGTTGTGGGGTGTGAGTGGGGGGAGCTGATGCCCTGTCTGAAGCTACATTTCCTAGTGCTCTTTGTATCTAAGGTGTGGCCACATGACTAGTTCTCACCAATGGAATGTGGGTGGAAGTGATATGGTCACTTTTGGCCTGATGTAGCTAAGAAATGGGTCTGCTCCACTGCCTTGTTTTCTTTCTCTGGCAAACTTGGAAGCCAATTATTGAAAATGGGGAACACACAAGATGGAGGGAGCTGGTCTTCGAATCACTGCATAGATGATCTCTTTCTGAACACTCAGGAGTGATTAAACAAGAACAAAAATAACCCACACAGTGTCTTCAAGCTATTGAGATTAAGGGTTTATATGTTACAACAGCCACTTTTCTTATAACCCATATATTTAATATCATGTTGCCAAGTTCTCCCAAACTCCTGTTGTGTCTTACTTAGGGTGGCATTAAAAAGAAAACTGACATCATTACAATATTGAACATGATGTCCTTCTATTTAGTTAAGCCTACTTTTATGATCAATGGCAGAATGTACAATATATATTTGGTATCATTCAAAGATAGTGACAATTGATACGTTGGTAAGCATATTTCAGATATTTCTCCATGCAGACAGTCACATATGGTACAGTCTATATATTTAATTTTATCACATTGGAATCATATGATACATGCTGGTCTATAAACTGCATTTTTGCTTCAAAATTGCCACAGTCATACATAGCGACCTATAATATAAGTTGGTAGAGGTTTTTTTTCTCAAATGGCCATATAGTAAGTATTTTAGACTCTGTGGAATATCAGGATATTATGTAGATACTTAACAACTATTTTAAAGGTAAAAAAAAAACCTTCTTAGCCTGTAGTCTATAAAATAATAAGCAACTACACAAAGTTGGCCCATAGGCTGCAGTTTGCCAACCCTAATTTACATCATCATTGAAAAAACAACTAACTTAGGTAGTCTTCTAATGATGTACATTTATGTAGCTTCCATATTAATTTGCTCCTGTAAATAGTGCAATGAACATCTTTGTATGTATATACATCGCCAAGCATAAATTTCTAGAAATGGAGATATTGGAGTTATTTAACATTTTACTCTTTGCTAAATATTGTCAAAATATACATTTATATCCTCATCAGTTATGCACAAGAGAGACTGTTTTACTCTATCCTTATCAACACTAGACTTTACCAATTTTTTCTCTTATTTGAAAGGAGAGCTTTATTTTCTACAGAGGGTTTCAGCACACAGGGTGGTCATTCTGACCAGGCTGGGAAGCAATTGCCTTGGGCAGAAGTCGAACGTACTTCAAGGGAGGAACAAGGAGAACAAGAATTTATACTGAGCTGGGTGGCTAAATGTACAAATGTAACACGCTATAGGAGGAGTCAGGCATATTTATGAAAAGAGAAATATGTGCATACACAGTTGAATTTCATGCTCCTTCATGGCATCCATGTTCAGAAATGGCAGTTTTAGCATGATTTAAGAGTGGATTTGTTGGTCCTCTGATGTCAAAATGTGAAGCAGAGGACATGAAAACCCTCTCTGCGCAGCCTCCACAGACTGGTCAGAAGCACTCTGTGGTTGGTGTACCCTTATCAAGAAGAAATGCTGGTCATTGGTAAGGGAGGGGGGATCATGGGATTGGTTTCTGTTAACCCTTAGGGAAGAAAGCCTCATGGCTGGAAGGGAGGGTTTTATCATGAGGCCTGTCTGACCTCTCATCCCCTCATGGTTGGGAACTCGGTTTTAAGGTTTCTCTGGGGTCCCCTTGTCCAAAGAAGTTCTGTTCAGTGGATAGGGCCTTGGGATTTTATTTTAGTTCACATTTCCCCCTTTTGGCCAAGATATGCCAGAGGGAACATCAATGGCCAAACTTTTATTTTGTCCCATCATTGCTGGGGTGTGTGGCCACCTACCCTGGTTCCATCCAGGCCCTCAGTGGGACCCCTATGGCCAAGACACTTAGAGCCAAAACGCTTACAGCCAATTAAATGTTCTGGGTCAGATGGGAATGTTTTCTGAAGAAGTTAGAAGTTCTGGAGAAGGAGGAGAATAAAACAAATTTGGAGAAGATCCTTAATGAAGGCCAAGATCTGTTCCCTAACTCTGCCCCAGGGCAGTATTTCCTCATCCTGAAGTCCATTTTCACAAATGAAATAGAAATAAATGAGTCTGTCAAAAGATATTGTTGGTTTCTGTTTTTAGGTAGTTTACCTCTTGTAGAGATATTTTACTTCTTAAAAGTATAGTCTTTAGAGTTAGCAAACTGACAGACACTAATTCTATATGGCCTTTAGTGAGTCAGCAGATCTTTGAACTTTTGTTTCCTGTCTGCAAACTGGCAACAATATCTACTTAGGATTGCCATGAGGAATACGCACAATAATATTTGCCAAATGCTCAGTACAAGGCCTGGACTAGGACTTCCTGGCTGTTAACCTTTATTGTTATTGATAACAATTTCGTAGTAAAGGCTTTCTAACTTTGCTTATATTTACATTTTATGATAGAAAAATATTATAGCTGATGTCATAGAGATTGAATTCAGTATTGTCTTCTTAGATGTCATAGATACACCTACAGATTTCCTTTGGATTATGTCTAGAAGGTAACTTCCTAAGAACAGACTGGTTTCATTTTTAACTTTTTATTTGAGTAAAACACACACATAGAAAAGTACACAAATTCTACTAACAGCTGTACGAATTTTCACAAAGTGAACTTATCCTTCCACACCATGAAATAGAGGTGACAACACCCCAAAAGTCTCCAAGAGCCTTGGCCAGCAACGACCTCCCAAAGCTAATAGTATTCAGCTTTACTGCGGTTTGAGCTTTATCATCTACAGTATGTACTCTTTGGTGTCTGGCGTCTTTCATATTGTGTTTGTGAAATTCATCCAGTTGCTAACCAGTATACATAATTTACATTTCCTGTGATGCTTTCTCTCTACTCCCTTTGAAAACATTATCATACGGTGGGCATGGGGCTCACACCTACAATCCCAGCACTTTGGGAGGCTGAGGCTGGAAGGTCACTTGAGGGCAGGAATTCAAGACTAGCCTGGGCAATATAGCCAGAATCTGTCTGTGCAAAAAATTAGCTGGGCGTGGTGGAACATGCCTGTTGTCCTACCTATGCAGCAGGCTGAGCTAGGAGGATCCCTTGAACCAATGAATTCAAGGTTACAAGTCAGCTATGATTGGGCCACTGCACTCTAGCCTAGGCAATAGAATGAGACTGTCTCAAGCAAAACAAAACAAAAACATTATCAAATCTTATCTTAAGGGCAGTAGTATATCACTTGTACCTCCATAAAGCTGTTAGAACAAAAAAAATTATTGTATGTTAGTTAAGACTTGAAGGATGAATAGGATTTCACCAGATTTAGAGAGCAGTTTGGGTAAAAGAAACAGACTGATGTCTATAAGATGTGATGTGAGGGAAACTATGGGATGTCCAGGAAACTGGAAATAGACATTCATTCTGGGGTAGATATTCCCTATTTAGATCAACTGTTTCCACAATTATGACCACACAGATTGTTTCCAGTCCTTTCAACTGTAATGAACAATGAGGAAACCAATGTCCCTCTACGTTTAATGTATATAGTCTTACCTACTGGAGCTTTTGTTTCTGCAAATTACATTTCCAAATTTGAGGCTTGCTGGGTAGAGAGATATATGTATCTTAATATTTAATAAATATTATAAGGTTGTGTTACAAAATATCGCAGCAATTCCTACATCTATCAGCAACGTGAGTTTACATGCTTCTTCCACCTTTGTCCGCAATGGATATTAATTAGCTTAAATTTTTTTCTACAAATCTAATGGTGAAAATGTTATTTCTGTTCCTTTAATTTGAAATTTTTCTGGCTACTCCAGAGATTAAGTGCCTTTTTATGTTTATTGGACATTTAGATTTCCTCTTCTACAGAGTTATTGAATTTGGATAGTAGAGGAAAAGATAAAAGGGAAAGAAAAGATGACATGGGAGTATTCTGATTATTCCCATAAAATTTGTTCCTAGTGTCAAAGTCCCAGTAAGTTCTCAGTAAATGGTAGCCATTTTTTATTGTTCAAAACGTGCAGATGGTGAGAAGATGGACCGTTGTTGACGAGATGTAGTGGACTGCTTTCTTAGTTCAAGGACTTTCTGGCTGTAAAGAGTTCTGAAATAGCCAACATGTTCGCTTACTAGTGATTTAAAAGACATTCAACACTTTGAACTTGACACTGCAGGGGAGAAAAGAAGGTGCCCGTGACTTCCATGAGGAAGTAAGTCGCTCAGGTTCAAACTAACGTTGCAATTTGAGCAGGCAGGTAAAAAGTAGACTCATTTCCAACAGCTAAGTTTCGCTGAGTGCCAAGTGACCATAAACTGAAAATGATTATTTAGATAGAAGTAAAGCCACAGTTTCAGAAGAGAATGAGAGCTTTTGCTTTGTGTTTCCACGGTTGTCCACAGAGCACAAATCTCAGGATCAGCCCAAATTATGAAGCCTCTGCATTATAAATGCTGGCCAGTTTCAAGAAGAAATTATTAAACTGAAAGCTCAGTATGTCTGGAATACTGCGGATGATATATCTGCTAGAAATGTTCTCTCCTGTACTTGAAATAAAAGGACATATACATTGTTTATTTTGGAGGTCCCCAAACTTGCTTGGCTCACTCTGCACAGAGCCCCAAAAGAATACTCAATAGTTCTGTTTATTAAGTAGTGAGGTCCAAAATACTTAAAAAGTGATTATGTTCTCACAACTTAGTAGCCATTTGGGAAAAAAAAAATATATGTACATTGAAAAAATATTATACATTCATTCTACATACAAACAATACTACACATACATTGAAAATACACATTGAGTAATATATATTGAAAAAAATGCATATTTTGTTATATTTCATTCTTAAATAACTATAAATAATTTATTTGAGTTATTAAATAACATCCATTATGTTTGTTTTGTTTTGTTTTTTCAAACAGTGTCTTGCTCTGTCACCCAGGCTGGAGTACAGTGGCACAATCATAGCTCACTGCAGCCTCCAGTGCCTGGGCTGAAATGATCCTCCTGCCTCAGCCTCCCCGGTAGCTGGGATCACAGGTGCACATAACTATGCCAGGCTAATAATTGTATTTTTTGTAGAGACAGGGTCTCATTATTGCCCAGACTTGTCTTGAACTCTCGGCATCAAGTGAGTCTCCCACTTTGACCTCCTGAAGCACCAGGGCAACAGGTGTGAGCCACTGTGCCTGGATTAACTTTCATTCTTAAACATTATGATTACTTAATATGGGCTGGGTGTGCCAATGGGGCACTGCATAATTTCATAGACCTTAGAATCATATGGGATACTGCCACCTCATTTCCTGTTCCACATTGGTTTTCCTTGATGGCAACTGCCATAAAACCAGCATCACAGAGATACACTGTCACTGAAAGGAATGTAGGGCCATATAACGTTAAAACAGTAAATTATTGAGCTAGTAGATC
The DNA here is from genome assembly GCF_000956105.1 of Propithecus coquereli. Taxonomy (NCBI): domain Eukaryota; kingdom Metazoa; phylum Chordata; class Mammalia; order Primates; family Indriidae; genus Propithecus; species Propithecus coquereli. The sequence continues at coordinate 1,970,597 of NW_012147523.1, read as the reverse complement.
CCATGGTGTCTGATAGACATTGGGCATCACTGTGTTTCTCTTAAAGTTAAAAATATCCAGAGCCCCTCTGTGAGTGCACTGTAGTTCCTTGGGGTGCCCTGGTACTGAATCTGGAAACTGCAGGTTAATTTAACATGAAGTCTGGAGTAGGTGGTCTTGGGGTTGGTCTGGTGGCATGGTGATGTCATCAAGGATCCACCCTCTGTGTAGTTGCACCTCATGGTCTCAAGATGGCTGCCATGGCACCAGTATCACATTCTTGCACAACAGTGCAGTCATCAACTTCAAGAAAGGCAGGAACAGCAATGTGCCTTGGTAAAATGTGATATTTCATTCTCCATCTGTTCCTGGTGGTAGTTGGCAGACAGGGTGGGTACAGATGAAGAGATGTCTTGAACTGTTGCCATTCACACAGGGATAAAAATTACGGGCCTTGTTCTTGTCAACTAGACCTGGAATTGGGAGACTGGAAGTTTGCCAGCCAAAGAATTTCTTAGGAAAATACTATCTCCTTAGCCCACTGGGTATTGTAATGGTTTTGGAGGAGACCAGTACCTTGTGTGTGAACATCAGGCCATGCAAAAATTCTCATGCAGTGAAAATATGTTATTTTGCTTGAACGATATTCAGACTTTCTCGCAGATCCACTGGTTTTGGAGCTCTATGGAACCCAACCTTTCCTCTAGTGAAGGAGGGGCTTGTCCAGAGGACTAACATCTAGTTGGGCCAGGAGTCAGGGAGGAGGATCAGATTTCTGATCTGAGATTTGAATAAGGAGTAGAAGTTGGCCAAGAGGGCAAATAAAGACTCCAAACAGAGGGGTGGCATGGACAGGGAGGGTGAGTGTGCCTGGCTCATCTGAGAAAGTGTTTCATGTTCATATGGCAAGAGACAAATTGGGGCTAGGACTTAATGCCTGTGTGGCTTGCAAAGGGAGTTTGATTTTGTCCTGAAACCATGGGAGATGCTGAAAGGTTTTAAGTCAGGGAAGGACCCAATTACAAGCATAGTCTGGGGAATAACTACCACCATGTGGTAGAAATTGCATGGTATTCATAAAATGCTTTTCTTTTCCTCCTGGGTACCCAGCTAGACTACATCTCCCTGATGACTTGCAGGCAGGGGAAGCCATGTGACTGAGTTCTAGTCCATCAAATATGGATGAAACGGATATTTACCACTTTTAGGTCCAATCCATTATATCTCCTACACAACCCTCCACATTGTCTCTTTCCCTGTTTGCTGGATGATATTCAAGGACTTAGATGGGGAGATTTCAAGATGGAAGTTGTCTGGATCCCTGAGTCACCTCTGAGTCACCATTTGGTGAAAAGCCTGCTATATACTATTATGTGGGCAATCGACTTTTATTATGCTAAGTGATTGTAATGTGGGTTTTGTTTTTGTTTTTGTTTTTTTTTTTTAAAGCAATTAGCCTACTCTGACTAACACAAACCAAAACAAGAGCTGCTATTTCTTGGGTACTCGCTCTGAATTGGGCACTGTGCTAAATGCATTGCCTCATTTTGTACACACAAAATCCCTATGGGGATGGGGACCACCATTACCCACTGTGCCCTGCTGGCTCCCACTGTGAAAGGAATGGATGATGGTTGGGTGAAGCAAGCAGACCAGATGAGGAGTTATCATAGCAATCCACTCCAGCAGGGAGTTCCTGCTGTGAAATGGGTTAAATAAAAGGACACTGTAAGTATGAATTGAGAGGATGCATCCGAGGTGTCCAGTGTGGGAAGGTATATAATGGAAGGTGTATAATGAATGTTAGTTTGATTTTTCTCAAGGGACTAAGCAAACAGTGATGAAGGCGTGGGTGAAAACAGGAGAGAATTATTCTGGAAGCAGCACTGGCAGGACTCGAGCAAAGAATGAGGGGACGGAGAAGCTAAGGGTCGGACAACTGTCTTCGTTGCTATTTACAGGGAATTTGAAGGAAGGTCTAAGAAACATCTTGGACCCACATGTTGTGGGATAGGGTGGAGGGAGGGAATAGAGCTAAAGATAATTGGAAGAAAGCAGATCCCGAAACTTTCTGAGATGAGCAGATGTTGAACAGAAGTCCTGGATTCCCAAGCCTCGTGCTGACAAAGGCTGTCAACGAACTGTCCCAGCTCTGTCCAGATATATCCATGTCTGTCCTGAAACAGATACCTTTTATCTACACAAACATAGGTGAGTTCTTTAATGTATTTGTGCCTCATTTTTCCCACCTGAAGATGGGGATAAGAAGTAATGGGACTTACAAGGTTGTTGTGAATATGTGCAGAGTGCTTAGCACAGTGTTGGACATGTAGTTAGTCAGTAATGGTAGAAATGGTCCTTAAAATCCCCTTATTTGTAATATTATTTCTCTGTCTCTAGCTAGACATACAAACACTCAGATTGTAGCTATGAGCACGGAGCAGAATCCTCACCTGTTTGTTCACTGCTACATCTCCAGCCAGTCCTTAGAACAGTGACCGTCTCACGGTAGCTATTTACACATTTGAAGAATGAAAGAATAAGAAAACCCATCTCTTCCTCCCTTCCTCCATACTTTTCTTTTATCCATTCCTTCTTCCATCCATCCATCCATCCATCTATCCATCTTTCCTTCCATCCACCCACCCACCCACCCATCCATCCATCTTAGAAAGGCAGTAGAGTGTAGCGGCTTAGCCCACAGGCTTTCTTTTTTTTTTTTTCAATTGTGGTAAAATACACATAAAATGTATCATTTTAACCATTTTTAAGTTAAAATGGTTATAGTTCAGTTACATTGAGTCTATTCACATTGTTGCACAACTATCTCTATCATCCATCTCCAGAAATTTTTCATCCTCCCAAACAGAAAATCTGTACCAATTAAACACTAACTCCCCTCTCTCCCTTCTCCCCATCCAGTGGGAACCGCCATTCTGTCTTCTGTGTCTATGAATTTGACTAGCATAGGTGTTTCATATAAGTGGAATCATATATAGTGTCTGTCCTTTTGTGACAACCCACAAGTTTTGTGATCATATAAGCTGTATAATCCTGGGAAAGTCAACCTTCCTGAAATTCCACTTCCAATTTACAAAATAATTGTAATAATAGTACCTACCTCATAGGGTTTCTGTGAGCTTCAAATGAGATACTATATATAAAGTAGTTAGCCCATGTCTGGCACATAGCACATGCTCAATAAATATTAGTTATACCTAAGAATATATTCTAAATTAATGGACACTGGTATTGTGCTTATTATGCCTGGCATTGTCTTGAGCACTTCACAAATATTAGCCCATTTAAACCTCACAACGACCCTGTGACATGGCTACTGTCACTACCATCCACACTTGACAGAGGAGAAAACAAAGGTGCAGGGAAGTTGAGGCACATGCTCAGGGTTATGTGGCTGGTTCACAGCAGAGCTGGGATTTAAATCCAGGAAGCCAGTTTCCAAAATGCACAGGTTTTACCACCACACCATGTGGCCTCTTGCTTATCTACGCTGCTTCACCCGGTGGGGGATCGTCTTTTGCCACTGGGTCCTGGGTCAGGCCATCAGGGTGAGGGCAGGTATTGGGGCCTCAGGTAGGAGATGCCTGTGGGCATCCGGGGAAAAACAATTGAAGATGAGTTTGCTGTTTCTTAACCTGAGAGGTCCCAACATGATGGGGCTCTCTGCATGCCCTCTGACACGTGCTGGCCTTACGTGAACCATGGAGAGCTGGAGTGCAAGGCCTGGTGCGTTCTGTCCAGGTGACGTAGCCAAGCCAGTGCCTTTCCCCTCATTGGCAGGAAGCTCAGCAATCCTTGACTCCCCACCCCAGCCCTGCCCTGGTGAGATGAAATAAAAAAGTTTCTTCTTCTGGGTTTCAGGGCCACCACCCACAAGGACTTTATTGGCTTCTGAGCACTGTCAGTGAGCCTCTGCATTCCTTTAAAAGAGGCAGAGCCTGTAGTGTGGGACCAGCGGAGACAAGAGTGCCCAGGACAACAGGTGCGGGTTTCCCAGCAGGTCAGGCAAGCGCCCGGGGCTTGTGCCGTCTCCTCCTGATGTCTGTAGAGGTGAGCCCACTGCCGCATCTTCCTCTGCAGCCTGGCAGAGCGAGGGGTGGCTGCGAATGAATTCAAGGTTGGGGGTCGGGGCCTCCTGTCTGGGCTCTCCTGCCACCCACGTCCACTGTCTCTTTCCCCTGCGGCAGGTAGCTATGTGTGACTCTAACATTGGCAATGCCAAGGCGAAGGAGCCGAGCACGGGTGACAGGTGGCGGGTGTCCTGGTACGAGCAGCTGGTGCAGCCCTGCCTGGCTGAGCTGCTGGGCTCTGCCCTCTTCATCTTCATCGGCTGCCTGTCTGTCATCGAGAATGGGACAGACACTGGGCTGCTGCAGCCAGCCCTGGCCCACGGGCTGGCCATGGGGACCATCATTGCCACACTGGGGAACATCAGGTGAGACCAGCCCCAAGCACTCAGCCTGGGGCTCCCTTGGGGAGCTGGGGTGGGGACAAAGCTGTGGTCAGGCCCCAGCACCACTCAGGACTCCGGGGAGGGCTGTGGAGCAGCGTGGGGTGGCGCCCCAGCCTGCCTGGGGTCCTCTCCTCACTCTGCAGCCCGTGAGCGCCTGGCTTTGGGCAAGTCCCTCTCCAAACTGTAAAATGGGAATAGGAACGTAGTTTTTCAATGAATTTTTTCCCAAACCAACATGTCTATCTCTCTAACCACGTCCCAGGCACTATTGTAAGCACTTTATAGATAATCATCCAAGCTTCACAAGAACCTTGTGGGGTAGGTCCTGTTATTAGCCTCATTTTACAGCTGCAAAAGGCCATGTAACCTGTCCCAGGTTATAGGGCTAGAAAGCGACAGAGCCAGGAACCAAGTCCAAGCTGTCTGGCTCAAGCACCCAAACCCGAGTGCCTCACGGGGGTGCATGAAAATGAAGTGAGGCGCTCAGCACACGCCAAGCACCAGCCGGTACTGGTGGCTGAGTCATTGTTACCACTACAAGGGGTTTAGGGAAAGCAGAGATGTGCAGAGGAACCGACTGGGGGCTTCCCCACTTGGGTGTGCAAGGACCTGCAGTGGCCCCGGCCAGTCAAGTGGTGACCAGAAGGGCAGGCAGAGGGGAAGGGCTCCTCTGGCTCAGCTCTCACCTGGGTGGGGGCTCAGTGGTGAGGGCTGTGGGGTCAGCAGGTTCCCAGGAAAGGCGCCTGGCAGGAGGATCTGTGACAAGGTTGGCCCATATTTAATCTCACTGAGAAAATAGATCTGAATAGGAAAATTAAGATACTGTTTCTGAGAAAACCAGAATGGAAAGAGAACTTTAACATCTCCTTAAATGTCTGAGGGAGGCTGTGAGTGGAATGAATAGCACACCACCTTCTGTTCAGATGGGTCTGGGGGTGAATGCAACCTTTGTCACATCTTCACTAGGTCACCAGGGCAAGTGCCTGAACCTCTGTGTACAGTGGTATAAATGTGGGTAATAATAGCTAATATTGTTACTAACTATCGAGACAGTACTATCTGCTGTTCATGTATTGATATATTACATGTTTGCAACAGCCTTGTCAGGTAGGGATCACTGGAGCAGAGAGAGAGAATGAACTTGCCCAAGGTCACACAGCTATGCAGTATCAGAAATGCAGTGTGAACCCAGGCCAGCTGTCAGGAGAGACCATCTCTCAGGCACTGTAGTATCCTGTCTCTCTATAATATGAACCTTTTATTCAATCATTGACTTTTTTGCACAAATGTTTATTCAGCAACTCATGCATGTCAGGCAATTACTTTGAGGTTGTTGAACAGATCTAAGGTAAGGTATGTAAAGTACCCAGTAAGTGTTCCATAAATATTTGCTGAGAGAGCAATCAATGAATAAACAAAATATTTTGAGTCTAGGGAACATGTGTGGTCCTCAGGGCATCCAACCCTGTCCTGTTGGAGCCATGCTCAATAACAGTCTCTCCCCAGGTTGGGCAGGTGAGACGGTGGAGGACAGGCTGATGGCCTCAGGGGTTCTAGCTCTGCAGGATCCCTGGGAAGCCACCCCACCCCCCTGGGAAGCCAAAGCATCCCCTGTTTGCTTTGGCATAGCCCAGGTGAGCTACCTGGGGCCAAGTGGACCTGGCTGCACCTCTTCCTGACTTTTTTTTTTTAGATCTGTTGCCCGGGCTAGAGTGCTGCGGCATCAGCCTAGCTCACAGCAACCTCAAACTCCTGGGCTCAAGTGATCCTCCTGCCTCAGCCTCCCGGGTAGCTGGGACTACAGGCACGCACCACCATGTCCGGCTAATTTTTTCTATTTTTAGTTGTTTGGCCAATTTCTTTCTATTTTTAGTAGAGACGGGGTCTTACTCTTGCTCAGGCTGGTCTCGAACTCCTGAGCTCATACAATCCACCGTCCTTGGCCTCCTAGACTGCTAGGATTACAGGCGTGAACCACCGTGCCTGGCCCTCTTCCTGACTTTTGGAGGCTGAGTAGCGGCTGGTGCTTTCATATAATGCAGGAGGCTCACCTGAGAGTCTGGGCATAGAGCTGGGCCAGACAAGCTGAGGGCAGCTGGTCAAGAAGTATCAGAGAGTGGGACAAAGTCCTTTTGTCCAGAGCCAAGGTCCTCTGTCCAGTCTCAGCTCAATGCCCTGTGTCCTTTGGGGGTGGGCAGGCTCACCGGTGGGCTCTTAGTATCTGGGAGCACTTTGGCTCTTGTGTGATGTTGGGGGGGGGTCATTGGGTCACTTTCCCTAATTGGGGGGTATCCATTTCCGGGAACCAGAGGGATGTAATGGGCCAACCTCTGAGAACAGTCCCTCCATCAGAGTGGGGCTGGGACACACATACCAATGGGGTGCAGGGGCTTGGGGGCCTCCTGGCTCTGAGGTCAGGGCTAGTTGAGCATCTTGATGAATAGGAAGCTCTTTACCCATGAGCAAGGCAGGGGCCAGCCAACTGGAAGCTGCCCTCTGACCCTAGGTCCTGACTCGTCTAGCTCCCATGTTCATCCCAAACTCCCGATCCCAATCCCTGACCCAATCAGGAACCCCCACCCTCACCCCCCGGTTCTCAATGCCATTTCCAACCTGAATCCTAACTTCCAAGTTTCAATCCTCACACTCTCAGACCACAAATGGGGATTTCTTGGCTGAGTAGTTACATCCAGAGCTCTCATTCTGAGCCTCGATACCAATAAGGGGAGGCCAGGGCTACTAACTCATCAGAACCTGTGGTTTCAGTCTGACCTGCAGCCACATCTCTGGAGGCTGGAGGAAGCTCTGGGGGAGTCTAGAAGGAGTTATGGGACAGTCTCCCCACACGTTCTTCCTCTGGGGCCACCCTGGGGTCGAGGCTTAGGCTTAGGGGCTACTCTCCCATACGCTTAGCAACCCCAGTGCCTCTCACCCCACCGCCCAACACCTCAGGGAAAATGGCAGCCATCTGGTGCCTCTTCCTATCTGGGCTAGATCCTGGACTGATTCTGGCCCTGTGAGGCCAGCCTGGGGGGCTGCTGAGGACATACTCTCTCAGGTGACAGACTCGTGGTTGGCCCTGGACAGTGGCCTCATGACTTTTTTCTGCTCTTGTGGGTTACAGTGGGGGACACCTGAACCCTGCGGCATCTCTGATGGCCATGCTAAGCGGAGGCCTCACCCTGATGATGCTCGTTCCCTACTGGATCTCCCAGCTGCTTGGGGGGCTGATCGGGGCTGCCCTGGCCAAGGTGGGTAACCCCCAGGGGGCTGGGCTGGTGGTTGCTGGGGGGTGTTTCAAGGGGTGGCAGACACTGGGGAAAGGCCCAACTCTTGGCTTGTTTCTGCTGGTGAAACAGGGTGGACCCTTTCCTACTGAGGTGGGCCTTGTTCCCTCCAATCCTACCCTGTTCTGTTGCCATCTGGACACAGCCCTTCCCTACAGACCAGAAAGCACATTCAGAACTTGGCATTTTTCTTCCTGAGCCCATTTCTGGCTGTGGAGTTGATTAGGATAGTTCTAATGTTTTTTCATTCATGTCCTCATTCATTGATTCACTTGTTCATTCATTCTACAAACATCTCACTAAGCACTCACTGAGGATTCAAGATGAATATGATTATTACCCTTGAGAAATTCCAGAATTAACTTCTCTGTGTATTCTCCAGTTTGCTTGCCTTTAAACTGAGTTACCTTTGATGAGAGTGGATATTTAATTCATAGTAGGAATCCTCCTGCCCCAGCAGGAAAGCCAGTTCTTCCTCTCAGCCACAGAACTTTTATAGTTCTACACACAAGTCCAGGGATGGATTCCCTCCTTCCTTTCCTCTTCTTCCTCCTTCTCTCTATTCTTCTTTCCTTCTTTCCCTCCACCCTTAAGTTTCAGTTTAACCAGGGACATTTCAAGACCCGGGTCTCGCTTGCTGTGTGTGGTGGATGGGAGAGCAGTCAGCCTGGCAGTGCCTGGCTCTGAAGCTCTCAGTCCTACCCACTGCAGGCTTTAGCCCAAAGTCCCATTTTGCTGTATACCTCGGCCCTGGTCTCTCCATGCCACCATGTGAGACCCACAGTTTGTTTCGCTGTCTGTAGAAGGCAGCCTGGACCTTCCCACTCTAATTCCCTATGGAAAGTGAGTAAGACTCTCACTCAAGCCCTGCCACGTGAAACTTGTCAAACATGATGTCGACAAGCGCGCAGCAGCAGCTGCCGTTCATGGAGCACACCCTCCTTACTAAACATTTTCCATGTATTCCTTTATTTCCCAACAACTTCAAGAGAAACCATAGTCAGTCCTTAGAGAGCGCTCACTATGTGCCAGGTATGCCAAGAGCCATACCTGTGACCTAGGAGCTGTCATTATTACCCCCATTTTTTTTTTTTTTTTTTTGAGACAGAGTCTCACTCTGTTGCTCTGGCTAGAGTGAGTGTCGTGGCGTCAGCCTAGCTCACAGCAACCTCAAACTCCTGGGCTCAAGCAATCCTACTGCCTCAGCCTCCCGAGTAGCTGGGACTACAGGCATGTGCCACCATGCCCGGCTAATTTTTTCTATATATTTTTTGTTTAGATAATTTCTTTCTATTTTTTTTTAGTAGAGACGGGGTCTCGCTCTTGCTCAGGCTGGTCTCGAACTCCTGAGCTCAAACAATCCGCCCACCTCGGCCTCCCAGAGTGCTAGGATTACAGGCGTGAGCCACTGTGCCCGGTCTACCCCCATTTTATAGATGGGGAAATGGAGGCACAGAGAAGTGGGTAACTTGCCCATGTTCAGACAGGCTGGTGAGTAGCAGAGCTCAGCTGCACATCCAGAATCCAGGAGCTTGTGTGCTCCACTGTCTTAGGTGGAGCTCCCTCTCTAGGTGTTGTGACCACTCCAAGGCCCATTTGCTTATGTTCTTTTTCTCAATGAGGGTCATCTAAATTACACAAGCTCAAGCCCATAACCCTTAGAACAACTGCTTGGTTGTCCCACTTTTCAGATGAGGAAAGCAAGGCTCAGAGAGGTCCAGTAGCTCACACAGAGTCACACAGAACTGGGGGAGCTGGGATGTGGACCCAGACATGTCCACCTCCAAATTGACATAACCCTTCACTGACTGTTAAGGTGGGCAGCGTGCGCTTTTAGGTCCCCTCCCCTCAGCTCCCAGCTGTCTCTCTGCTCCCTGGTGAGGCTCAGTGGCTTCTCTCCACAGGTGGTGAGTCCTGAGGAGAGGTTCTGGAATGCAACTGGGGGAGCTTTTGTGACAGTCCAGGAGCAGGGGCAGGTGGTGAGGGCACTGGTGGCAGAAGTCATCCTGACAGTGCTGGCCCTGGTCATATGCACAGGCGTCACCAAAGAAAGGACCACACGCCCTGTGGCCCCATTCTACATTGGCCTCTCCGTCACCATGATCGTCCTGGCAGGGTGAGTGTTCCTCAGCAGTGGGACAACCTGTGCTGACCTGGCTCTAGAGGAGGTCAGGCCCGGAGGCCACAGACTCAGCTGCCAATAGGGGCTGGTGCTGCAGATGGGGGCAGTGGGCTGGCAACATGGCAGACAACAGGGAGTGTTGGGGACTGTGGTGTCTAAGGACTTCAGTCAATTCAGCCCTAGTCAATCGTCACTGCATGAGAAGGTGAGTCTCAGGTGACCCAGCTGATTTCATTCAAGGAATATCAGAAATCTGGATTTTTATGTGAAGTTTTCCAATTTTGGTTGTGTAAATAAAACATTCTTATAGGCTATGTTCATTCAGCAGGTGGGAACCCAGATTTTAGCCTCAGGCTTAAAAAGAGCACCCACAGCCATTCTCTCATTTATTTTGAATATCTCAGTAGCCTTAAGGAGGGATTAAGGAAACAAGGTAGGGTCAGGGATTATTTAGCCCATTTTATAGATGAGGAACCTGAGGCTCAGAGAAGATAGAAGGGACTTATAAGGTAAATGGCCAGTGGCAAATTAAGTGACAGATCTGGGGACAGATTAAGTGACAGATTAAGTGACAAATTAAGTGACAGATCTGACAGATGAGGGAGCCCCATCCTAATGGCCAACTCCTTCCTTCCTTTTGACAGAGAACCTAGTCTAGCCCTTCTCCTGGGTCAGCTCTGTCATGTTTGTGTAAAGCTGTGTAAAGCTGTGTGTAAATGTGTGTAAAGCTGTGGCCATGCTTTGCTGCCGCCTAGTGGCCGTGGTTCACACACAAGCCTTTTGACTGGTTGCTGGACACAGGGTGGGATGTGGTCTGCAGGACCCCAGCTTGAGTGAATGGGCTGAGGATCCAGACCCAGAACTAGACAGGTGCACCTGGGACATGGGGAACAGTCCCCCTGCAGGAGAGTCAAGGCCCCAAGCTTGTGGTGCACACAAGGGTCTCGCTGGGTGGGCTAGATTATAGTTCGTATTATTGTACATTAATTATATGTGAGGCATGGGCTCTATATGCATTTTCTCATTCACTCCTGACAATAACCTATGGCATAGGAACTTTCACCTCAGTTGAAACACAGGAAGTTAAACAAAGGTACCATAAAAACTAGCTGGGCTGGGCTTTGACTCTAGGTCAGCTTGACTTCAAAGTGGGTGACAACTACTTGACTTTGCTTTATAGACTTTGGATAGGACTGAGATCCAGCCTCTCTTCCTGCCATCAGCAAACAGGCATTCTTTGCTGGTCATTTTTACCTTAGGGTGTATGGGGAGTGTCAGACTCTATACTCAGAGAGGAGCCATGCTTTTTGCTTCCCAGTGTTAAGGATGCACCCTGGGAGTCCATGATATGGAAGTTTAGAGAGGGTTTCCAGGGTCTGTGTGCCCTAGCCCTAGTTGGGGACATGACTTTGAGGGGAGGTGGGGCCTGGCTGGGATCCTGGTGACCAGTGTGCTGGCTGTTTGCAGGGGTAATGTGTCCGGAGCCTGCATGAACCCTGCCCGTGCCTTTGGACCTGCGGTGATGGCCAACCACTGGGGCTTCCACTGGATCTACTGGGTGGGCCCATTCCTGGCTGCCCTGCTGGTGGGACTGTTCATTAGGTAGGAGTGTGACTCAGTGACTGGCCCAACTGGTGGGCACCTGGTGACTGCTCCAGAGCATCCAGGAATGGAGGGTAGGCTCTCACCTCAGTTTGGAGAAGGAAAGAAGGAGCCTCTTCAGAGGAAAAGAACATGGCTCTATCTAGGACCTTTGGTTGCAAGTTATAGAAACCCATCTCACAACAGCATATGTCATGAAGGGGAATTCATGATCTCACATAATCCAACAGTTCACAGGTAGCAGTTGCTTTGGGTGGTGCTCAAACAACGTCTTCAGGACTTGGTCTTTCTTATAGGCTTTAATTCTCTCTGTGTGGGCTTCCTGCTTAGATGGGCTCTCCAACAGAGAAGAAAGTGTTCACTAGCCTCTCTGGGCTTGTGTCCTAGCAGCTTAACAACTCCAGAGGAAATAAAACAACAGTTCTAGCAAAATACCTAAGTCTGGCATTCACTGATTTGGACTGGCCCAGCTTGGGTCACATGCCCACCTCTGATTCCATCATTGCAGCTCTGGGGCTCAGGAGCTCTTGTTGGCTGTGCCTGGAGCATGAGGTGAACCCTGGAGTGGGGATGAGGCCAGCCTTACCCAGACAACCGAGAGGAGGACAGAGAGTTGGGAAGGAGTGGTGCCCACAGGGGTGTGGCACAACTCCAGGGGGCCATCCACATAGGAACACAATGTAAATGGTGTCCCCAAGAGCATGCATGTGAAAAATACAATGTGGATAGTGCTCCCCAGTGCTATGCAGTGAATAATAAGCATAATGTTATCAGAAGGAGAAATGGATTCCAGTTAGGAAACACTAGAGAGTCCCCTCCATCCTGTTTGACATCTTCTCCTCAGGCTCTCTTCTTACACTCTGTTCCTTCTGTTCCAGGTAGTGCGGGGATCTCTGTCTGGACTTAGCACATACAAGTTGGGCTTACTTCACACTGTCTTGGGGAGGACAGGCACTGGGCTGGGCTGGTCTAGATGGCACGCACTACTGCCCACCCGCAGCCTGTGGCTCTGTGACAAACAACACTGATCATGCTCTGCCAGCTGCTTTCTCTCGCAGCAGTGAATATCATAGGAAATGGGCTGGAAACCAAACAGGAAATAGTGTCTCCCTCTTCCTAGGGGCATCTGGCTCTGAAGGCTGGGAAGGCTCAGGAAGTAATCTCTCTGGAGAAATTCTGGGCCTGGAGACATATGATGAAGGGCTGGGTCTCTCCTCCAGGGCTCAGAGACCTCAATGGCTGCCTCTTTTACAGGTTCTTCATAGGTACAGGAGATCCCACCAAAGCCTGAACGGACAGTGAAGCCAAGCTTGTGGAACCGCTGCTGCCTCAGGTGCTCTCAGCTGAGCCATCCTATAATTAGGACAGGACAGATTCTGCATTTCCTGCCAGGGCAGAGGCCCAGAGGAGAAAATTACTTGCTTCCACGGACTTGGGCTCGGCTTCTGAGACACACAGACTGCTGCTCAGTCCCAAGGATGCTCTAGGTTCCTGGAGTTCCTTTGTGGTCATCAGAGACCTCAGTCTGGGGAGCATGTTGCCAGCACTGCCCAGAGAGAGGTAGAAACAGCACAACAGAAGAGTTTTCTCCAGAGGAAGCTCTGGTGTTGGGAGAGGAGGCCATTTCTGTGCCTTACCTCATTTCCTGCACCCCATCTGTCTCCTTCTCTTGTTCCTTGGTTACCCTGTTACAGAAGGGCCTTGAGGGGCCTGCCTACCTACCTGAGCTGACAATCTCACTTTTAAATAAATAGTCCAGTGTTTACTTCCACATGCCCATGAGCTTGTTTTTTATTTGAAAAATGAGTACTGCTGGGAGGAATCAAAAGTCTGAGGTTGTGCCTTGGTTATCCGGAGTGGCTAAGCCTAGGGCCCAGCCTAGAGTCCAGTGTCACAGTAGGTACGTAGAGTGCAGGCCAACCCAGAACCTGTGTCCACTTGGCCCAGTCCATCTTGGACCTCATCCTAGAGCTCAGAGTCCATTCTAGAGTCCAATGTGAACTCTAGTCAGAGTAAATTCCAGATCATAGACCTCAGGACCCTGCTGAAAGCCCACTGCAGAGTTCATGGTCTGAGTGAGTGCCCGGTGTTGTCCGGGACACACATCAGCTCATTCACTGTACTCGAGCTGGGGATGAGGGTGGGGGTGGGGCAGAGAGGCAAGAATTTCCTGGGGATGTAGAATCCTGAGCAACTGGCATGGTACAGGCCTGAAGAGACAGTGGCCTTTGGGTGGAATATATGACTATAATGAGTACAAAAGGATAAACAGACACCTTCTGAACTTTACACCTTCCAAGTAATGTGTGTATCCTCTCTGGAAGAATCTATGGGTCATTTATGAAAGATGATCATTATATCACCATAAAGAAGTATCAGGGAAAACTCATTCTTAATAACAAAGAAAATACTCACCCACTTCAATAAGATGAGCAAAATGCTCACCCGAGTAAAAGTGAAGAAAATGACGAAGATAATAAGAGACTGCCTGTTGAGAAAATGGATATGCCATGTAACCAAACATCCAAAACATTCCTGGAGAAAATGAAAATAACAAGAATGACAACAATATCCCTAAAGAATAGAAAAAGGGAAGAAATTATGTGACAAAATCAGAAACAAGCAAATTAGAACACTCACAAAGAGTAAAAAAATATTAAAAGTTACTATTTCATTTGATGAAATAATGAAATACACTTTGGAAAAATCTAGTAATGAGAGGAGGAGGAGCAGCAAGTTGGCATAATAGAAACCTCCAGAGATCCTCACTACGCAAACAACTAATTCAACAACCATCCATGCAAGCAATCACCTTCAGAAGAAATAAAAGTCAGGTGAGTGATTATACTACCTGGTTTTAACATTGTATTAATATTTTAATATCAAGGACAGAGGCAAGGAAGAGGGTAGAAAAGACAGTCTTTCTTTGCCTATGCCAACCCTTCCCCATCCCTAGGCAGGGGAGGGAGAGTGAAGTAATTGAAAGTCAAGGCCGCCCTGGCACAGGGGAACACAGCACAGGGCAGAATTCTGCAGGTGCCCAGGAGGGAGCATTTAGAACAGCCTGGCCAAAGAAAAATCTGCATCTTGAAACCTGAGTTCAAGCTAACCCCACCACCTACTGACAAAAAGCACCCTGGGGCCTGTACTAAATTCATAAGGCAATTGGGCCACATAGGTTGCAGTCCTTGGGCAACTCTTGAGGCTGTGCTGACTCAGAGCCAGGGGACTTGGGCTGCTTGTGACTCAGTGAGACACCAGTGGTGGTGGCCAAGCCAGCACCTGTGTCACCCCTCCCCCAACTACAGGGAGAGTCTTCCTCCACTTGGGGAAAAGAAATGGAAAAGTTCAGAGGACTTTGTTTTGGAACCTGGGTACCAGCTCAGCCATAGTAAAATACAGTACCAGGCAGATTCCTGAAGCCCCTGAGCCCAAGCCTTAGTTCCTGGAAGGCATTTCAGGACCCACCCTGGGCCAGATGGAAACATGCTGCCATGGAAGAAAGGACCCAGGCCTGGCAGGATTCATAGCCTTCTCACTAAAGTGTCCTTGGGATTTGAATAAACATAAGAGGTAGCCAAGTAACAGTCACCACAGGCTTTGGATGAGACTGGACTGGCTTCAGGTATGACCTGGTGCTGGTGGCCACAAAGGAGTACCCACATCACTCCTCCCCTAACTCCAACAGCCTAGCACAGAGAGCGAGGGAAGAGAGGGAGACTCTGCCTGGTAATCCAGGGAATTCTCTCGCATCTTACCCAAGTCCATCAAGGCAGTACCACCAGGAGTGTGCAAGAGTCACAGCAATATTGGGCTTGCGGCACCCCCAGTGCTACAGTGACCAAAGACATAGATCACAACACTCAATTACCTTTGACTATCAGGAAAGCCTTCTCAAGAAGGACAGGTTCAAACAAGCCCAGACTGTGAAGATTAAAATAAATACCTAATTCTTCAATGACCAGACATTGATGAACATCCACACTGGACATATATTCTTCTCACCAGCTCATGGAACGTTCTCTAAAATTGATGATATCCTATGCCATAAAACAGATCTCAACAAATTAAAAAAAAATAGAAATTATACCATGTATCTGCTAAGACCACAGTAGAATAAAATTAGAAATGAATTCCAACAGAAACACTTACCACTACACAAAGTCATGGAAATTAAACAATCTATTGCTGAATGATTGTTAGGTCAAGGAGGAGATGCAGATGGAAATCAAAAGATTCTTTGAACTAAATGATAATGGGGACACAAGTTATCAAAACCTGTGGGATACAGCAAAAGCTGTCCTGAGAGGAAAGCTCATAGCCTTAAATGCCCACATCCAAAAGACAGAAAGATCACAAATTAACAAACTAATGAATCATCTCAAGGAACCAAAGAAGGAAGAGGAAACCAATCCTAAACTCAGAAGAAGAAAAGAAGTAACCAAGATCAGGGCAGAACTAAATGAAATCAAGAACAGAAGAACTATACAGAAGTTTAATGAAACAAAATGTTGGTTCTTTGAAAAGATAAACAAAATTGACAGGCCTTTTGCTAGATTGACCAGAAACAGAAAGGAAAGGACTTTAATAAGCTCAATTAGAAATGAAAAAGGAAAAGTCACAACTGATATTACGGAAATACAAAACACCATCTTTGAATACTATAAAAATCTTTTTGCCCCAAAACTTGAAAACGTGGAGGAAATGGACAAATGCTTAGAAACATACAACCCCTCTAGGTTCACTCAGGAAGAAACAGAATTCCTGAACAGACCAATTATCAAGTACTGAAATTGAAGCAGCAATAAAAAATCTTCCAATAAAAAAAATGCCCTAGGACAGATGGGTTCACATCTGAATTTTATCAGACCTACAAAGAAGAACTGGTACTCTGATACCTACACTTCAGAAATTATTCCACAATGTCGAGAATGATGGAATCCTCCCCAACTCATTCTACAAAGCCAATATCACCTTGATACCAAAGCCAGGAAATGACACAACAAAAAAGGAAAACTACAGATCAATACCCATTATGAATATAGATGCAAAAATTCTCAATAAAATCTTAGCAGACCGAATTAAACTGTACATCAAAAAAATAATTCGTCATGACCACGTGGGCTTCATCCCAGAGATGCAAGGATGGTTCAACATATGAAATCTATAAATGTAATTCACCATATAAATAAAAACAAAACAAGAACATATGATCCTCTCAATAGATGCAGAAAAGGCATTTGACAAAATTCAGCACCCTTTCATGATAAGAATTCTTAACAAAATAGGCATAGATGGGACATACCTCAAAATTATTAAAGCCATAGACAACAAACACATAGCCAACATCATACTAAATGGGGGAAAACTGAAAGCATTCCCGCTTAGAACTGGAACCAGAAAAGTTTGCCCACTATCTCCACTTCTATTCGACAGAGTGCTGGAAGTCCTTGCTGGAGAAATCAGACAAGAGAAGGAAATCAGGGTATCCAAATGAGGGCAGAAGAGGTCAAACTATCGCTCTTTGCTCATATGATATTATATCTAGAAAACCCCAAAGACTCAACCAAGAGATTCCTGGAATTGATAAATGAATTCAGCAAAGTCTCAGGATACAAAATCGATGCAAACAAATCAGTACCTTTCATATATGCCAATAACACAATCTGAGAATCAACTGAAAAATGCAATACCTTTTACGATAGCATCAAAGAAAATAAAATATTTAGGAATATATTTAACTAAGGAGGTGAGAGACCTATATAGGGAGAAATATGAAAAACTAAGAAAAGAAATTGCAGAGGATGTAAACAGATTGAAAACCATACCATGCTCATGGATCAGCAGAATCAATGTTGTTAAAATGTCTATACTCAAAGTGATCTACACATTCAAGGCAACACCTATTAAAACATCAACATCATTTTCCACAGATCTAGAAAAAATAATTCTATGCTTCATATGGAACCAAAGAAGATCCTGTATAGCCAAAACAACCTTAAGCAAAAAGAACAAATTGGGAGGCATCAATCTACAGACTTCAAGCTATACTACAAGGCTATAGTAACCAAAACAGCATGGTATTGGCACAAGAACACAGACATTGACCAATGGAACAAGATGAGAATCTAGATATAAAACCATCCTCATATTGTCATCTGATCTTTGACAAAGCAGATAAAAACATACACTGGGGAAAAGAATCCCTATTCAATAAATGGTGCTGGGAAAATTGGATAGCCACATGTGGAAGACTGAAACAGGATCCGTACCTCCTACTTCCCACAAAAATCAACTCATGATGGATAACAGACTTAAACCTAAGGCATGAAACCATAAGAATTTTGGAAGAAAACATTGGAAAAACTCTTATTGACATTGGCCTTGGCAAAGAATTTATACAGAAGACCTGAAAAACAATCACAGCAACAACAAAAATAAATGGCACCTGATCAAATTCAAAAGCTTCTGCACAGCAATGAAACTATTACTAAAGCACACAGATAACCTACGAATGGGAGAAAATACTTGCATGCTATACATCTGATAAAGGGCTGATAACTAGAATCTATATAGAACTCAGGAAAATTAACAAGAAAAAAATCAAACAACCCCATTAAAAAGTGGGCAAAGCACATGAATAGAAACATTTCAAAAGAAGACTAATGGCCAAAACATATATGAAAAATTGCTCAACAACTCTAATCATCAAGGAAATGCAAATCAAAACCACAATAAGGTATCACTTAACTCCAGTGACAATGGCTTTTGCCCCCAAACAATAAATGTTGGTGTAGATGCGAAGAGATAGGAACACTCATACGCTATTGTTGGGACTGCAAACTAGTACAACTTCTATGGAAAGTAATATGGAGATACCTCAAAGAACTAAAAATAGAACTATCATTTGATCCAGCAATCCCACTACTGGGCATCTACCCAAAGGAAAAACAGTAATTCTATAATAAAGACTTCTGCACTCAAATATTTATAGCAGCACAATTCACAATTGCAAAGATGTGGAAACAACCCAAGTGCCCATCAATTCATGAGTGGATTAATAAAATGTGGTATATGAATACCATGGAGTTCTACTCAGCCACAACAAACAATGGTGATTTATCACCTCTTGTATTATTCTGGATGGAGCTAGAGCCCATTCTTCGAAGTATCACGGGAATGGAAAAACAAGTACCACATATACTCACCATCAAATTTGTACTAACTGATCAACATTTATGTGCACATTTAGTAGTAACGTTCATTGGGTGTTGGGCAGGTGAGAGCAGTTAGAAGGGGATGGGTATATTCACACCTAATTGGTACAGTGCACACTGTCTGGGGGACAGACACACTTGTAGCTCTGACACGGGTGGGGCAAGGGCAATATATGTAACCAAAAGGTTTGTATCCCCATAATATTCTGAAATTAAAATAAAAACAACAATGAAAAAGAAAATCGTTCAAATTTGCTTTTTGTCTAACATCACTTCCATAGTCTAAAATAAACAGCAAGTAATAAGCCATTAGCAAGAAAAAAAAATAAAGTGAGAAATGTGCATTAACATTACGTGTAACCTAACCACATTTACTTAAGAATAGATTCCAGTATCAAAGGGCAAATTTTAACAATGTTAAAACTGCAATTACTTTTGCACCAACCTAATAGCAAGAATTGTACATAGTATGGGTTAAGACTTTTGTGAAACTTTTGTTTCAAATGTGCTTTGAGGGTGTAAGTGCAATGTAGTATTTTCTCTGTAGGTGGCAGTTCTAGAACACTGATCTAAAGGAATCATCTATTGCCATCTAGTGGTAAAATTGAGATCTGCAGTTGAAACAAGAATGATGGACTGGTAATCCACAGATGAAAACATTCATCCCACAGTTTTAAGGATTGGAAGAGGCCTTAGAAATCATCTAGCCAACTCCAACACCCAGTGTAAGAATAATTTCAATGATATCAGATCACTGCCTGACTACTCCTCCAAGGAAGACCACTCACTCCACTGCTAAGCAACTCTGTTGAAGGCTGATCAATTTGCCTCCTGGAGGCAAAACATTGTTGGACTTACTATTGCCCTCTTGGATAACAAAGAGTTACTATTCCTCTCAAGTCTAGATTATCCAACACTATTCAATACTACTGATTTTTTTCAAGCAACATTTGAATGTCTGCTAAGTGCTAGGCTCTGGGGATACAGTGGTGAACAAGAAGAGGAAGGACTGAGACAAAGATAAGATTGTGAGGAATGAAGAGTATAACTAATACAGAGGGTGAAGGTGAAAAGGGAAAGGAGTCTCTGCAAAGAGGATGGTCGTGCTGAGCCCTGGAGAATGAGAGAAAGTCAGCTGTACAAAAGACATTCCAGATAGGTGGAGCAGTAGAGAGAAATGCTCTGGGTGGGCACAGACATGATCCCTCCGGTAGCACAAAGGAGGCCTGAGGGCTGGAGATCAGTGAGAACCAGGAGAACCTGGAGAGGGGAGTGTAGGGAAAAGCAGCCCCAGGCACTCAGGGCCTAGCAGGGTATCTGAGACTGACCTCAAGTACACAAGGTCCATGTTCAGTGTTGCACGGGAGGACAAAGAGGTGGTGAGATGCCATGGGACATAAAACAAATATATCCAATCACTAATTCCCACCAATTCCCACTTCCTAATGCTTCTAAAACTTGTCTTTTTCCATTCCTCAAAGCCAGATGACTGCAAGAAGTTTCCATGCCCCAAGGATAAAGGATCTCTCTGTTTGGCCTATTAGAGTGGCCAAGATAAAAAGACTGATGACACAGTGATGGGAAGAGTAAGGAAGAGGGCACTGTTGGGCACTACTGAGGGGAGTTCTGAAGGGAGATGAGCATCAAGTTTCAGGATTTAAGACCATCAGTTATAGATTAACTCAACAAATTACAGTGTATCCATACAATGAAATACTAATATAAAGTACAAGAATTAGACATAGCAAAAACACATGCAGCATACACAGCCATGTATTTGTGTGTCTTTATTATACAGAAAGTTACCAGGGGATACTAAAATATTAAAAATAAATATCTCTCAGATTTCTGGCATTTAATTTTTTATTTAACAATATTTTCTAATTTTTCTACACTAACCATATGACATATTTCATCAATGATAAGATGGCATCAATTTTAAGATGTACCACCAAGAAAGAAAAAACACTACCAATTAAATTAACTTTTTCTTATCACCTACAGTTTTAATTTTGCGGTTATTGAAAAAGTTCCTTTGGACTTATTTAAAAAGATCATATCTCTGTCTGGCACACACACAAAAGGGAAAAGACATAGCAAGACTCCATTGCCACAAAATATTTTTTCAAAAATTAGCCAGGCATGGCAGTGCATGCCTGTAGTCCTAGCTACCCAGGGAGGCTAAGGCGGGAGGATCGGTTGAGCCCAGGAATTTGAGGTTGCAGTGAGCTATGATCTTAATAGTACCACTGCACCCCAGCCTGAGCAAGAGAGTAAGACCCTGTCACTAAAAAATACATAAAAACACTTAAAAAACGAAAAGATGAGTGGAACAAGTTGGCTAAGTCTTCACGTTCAGGATGTTTGTGAGTTTCCACACAATATTGACTGTTGTGCCATCAAGGGCATTGGTGATGTGGCATTTCTCAAGAGAGCTCCACGATGCTCTCCAAGATTTTCTTTCAAGTAGCTGACACTCACAGTGTAAGTTTTAATACTGGTTCTTTTTTTTTTATTTCAGAATATTACAGGGGTACAAATGTTTAGGTTACATATATTGCCTTTGCCCCACCCATGTCAGAGCTACAAGCATGTCAATCCCCCAGACAATCTGTACCACACCCATTAGGTATGAAATATACCCATCCCCTCCTAGCCTCCCTCACCTGCCCGACAACCAATGAATGTTACTACTATATGTACACGTAAGGGTTGATCAGTTAGTACAAATTTGATGGTGAGTACATAGGGTGCTTGTTTTTCCATTCTTGTGATATTTCACTTCAAAGAATGGGCTCTAGCTCCATCCAGAATAATACAAGAGGTGATAAATCACCATTGTTTGTTGTGGCTGAGTAGAACTCCATGGTATTCATATACCACATTTTATTAATCCACTCATGAATTGATGGGCACTTGGGTTGTTTCCACATCTTTGCAATTGTGAATTGTGCTGCTGTAAACATTCGAGTGCAGATGTCTTTTTTATAGAATGTATTTTGTTCCTTTGCATAGATGACCAATAATGGGATTGCTGGATCAAATGGTAGTTCTACTTTTAGCTCTTTGAGGCATCTCCATATTACTTTCCATAGAGGCTGTACTAATTTACAGTCCCACCAACAGTGTATGAGTGTTCCTATCTCTTTGCATCCATGCCAACATTTATTATTTGGGGACTTTTTGATAAAAGCCATTGTCACTGGAGTTAAGTGATATCTTACTGTGGTCTTCATTTGCATTTCCCTGATGATTAGAGATGTTGAGAATTTTTTCATAAGTTTGTTGGTCATTATTCTGGCTTCTTTTGAAATGTTTCTGTTCATGTCCTTTGCCCACTTTTTAATGGGGTTGTTTGATTTTTTCTTGCTGATTTTCCTGAGTTCTATATAGATTCTAGTTATCAGCCCTTTATCGGATGTGTAGCACGCAAATATTTTCTCCCATTCTGTAGGTTGTCTGTTTAGTCTTGTGATAGTTTCCATGGCTGTACAGAAGCATTTTAATTTGATCAGGTCCCGTTTATTTATTTTTGTTGTTGCTGTGACTGCCTTTGGGTCATCTTCATAAATTCTTTCCCTAGGCCTATGTCTATAAGAGTTTTTCCAACATTTTCTTTTAGAATTCTTATAGTTTCATACCTTAGGTTTAAGTTTGGTTATCCATCATGAGTTAATTTTTGTGACACGTGAGAAGTGTGGATCCTGTTTCAGTCTTCTACATGTGGCAATCCAATTTTCCCAGCATCATTATTGAGTAACGGTTCTTTTCCCCATTGTATGTTTTTGTCTGCTTTGTCAAAGATCAGATGGCTACAAGAAGATGGTTTTAACTCTGGGTTCTCAGTTCTGTTCCATTGGTCTATGTCTCTGTTCTTGTGCCAGTATCATGCTGTTGTAATTACCATAGCCTTGTAGTATAGCTTGAAGTCTGGTAAATTGATTGCTCCAAATTTGTTCTTTTTGCTTAAGATTGCTTTTGCTTTAGAGGGTCTTCTCTGGTTCCATACAAATTGTAGAATTATTTTTTCTAGATCCGTGAAAAATGATGTTGGTACTTCAATAGGGATTCCACTGAATGTGTAGATCACTTTGGGTAGTATAGGCATTTTAACAATGTTGATTCTGCCAACCCATGAGCATGTATGGTTTTCCACCTATTTGCATCCTCTGCTGTTTCCTTCCTCAGTGTTTTGTAGTTGTCCCTGTAAAGGTCTTTCACCTCCTTAGTTAAATATATTTCTACGTATTTTATTTTCTTTGTTGCTATTGTGAAGGGTATTGAGTCTTTGATTTGGTTCTCAGTTTGACTGTTGTTGGTGTATAGGAATGCTACTGCTTTCTGTACATTGATTCTGTAACCTGAGACTTTGCTGAATTTGTTACCAATTGCAGTAGTCTCATGGCAGAATCTTTGGGGTTTTCTAGATATCAGATCATATCATCAGCAAAGAGTTATAATTTGACCTCTTCTGCCCCCATTTATATGCCCTTGATTTCCTTCTCTTGTCTGATTGCTCTGGCAAGGACTTCCAGTACTGTGTTGACTAGAGGTGGTGCTAGAAGGCAACCTTGTCTGGTTCCAGTTCTAAGCGGGAATGCTTTCAACTTTTCTCTGTTCAGTATGATGTTGGCTGTGGATTTGTCATATATGGCTTTTATTGTTTTTAGGTAAGTCCCGTCTATGTGTATTTTATTAAGCGTTCTTATCATAAATGGGTTCTGAATTTTGCCAAATTCTTTTTCTGCATCTATTGAGAGGATCATATGGTCTTTGTTTTTACTTCTATTTATGTGGTGAATGACATTTACACATTTGCATATGTTGAACTATCCCTGCATGTCTGGGATGAAGCCCACTTGGTCGTGACGGATTATTTTTTTGATAAGCACCTGAATTCAGTTTGGTAGGATTTTATTGAGAATTTTGCATCTATATTCATGAAGAATATTGGTCTGTAGTTTTTTTTTTTTTTTTTTTTTGAGTCCTTTCCTGTTTTGGCATTATGGTGATGTTGGCTTCGTAAAACATGTTGGGGAGGATTCCTTCCTTCTCGATGTGGTGGAATAATTTCTGCAGGATAGGAACCAGTATCTTCTTTTTAGGTCTTATAAAATTTGGGTATGAAACCATCTTGTCTGGGACTTTTTTTTTCTTTTTTTTAGGAAGGTTTTGTATTACTGTTTCAATTTCGGTATTTGATATCGTACTATTCACGAATTCTATTTCTTCCTGACTGAGCCTAGGGATGCTGTGTGTTTCTAAGAATTTGTCTATTTCCTTGACATTTTCAAGCTTATGTGCATAGAGATTATTATAGTATTCAGAGATGATATTTTGTATTTCCGTGGTATCAGTTGTAATTTCTCCTTTTTCATTCCTAATTGACCTTATTAGAGTCCTTTCCTTTCTGCTTCTGGTTAATCTAGCAAGAGGCCTGCCAATTTTGTTTATTTTTTCAAAGAACCATCTTTTTGTTTTATTAATCTTCTATATAGTTTTTTGTTATAAATTTCATTTAGTTGTGCTCTGATCTTTGTTATTTCTTTTTTTCTGCTGAGGATCCCACCAGCAGTCTGAGATGCAGAGAGGGGAATTTTAACCAATCCACCTACCCTTCTCATTGGTCTCCAAGTCTCTCAGGGCTTAATTCCTGCCAATGCCTTTCTCCTTCCAGTTCTGCTCCATGACCTCTTCCCGTGGATTCTCCTGTAGGTTCAGGCACCCTTCCTTCTGACTCTTATCTGATCTATGTTTGTCTGTCTGTTTTTTCTCTTTCATCTAAAATTTCTCCTTCTTGCAGAGACACTCTGAGTGGAGATGTTTCTCATCCGCCATCTTGCCTCTCCCCCTCCCTGGTTCTTTCTTGATCTCATCAGAAGGCATCAATAGACGGTTTTTGAACAGTAAGCAGGATTTGTGCTCCTTCAAATGATCCTTAAATGGTATCTGAACTAAAGCATTCAGGGGCTGTGGTCACAGCTGCCCAGCCATGCCACCCAGAATACGACCACATCTGCATACACAGGTAATAACAACTCTAACATGACTGACAGTGACTGTGGAACTCAGAGAATAAATCACATCTGATTTCAAAGAAGTTAAATGGAAAAATGTGTGTCGTGGAATCAATCAAATATACTACTTGCTTCACAACAAGAAAAAAAGTTTGAATATTATAAACAAATCTGAAAGGCAAGGATTACTCCAGAAAAAAATATCTGTAATAATCACAAAGTACTACTGTCTTTACAATACAAGGAATTCTTATAAATTAATAACAACCCTAAACTCCTAGAAGGAAAAAAAGGGACAAAACACAAATTTGGGGACAAGTCACAAAACATAACTGATCAATAAACACACAAAAAGTTCAGCCTTATCAATAATCTAAAAAATGCAAAATGAAAGCAAAAATAGAGCAATATTCATCCTATCAAATTGGCAACAAAACTGATTAATGGAAGTTAGCTTTGGAGAGGGATGAAGAAGAGGGCACTTGAACTACTGGGACCATAAATTGGCACAATCATGTGCAAGGAACTGTGAAAACAAGTATAAAAAGCCTGATACACATGCGTACAAAATGACTGAACAATCCCACTGCTAGGACTATCCTAAGGAAATCATCAAGACTGGGCACAAACATTTCTCTACAAAATACTGAACATGGAGTTATAGTATCAGGTGAACAAAGCAGGCTACAAAATTATATGCAATGGATGTCCCCATTTTGTTAGAAGATACACACACATAAGCACAAGACTGCTCGGAGTAGACCAAAATGTTAACAGCAGTGATCTCTGTACCATCCATGACACTGTGTATCAAGTTCTGCCTGTCAATTTCCACTACAATTCTTTGCTCACAAAACCCAGAGGACATCCCTTCTACTTGTCTATCCTGATTTCATATGGAAAGCTCAGATTCAAAGAATCAAAAATCTCAGATTTGGAAACACCTCAAAGATTTTCCCAGGCTTCTTTCAACCCACTACTGCTTTCGATTTCCATGACATTCACAAACCACATGTTCCTGCCTTTGAATCACTCATTCTTTTAATACTCAGGTCTGATGTGCTACCTAATATTTTCTTCTAACACAATATAGTAATAAATACCTAACTATTAAAATGTAAAACATCTGTTTCTGTGTTGTTTAGCATCATCTCATATTCCTTCCCATGATCTGGTTTAACCACCTATTCATTTCACAAACATTACTGATTGTGTACACAAGTGTCAACTGCAACAATGGGTATTTCATCTGAAAGGTGTGAAATCCCCTCCAACCTGAGGCTTCAGGGAATGGGAAGGGGCCCTCTCTGCTCTCTCAGCCTGTAAGAATCAAGCCTAGTGCCTCATCTATTTATTTAATCCACTTCTTTAATCCACACTCATGAGGGGCCGACTATGTGCCAGGCATTCCAAATGCTTGAAGAATATGAGCACATACAATCCCCATAACAACCCTACAAGGAAGGCAGTGTACATAGACAGTGGTAGATACCTCAGCTATGGAACTTTAATGTAGGAAACTTAAGGCAATTGCTTTTCAAATCTACTTGCCCAACCTAGATTTAGATCTCACACACGCCTGTTTTTTCCCTTATAACACATTATAGTTGCTTAAATAGTGGGCATATATATGTGTATATTGGTATGTATCTGTGTACACATGTACATACTGTCATGTGAGGCTTAACAATGGGGATAAATTCTGAGAGATGTGTTGTTAGGCAATTTTACCATTGTGCAGTCAAAGACTGTACTTACAGTAAGCTAGCATACCCAGGCTGTATGGAATAGCCTATTGTTCCTAGACCACACACCTCTACAGTATGTTACTGTACTGAACACTGTAGGCAAGTGCAACACAATGATAAGGATTTGTGTATCTAAACACAGAAAAGGTTAAATAAAAATACAGTATAAAAGGTAAAAAATGGTTCATCTGCATAGGGCATTTACCATGAGTGGCGCTTACAGGACCAGAAAATGTTCTGGGTAAGTCAGTGAGTGAGCGGTGAGTGAATGTGAAGGCCTAGGAAATTACTGTCCACTACTGTAGATTTTATAAACACTGTGTACTCAGGTTACACTAAATTTATAAAACAAAAATATTTTTCTACAATAATAAAGTAACCTTAGCTTACCATAACTATTTTACTTTATAAACTTTAAATTTATTTAAACTTGGACTCTTGTAATAATACTTAGGTTAAAACACAAATACATTGTATAGCTGTGCAAAAATATGTTTCTTTATATCCATATTCTATGAACTTTTTTCTATTATTAAATTTTTTGTTTTCACTTTTTAAACTTTTTTGTTAAACTAAGACACCAACATACAAATTAGCCTAGGCCTACATGAGGTCAGGATCATCAATGTCACTGTCTTCTACCTCCACATCTTGTCCCACTATAAGGTCTTCAGGGACAATAACATGCATGGACCTGTCACCTCTTATGATAACAATGCCTTCTTCTGGAATACTTCCTGAAGGACCTGCCTGAGGTTGTCTTACAGTTAAATTTTTTTTATACAAGTTGAAACTGTACATTCTAAAATAATGAAAAAAGTATAGTACCAATAATAACATTGAATATCAGTGGACTAAACTCTCTAATCAAAAGATATAGAGTAGCTGAATAGATTAAAAAAACAAAAGCCAACTATATGTTGTCTGCAAGAAATACACTTTACCTGTAAAGACACACATACCCTGAAAATAAATGGATGGAAAAAGATATTCCATGCAAATGAAAACCAAGAAAGAGCAGGAGTAGCTATACTTCCCATAAAATAAATTTCAAGATAAAAACTATAAAAAGAGACACAGAAGGTCATTATATAATGATAAAGGTATCAATTCAGTAAGAGGATCTAATAATTCTAAATATATATGCACCCAACACTGGAGTATCCAGGTATATAAGGTAAATATTATCAGAGCTAAAAAGAGAGATAGATTGCAAGACAATAATCACTGGAAATCACAACACTCCACTTTTAGCATTGGACAGATCATCCAACAGAAAATCAACAAAGAAACATTGGACTTAAACTTCACTGTAGACCAAATGGACCTAACAGAACATTTCACCCAACAGCTGCAGTATACATGTCCTCCTTAGCTCATGGATAATTCTCAAGGATAGACCATACATTAGGTCACAAAACAAGTCTTAAAAAATTCAAAAACATTGCAATCATACCAAGTATTTTCTCTGATCACAATGGAATAAAACTAGAAATCAATAACAAGAGGAACATTGGAAAGTATAAAGGCACATGGAAATTAAACAATGTGCTCCTGAATGACCAGTGGGTCAATGAAGAGATTAAGAAGGAATATAAAACGTTTCTTGAAACAAACGAAAACAAAAACACATCAAAAGCTATGGGATACAGGGAAAGAAATAATAAGAAGAAAGTTTACGGGAATAATTGTGTACATAAAAAAGTAGAAAAGCTTCAAATAAACAACCTAATGATGCATCTCAAAGAGCTAGAAGAACAAGAGCAAACCAAACCCAAAATTAGTAGAAGTAAGAAAATAACAAAGATCAGATCAGAAATACATGAAATTGAATGCAAAAAATACAAAAGATCAATATTTATTTATTTAAAAAAGTGGGTTTTTAAAAAAGATAAACAAAATTGATACCTCTTTAGCTAGACTAAGAAAAAAAGAGAGATGAACCAAATAAATAAAATCAGACATTATAAATGGTACTACAGAAATCCAGAGGATCATTATAGACTAGTATGAGCAACTATATGCCCATAAATTAGGAAAGCTAGAAGAAATGGATAAATTAGTGGACACATACAACCTACCAAGATTGAACCAGGAAGAAATCCAGAACCTGAATAAACCAATAACAAATAACAACGTAAAAGCCTAACCTAAGAAAAGAAAAGCCAAGGACTAGATGGCTTCACTCTGAATTCTACCAAGCATTTAAAGAAGAACTAATAGCAATCCTCATGACACTATTCCAAAAAATCGAAGAGGAGAGAATGCTCCCAAAATTATTCTATGAGGCCTGTAACACTCTGATACCAAAACCAGACAAACACATGAGGAAAAAAAAAAAAGAAAACTATAGACCAATATCTCTGAAGAATATAGATGCAAAAATCTTCAACAAAATATTTGCAAACTGAATTTCACAACACATTAAAAAGATTATTCATTATGCTCACATGGGAAGCTGGGGGGTCTCCCTGGATCCCATCTTTGGATTTGCCAAGTATGTCAACTGAATAAATGATGGGATTCATAAATTAGGGAAGGAGGGATTTATTTCCTATAAAGGGTTGCAGCCTATAGGTGGCCATTCTGACAGGCTGGGAAGCATAGTCTTGGGCAGAAGCTAAGAGTATACTTCTAAGATTTGTGGTTTTGAAAAATCACCTGGCTGGCAGACAGGACAATCAGGAAGTGTTGCATTAGATTGCATGAGTGGGAAGAGGCCAAGCAAAAGCTGTGGCCGTGGAAAGAGAAGACTTCCCTTTTGTGACTGACCCATCTCCTGCACAGCTGCTGAGCATTTTTCTAAGATACAAACGCAGATCACATCAGTTCCCCCACTTAAAATCCCTCAGGATGAAACCCAGACTCCTTGGAACCTTCCGCAATGCATTCTCTGACAAACTCTCTGAATCCTCTTGTCACCCACACTCAACCCTTTGGCAAATTCCCTTAACACACCATTCTGCATCAGTCTCTATGCAGAGAAAAGCAGCCTGAACTCTAGGAGCTGGCCTGGTATCCTGAGACAGGCTTTAATGCTGTTGGAAGCTGGCTGGTGCCCCCAGAGAGGCCACATTGTTCTCCTGTTGGACATAAATGATCTCACAGAACATCAAGACAGGGACCCTCTGCAACAGTGCTGATGTGAGATGATACAAGACCACTTCAAAATTTTGTCAAAGCACAAACAAAAACAAGGTCACTGTGCCACCCACAAAATACCAAACATCCCTCTCTCCCAGCTAAAACGAGTAACTGTGGCTTCTTTACACATTTAGCTCTACTCTAACCAAAACTCCTTCTATAAAAGATTGATCGGGCAAAATGATGATAGAACTGTCCTCATCACCTATCAGCACTCAGTCTAGAGGAAATCCCTGCTTTATTGCTCTTCCACAGCACCCAGCCAAAGTCCAAATCTTAAAAGATCTTTCTAACACCGTTTTACTGATATATGCCCCATAGTTCCTCATGGTGTCAGTTTTCCCTCGTTGCCACAAGTACTAAACCCAATTTGTTTCACTATAGGCATGTTTCTCGTAGTTTTTGCTGGAGAACACTGACGACTTTAATGGGAGGAAATGAAAATTAGTTTCTTGGAGGGAAGTTAATTGAATTTTAATGTGAAGGCTTCCACTTTCTATGTTATGCAATGGTTGACATTACCTTTAGAATGAAGAAGGCATGGGATAAATCAGAAGTTTGAGTAAAATGAGAAATATCTGTACTAAGTATTCTGGAGAATGGGACAATGAGTTGATCAGGGAAACATACTGGAGTGGTCAGGCTCTGTTAAGGACACAGGTGAGATTGACTGATATGATTTGAAACTAGTACCAAGTTGCCCTGATCTGTGATTTCTACCACCAGTGTTCAAGGTGAAAATGGACAGTTTGGTTCAACCAAGGTTTTGGGTCTACTAGGACTAAAGGGCAAGGAAGATAAACACACGGCCAAGAGAATTACTGAGTGATGGGCTATGAACTCTAAGATCCACTGAGAGGCAACATCAGAGAGAAAATATATAAAGGATATAGAAAACCATGGAGGTCCTAAGGAAGAATGGGTATAGTGGAAATAATTGGCCAATCAACCTGGACAGAGGAGATCAGGGTTGGGCGGTGTTGCACTGCTCACCTGTGAGGCAGTGCAACATCAGGATGGAAATCCAAGGTATCATGATTGGAACAAGTGACATAATCAGATGATGAGAGTTAATCATTACAGACAAGCCATTCGAGAAAGTGAGTGTGTCTCTGTAGGCTGCATCCTCCACATGGACACTGAGGTCACCTAGGATGATGTTAAGAATTGAGGCAGAGAGGAAGACTGTGAGTCAGACAGCAAGTCTCAGTGAATAACCAGAAGGGAGACAACCACAATGAAGAGTGGTGCAATTGGCTATGATGTATCTCAAAGAAACAGGATGCAAATCTCAAACGTCCTGATCCTGAGACATGCAGGCTATGAGAAATACAGAGGCAAATGACAAATACCACTTCAGAGGGCTTCAAGAAAAGGATAGCCCTAGGGAAAGGTCAGGATTAAGGCAAAGAAAGGGAGGGAATGGCTAAAGACAGGCTGAGGAAACAGAAGCAGCTGTGGATTAAGGAATGGTGATTTCAGAGGACATAGTAAATCTTTGGTAGGAAGGTTGGGTCATAGGTAAACAGAAGAATGGAAAATTGACTTAGGGGCATAGCATAATGGGGATAAGAAGAGGGAGTGGGAGAGTTAGCTAACAAAATACGTGTTCAAACGATATCTGTTGAATCAAATGGAATTAGTAAGCAGAAACCTAATACATCCAATCAGAAGAGTTCTAACTCATTGCACAAGTCCATGATGATGATCATGACAACAATGGGGGTGGTGATGATGGCAGTAACCACTGATATTGAGCACCTACTGTATGCCAAGCACTTTTGGCAGCACTCCACATTTAATCTTCACAACAGTCCTCTGAGACAGATAACTTCCTCATTATGCCCAGAGGGACTGAACCAAAGGAGGAAGCAAACCCAAACAGAAGTAACAGAATTGTAGGTGCCCTGGGAGGTTAATTGGTTTTTGAAAAAGTGTTATTTTAGGGATTTTATTGCTGTAACTTACTCAGGGCCAGCCTGACCCATAGCTACTACATATTTAGCAACTTCAACCAAATAACACTCAGACTGGAAGGAAATAAAAACTAGCAGTAATAATTTACTAAAGCCTTCACCTTGTGCCAGAAACTAATTGCTTTGAGTCAATTATCTAATTTAGCCCTCACACCAGAAAAGCAGGTTACGCTTATTATCCCCATTTTTAAGATGAAGAGATTAAGAAAGGAAGAGAGTAATTTGTCCATGATTCATGCAAAGGATCCTTATTTAATATTGTGACTTTGGGCCAAGATTTAAGGGTTTAACACATTACAGTGAAGATGCATATCACAATACCACAGAACCTGAAAGACATTTAACATTTCACTATCTCTTCTCACAATCTCCTTGCATGTTTTTTTCAGTGGAGGGAAAACCCAGTATAAAAAGGCTTTTACGAAATGCAT
Source organism: Propithecus coquereli (assembly GCF_000956105.1). NCBI lineage: Eukaryota > Metazoa > Chordata > Mammalia > Primates > Indriidae > Propithecus > Propithecus coquereli. The sequence continues at coordinate 1,938,600 of NW_012147523.1, read as the reverse complement.
CCCTGATGTCAAACACCTGTGGTCTCTATCACCCAGGACTTATCCCAGACGATTCTGATTCATGAGTCTAGAGGAGGTCCTGAACATATTTAAAAAAAAAAAAAAAAAAAAAAAAAGCCAGATGAGCTATGATGATGTGCAGTTCACGTTGGGGGACTACTATTATGTATTATATTCTTTGCAGTTCCAAACCCAGTTTTCCCCTGCTGCGTTGAGATGTTTGTACACCCACAGAGCATGGGAAACAGAGGCAGAGAAGACCTAAAATTATAAAACGTATCCAATAGAAAGTCAACGAAAGACATGCTCTAGTTACACAATTTCTCTCTACTTTCGTTTGTCTCTGAACTATTTTATAACAAATTTCTTTTTTTAAATAAGTTTGCGAAAAATATTACCAATAAATATTAAATCAACCTAACCTTACTGTAACACTGAAAAGAATTTTCTCTCCAATAATTGTGATGACACTTCAGATTCTCCCCCGCTCTGTGCACTTCACAGGTGTGAGGCGAGGATCGCTAAAGTCTGGTACCGCATCCCTTTGGGTGTCCAAGCGTATTCTTCACACACAGGCCCACCTCCCACCTAGGCCCTGGCCCCCAGACGCCAGCCCCTAACCCCGCAACCGGCACGCACCTCATGCACAGAGAAGCATCTTCGCAGGTGCCGCGCACGCCCTCGTCATCTGTGTCGCAGCTCGAGGTGGAAGAACAGGGGGTGAAGGACGGCTCCCTCAGGCCAGCGGCCACGGGCGTGGAGGCTGTGGGGTGCCGTGTCCACCAAGGACATGAGGCAGGGTCCACAGGTAGTGGAGGCATCAGCGAGCCTCAGGGAGAAGGCAGCAGACACGGGCTGGGCTCCACCCTGCTCGGCTGGCGCAGCTGTGACGCCGCACGTAACAGCTGCCCCAGCAGCCTTCGCGCTTTTTGGCGCCTCTGCCGTGACGCTCATTGGGCAATTTCCCCGCCTCTCAGCCCGCAGAGGCGCTCATTGGACGACTCTTTTGGCCCCGCCCACACAACTGAGACATTCACCGACCTAACTCACACCAAATTGCCTTAGAGAGTACAGCAATGCCTTCTGGGAAGTTGACCATTAGGTGCTACTTGTTCGCCCAGGTGAAATTTCATTACTGGAATTAACTTGGGGCTGAAGAGCTGGCTGGGTTCTCAACATTGGGCCAAAGGACAGAGAATCTAGCCAGAACAAACAAGCATAAGTTGTTATATTTAGTTGGGGCTCTGTGTCATTAAAGAATTTAACAAAAGTTGTTTTTGAGGGCTGATTCTGCCCCAGGGACTGTGCCGAGGACTTTGCACACATACTTGCCTTTGAAGGGTTGTGAAGGTAGTAGTGTGTGGAAAACTGATACACTCAAAGACTATGTAGTGGTGAGAATGAACGAGAGCTGTCAGGTAGAAACATCAATGGCCGAATTTCAGAAACATAATGTCCAGCATTTTTGTAAAGTTCAAATCAAGTAAAACTAATGTTTAAAGAAACATACATATGCGGGGGAAAAACTATAGAGAATCGAAGGAGAAAATTAAAAAAAGGAATCAGGACTTTGTTGACTTCAAGAGAGCAGGGAAACAGACTAGGGAAGGAGTACATAGACACCTCTTCAATGTCTCACATGTGTTTGTTACATTCTTATGCATATACAAGATGCTCACTATATTTTGTACTGGATTTATTATAAAATATTTTTCTAAATTAAAAATATGTGTGTTTGTATATTCTATTTCTTTATTTCTCAGGTGTTGGGAATAGGGATGAAGTTAAACTTTAAAAACTTTGAGTAACCCCTATTTAAACAAACAATCAAAAAACGCAAAATGAACAAAACCCAGGACACACACTTTGGGGTGAGATCAGATATCAAATGGTTGGTTAGTGTTCAGTGGAGGCACAAGAGCTCATTGATACCCAAGGTAGACATGACAGTGGGGAACATCTGAGGTTAGAGAGTGTTGCCAAGGGGAGTGGTAGGGGGATAAAATACACCATTTTCTGGAATGGTCATCTGCCAAGAGGGCAATGTAAATCACTGAACAAGCACAGTCTCTGAACTTGGAAGTGTACACATTCCATGGGTGTTAGTAAGTAAGAAGTATCCACAGCAAGTAGTATAAGGTGTCATTCCCATAGGTACAGACAGTGAGGCTGATGGGGATTGGCAGAAGGTGGAGGCAGATGCATTCACACATCTCTGTTCTTTGATGAGAAAATGACATTTGTCTTCTTAATGAGCCTGAAAAATTGGAGAGTCAGATAAATTTGGTCAGTTTTTCACTCAGGGCCACCACCAAAGCCTTCCTGTGACTGTCTTGTAGTGCCAGTTTATTCCATTTAAGCTCCTGGTTGAGGGTCTGGAGGGTTATGGCACAGGAGTGGAGCCTGAAGATGACAAGCTCAGCCATCTCAGGCTGAATGGCACCTTTAATATGAGACAATGGTGGGGTAGTCTGGAAGCAATGTCCTAGCAAGAGAGGGGTCACCACCACTGAGTCTTCATCCTCTGACAAAGTCAAGAGAAGAGACACATGAAGTATAAAATCGCTGTGAAAATGAATATTTGGGACAAAACCCTGGGCATTCACCATGCACTTTGTCCTCCAGAGGCTAGAATAGCCATTTGTTGCTTTGGCTACCCAGTATTCCTTTCTTCTACAACAAATGGCTGGAGTTTCTTATGAAGAACTAAGCTGCTCTTCTTTCAGGCCATGGGGATCAAGTGAGGTGTTCTAGGGTGAGGACCCTGTGTCTCCAAACCTTTCTGCTGGAAAATCTCAGCACTGGACAGCTCCTCCATCTTTTTAGTCAAAGACATATTCTTTTCATCCAGAACTTTCATGTCCAGTTCTTGTTCTTTTTTCCTTTTCACTGATCTTTGTTCTGTTGTGTTTTCCAAATTCTTAATTTCTTCAGGATTGGCTGAAAAGAACTGGGGGTGTATGTGTCTTCCATCTTCACCAGCTGAAACCAACTTTTTATTTTCCATTTTGAGATTGACAACAACTGTTTAAATTTTCATTGAGTTATTTCATTTCTGAAAGACTTTGTTTTAAGTTTCTCACTTCAACTTCCCTTTAAGTAACTAACTCGTCCTTAAAATTACGGTTAGAGTCTTGATTACGAGGCGGTGTTGAGTCATTTCTGACTCTAGAACATGCCTCCTCATTTTGTCTCATAGGTTTCTTAAGTTCAACGTCCCTGAAGGTAGCCACATGGCCGCCCACCTGCCCCAGGAAGTGGCCTAAGCCAGAGCCAAGACCTCCCAACCAGGACGACATCGCTTTGGGTCCTAGAACTGACCTGGTCCGCTCCGAGAAAAGTGTCCCGCGCAGTTGGATCCGAGTCCAGTCTGAGGACCGAGGGAGACTCGGTTGCTACAACAAAGGACCACCAGGCTCACAATGGGGCGTTTCTAGGGAACAGGGCTTAGAACCCCCCAGGGGCAGGGCGCTGCCTGGAAACGCTGAGGCCTGACCTGGGCCTGACTATGACGTGTGTCCAGTGACCGTGGCCCTGCTCATCCCACGACTGCCCGCGCTCTGCCCACCCTGGGGGTGGCCCCTTTTCCTTCAGCGTCAGTGAGTCTCCCCAGCGCCACGCGCCCCTCCTGCCACCCGGACGCTGGACGGCTGGACCCTGCTCCCAGAGCGCGGCCCCCAGCTGCCTTTCCCCGAGTGTGTGAGCGCGTGTTAAGCAAAACACACATTAATTTCATGTTTTACAGTGGTACCATGGAGTACACGCGTGTTCTGCAGCTGGTCATGTTCACGACACAGTTACTTTTTAATGGAGGTAAAACTTGCATAGTGAAGTGCATCCATTTGTGCTTCTGAAGAGCACAAACCAAGGCGTTATGACCAATGTCTACACCTGGGCATAAGCTCTACCTTCAGGGAGATACTGAGTATTTCCATTACCCAGAAAAGGTCCTGGTGCCTTTTACCAGTCCACCTCTGCCCTCCCGCCCCACCAAGCCCGGTTCTGGTATCTGTCACCACGGACGAGTTTTGTGTGGTCCTGGACATCACACACAGGGGACCACACATTTACACCCTTGATGCCTGGCTTCTTCCCACCCATGTTCAGGATCTCATCAGGGAAGTGAGTGGTAACTCCCAATCGACCTCTCTATTGATTGATCAGCTGCAGGCAGATGTAAATGTCCTAGTAGCTTGCAAGGCAGGGAATTGGTGCCCAACAAGAGGTGGATTTTCATACATTGAACAGAACTAGGGGTGGTCGGGCAGTTTTGCGGCTGGTGCTCCGCTGGGCTCAGCTGGGCCTGGGCAGGTGGTGCTACTGGAAGTGACATAAAGATATGTCTTCACAAGCATAGCACTTGTGTATTTTCTCAGCCCACTATTCTCATGAGGATCTTCGGGCCTCTCAAATGGAAACAACTGGGAACCATCTCAGTCTGTAGCTGACATAGGATTTATGCTAAGACAGATTGTTTTGGTCAAAATAAGCAATTACACCTAGAAAATTCCTAGAGCCACCTTGGCAGTGGCAATTTTGCATAAACCCTGGTTTGTAAAAGGAGGAAAATGATGTAGCTCAAGAGCATATAAGGGGAGAAAAATCTGGCAGATTTGTAAATGGACTTTTCTTCTCATTAGAAAAGAAACATATGCTCATTGTTCTAAAAATATTTCCCATCAAAGTAAAGTGCATGAAATATAAAGTAGTTGTCCACTGTGTAGTCTCATGCTGGAGGTAGCAGTTTTTAACATTACGGGGCATATTCTTTTCCTAAACATATATAAAGAAAAATATTCAATCACAGAATTTTATTTTTGACTCAGTGAATTCATACTCCATATATTGGTCTGTAGACCACCCTCCTTTTGTAAAACTTAACAATAGATTGTACTTATGTTTACATATCAAAATGTTGAGAATTGCCATATTCTGTTTAAAGGGACATAGTTTTTATACAGATATAGTATATTGATAATAATAATTTGTGTATAGGTGGAAATTTACTTGTGGTGTCCTGTTTTTATTTTGTTTTATTTAATTTTCCTATTACAAACAGCACTGGTGAGAACATCACCGTATGTGCATCTGCGTACAGTGTTAAAGCCCAACTTTCCTTCTTTTTAAATAATTCCTTTGTGATTCCTGATTGATGCTTTCTTTTGCCTTAAGAGGCCTATGATAATAGAGTTTGAGCTCTTACAAGATCATGAGAAGAATTTTTGGCTTTGCTGCTCCATATAACTTATAAACATTTAGAAGTATTGGTGCTTTTCCCAAGTACATACATGAATAATTGGCAATGAAAGCCTTGAAGGTTTGAGGAAGTGATGTCTCCCGGTGATTATGTCAAGACTTCCTGGATTCTTCTAGAAGCATTCTTTCACATAGGCTGGTTTTTATTTGTTATGTGTCAAGACAACTATTTTGAATATCCCTGGTCTGGCATCTGTAACAGGGGTGCTCTAGCACTTCTTCCAGATATCCGAGAGGAGTCTGTCACTAGCATCAACCATAAGGAAAGTAACTTGCTTCTAGGCAGATAGTCATTTGTCTCATGTTGCCATGGACGTTTGTACACAGCAACATGTAACCCTAACAAGGCTGGTAGATAACAACATGTAACCCTAACGGTAAGAGGGCAAAGATACTGGGCGGGCTTTGGTCTGTCTATCTCAGGTTGAACAACCTTCCCACCTCTGTGAATGCCACAGAATTTGTCTTTGCATTTGCTCGGAACTGAGGAGTAGAAGATGTCTAAGGTGAGCCTGTTCATGACAGGGAAAAATCATTTTCAACAACAAAGTACTCACCCACTTCAATAAGATGAGGAAAATTATCACCTGAGTAAAAATGAAGAAAATGGTCACTGGAGAAAATCACCAATACAATAAGAGATTTCCCGTTGAGAAAATGGATACTCCATGTATCCAAACATCCAAAACATTCCTGGAGAAAATGAGAATAACCAACAAGAATGACAACATCTCTACAGAATAGAAAAAGGGAGGAAATAATGTGATAAAATCAGAAACAAGCAAATTAGAACACTCACATAGAGTAAAAAGTCTTAAAAGTTACTATTTCATTTGATAAAATAATGAAACAAAATTTTGACAACTGTAATAACAAAAGTTATATATACATATATAGTTATACATACCCATATACAGACACATACACAGCTAACATTTACTGAGTGAAGCTCTGTGGTAGGCGCTGTGCTGAACTCCTTCCACGCACTGTGGCATTTACTCCCACACCAATCCTAGCAGGTAGTGTACTGGGTTGAATAGTGTCCTCCCAAAATTCACATCCATCATGAACCTCAGGATTTGACCTTATTTGGAAATAGAGTCTTTGTAGACCTAAGTAAGAGTCAAGAGGAGATCATACCGCATTAGGTGGCCTTCCTTGTAAGAGACAGAAAAGGACACGCAGAGGCATAGAGGAGAAGGCCACGTGAAGATGGAGGTGGACATTGCAGTTATACTGTCATGAGCCAACACCAGAAGCCACCAGGAGCTGGGGGAGAGGCAAGGAAGGATTCTCCTCTAGAGCCTTTGGAGGGAGGATGGCCCTGCTGACACCTTGATTTCAACTTCTGGTCTGCAGAACTGTGAGAGCATACATTTCTATCATTTTTCTTTTCTTTTTCTTTTATTTCAGCATATTATGGGGGTACAGATGTTTAGGTTACATATGTTGCCCTTGGTCCCCCCCCCAAGTCCGTGTTTCAAATATGTCCATCCTTCGGGTGGTGCGCATTGCACTCCTTGTGTATACAAATACCCGTCCCCTCCTCCCTCCTTCTCCCCCCTGCCCAGCATCCACTAGATGTTGTTCTGATATGTGCATTTATGTGTTGATTAGTTAATACCAATTTGATGGTGAGTACAAATGGATCCCGTTCTTCTGCTCTTGTGGTGCCCCACTTTGGATAATGGGCTTAAGTTTAATCCAGGAAAGTTTAAGAGGTGCTAGATCACTGTCGTTTCTTATGATTAATATTCCATTGTAAACATATACCAAATTTTGGTAATCCACTCATGGATTGACGGGCACTTGGGTTGTTTCCACATTCTTGCAATAGTGAATTGTGCTGCCATAAACATTCGGGTGCAGATGTCTTTATCGTAGAATGTTTTGTGCTCTTTTGGGTAGATGCCTAATAGTGCTATTGCTGGATCGAATGGTATTTCTATTTTTAGCTCTCTGAGGTTTCTCCAAATTCTTTTCCACAGAGGTTGCACTAATTTGCAGTCCCACCAGCAGTGTAAAAGTGTTCCTGTCTCTCCACATCCTCGCCAACATTTGTTGTTTTGTGTTTTTTTCATAGAGGCCAATCTCACCGGGGTTAAGTGATACTTCATTGTGGTTTTGATTTGCATTTATCTAATGATTAGAGATGTTGAGCATTTTTTTATATGTTTGCTGGCCATTATTAGCTACATGAAGAAGACTGAAACTAGACCCCCACCTCTCACCTCTCACAAAAATCAATTCAAGATGGATAACAGACTTAAACCTAAGGCATGAAACCTTAAGAATTCTAAATGAAGATGTTGGGAAGACCCTTTCAGACATTGGCCTAGGTAAGGAATTCTTGAAGAAGAACCCCAAAGCAATCGCCGCAGCAACAAAAATAAATAAGTGGGATCTAATCAAATTAAAAAGCTTCTGCACTGCCAAGGAAACTATCATTAGAGTGAATAGACAGCCCACAGAATGGGAAAAAATATTTGCTCTCTACACATCTGATAAAGGGCTGATAACCAGAATCTATCTAGAATTCAAAAAAATCAACAAGAAAAAATCAAACAATCCCATCAACAAATGGGCAAGGGAAATGAACAGAAACTTTTCAAAAGAAGACAGAATAATGGCCAGCAAACATTTCTATCATTTTAAGCCTCCAAGTTTGTGGCACTTTGTTCCAGCAGTGCCAGGGAGCAAGTACAGGTAGGTACTTTTATTCTTCTCATTTCCCAGAGGAGCAAATGGAGGTTCCAAGGGATGGTGTTATCCAAGGTCACACAGGCAGTGCACTGACGTTTAAGATCAGGTAAGTCTGGCTGCAGGGTTCATGATCTTGGTCATCATCACACTTGTCTGTTTCTGAATAAGGGACAATATTATGTCTTCTGCCTTGTGTCCTAATTTCTTGTTAGTCCCCCATTACAAAGGGGACGGAAAGACATAATTTTTCTCAGTTCTAACTTGTAACTGTATTTGAAGTCCTGGGCTTCTAGACTATAAGCTCTGAAAAGCAAGATCGATACTAATTCATGGATACTAACTGCACATTCTGTGATTTAGAGTGTGCTGTATAGAAGGGACTCAGGAAAAGTCCTTACTGACGGAAAGAATGACATAGGCTGATCCCAATGACTCCAAATTCATTCTGACCCTACAGAGCAGAACCCCAAACTGACCCAGATTACCTAAATCCACCTCCACTCCACCTCCCTTTTTCTCAGTAACAGGTCACACAATTTTAGGATGTCAGAACTAGAAACTCTATTATAGTAGTAGTAAAATACAGTGGCTACAAGTTTGGATTCTGAGAAAGATCCAAGTTTAAATCTTAGAACTGTCACCTTTTTGTTGTAGTGCTTAAAGAAGCTATTTAACTTCTGACTATAATCACATAGTTGTCTAGTGGCAGAGCTCAATTATAATATAATCCAGGATTTTGGATACACAGTCTAGTGTTCTTTGTACTGTAATAGGTATGTACTTACTGCTCCAGACCTTTGGGGTACAAGTACTGATCCATTTCCTTTTGCCGTAATTGTCTTGAGCCCTCACATGCCATGTTGTGAGGAAGCCTAGTATTACACCCTTGCGTCTCCCCCTCACTATATTGTCCAAGAACTCTGGGGGTTTAAACAAGCGGAAAGGGAAGTGTGCCAATCTTCTGCTCTCATGTCAGGAAGAGGCATGTTAACGTTTAACTTTGTTCTCCAGCTGCTGCCGTTCTCTTCTGTGCCGTATGGAGCCGCTGTTGGGAATGGTTCTCAGAGATGGCATATGCCCCCTACACACACACAGCACCACTACCACCATTTTTCTCCAGAGTCCTAATGCCTCAGAGTGGGTTTAGGCATTTGCCTGTCTTGGAAGCCAAAGCCATTGGAGTTTGGGGGGGCTGTGATTAGCTATGTTCCTTTTAAGGGTTGAAACACAAAGCATTTATTGTCCCTTAAAGTCTCATTGCCTCAACCGATTTATAGAAATTGAAAATTTTTAATCTTTAGAGACTTTTTCCTTCAGAGATTTAAAGTCTCTCATTTAATACCTGAGTCAGTTCATAGACTTAAATCTCTGTGAAGAAAGGGAGTTCTGATAACCTTGTGGAAGAACTCTGATGTAACACTGCATGTGAATATTATGAACCTTTATCTTGGCTTTCTCCGAAAAGGTTTTGTGGCCATTTACTCAAGGAAAATATAGAAAACCTACAGGGACTCATCTAGATACTCATACGCTGTAGATACTGACTGAGAAGTTATAATTCTTGAGGTCCTTCGGTCCTATTGCAATCTGCTGCTGCATGTAGTAATAGCTTACGAAGTCCACGTGACACTTTGTCTGGAATCTACCTCACATTTAGGTGAACTGGCTCTCTGAACCCATCCTGTAGGTCTTCCTATAGTTCGTGAGACCACAGTTGGAAACATCCTTAGCAAGTGACAAAATCTCTGCATTGACTCTATGACAGATGGAGTTGGAATTGTTATGGTAAGAAGGGTTAAATGGAAGCCACTGGAACTCTTTATGTCAAAATAGCGAATCAAAAGCAATGCTGTGAAGGATGGTAGAATATGTAACCCCAGAATATACCCCTTTGGCATAAAGATTATTTTGAGCTAAATGCACTTGAAAAGCAAATGAAGGTGCAAAAGGGACACTGACTCCCCTTTTCTTCTTGAAAGCAGGAGATAAAACTCCCATGTGAAAGATACCCTCCCTATACCAGGTGGAAAGAAACATTCTTATCACCAGAGATGGGGAGTTGAGGCTGAGAGAATTCTGTATAGACCTTGATAAAATAACTTTTATTTTCCTTTGGTCTTCCCACACATTTTAATTGCTTTTCCACAATTACTTCTCTTTGCTCAATCTGATATGTAAGTACTTAGGTTTTGCTACTTCTTTGGGTCTTCACTTCTTGTGGAGACTCCCATGTACATATAAAAATCTGTATGCTTTCTCCCATTAATCTGTTGTGTTAATTTAACCTTCAGGCCCAACCAGAAACCCTAAAAGTAAATTTTTGCCTTCCCTAACAGCTGTGTCTTTGGGGAAACTCTTGCAGCTACTTCCACGCAGGCTGTGGGTGAGTGCCCCTTCAGAATCACATGCAGCATGTGTAGCTAAGGCTAAGTCCCCCCTAGCATTGTCCCCAATGACAGGGGCAACTACAGAAAACTGCTGTCCAGGAACAGCTGTGCACTCACAAAAGATCCTTGCTTCCGGTAGGGGATAGGAGGGAACTGGAATGAGCTGGAATTCTTTTTTATTAGCTACTATGATTGGCTTTTATCAACTTCTTGGATAAGTTTTCTTTTCTGTTAATAGAAAAACACCCTTCAAATTATGGCAGAAACCAATGGGAGCCATTTATTTTAGGCATTTATTTCACATACAAGTTTTCAAGAAGACATCTAAGTGAACATCAATAGAGAACAATGAATAGACGTACATTTATACTTGGTCTCGGAATGCATTCAGACAGATGCAAAGGCTTATAGTTACATAAGTTACTCAGACACTCCTTTCATCTGGGGCTTCCCCAGCTCCCTCATAGGTGAGTCTTGTCTGTCACTGGGCGTCAGACCTCACAACATGGGCTTTCTTCACTTCAGCTACCTGCCATTGGCTATTAAGGTACCTAGGGGGCTGGGTGCTGTTGAACATGAGGGACTTGGCCTTTCTCCTTACTGAGCAAGCTCCTGGGCTGTCATGGCATTCCCTTTCCTAAAGCATCAAATGGATTCTGTATGGCCTGGATGCTGCATGCAATGGTGAGCCAGGCCAGTAGCCTAGTCTTAGAACCTCTTTCTCATCTATACCATGGTCAATAGACTCATGAAACATTAGAGCCAGAGCAACTAGGCAATCAAGTTCAACTTCTCTTCACATAAGGAACTAAGGCCCAGTGAGAGGCTATGATTTGTCAAACAACATTCACTAAGTGGTAGTGATGAGACTAAAACTTGTCTCTTTTGGCTTCTGGTCTAATGTTTATTCCACCATGGCAGGCTGCCCTGAGCTGTTTAAGTACATGTGTGAAGTTTTCCTCTTTAAAAAAGCCAAGGTTTCTTTCCAGAGGAATGAGTAAGGTTGAATGTGTAATAACATCACTGGTAAGAAGTGGAGGTATTTGTGGGAGTAACAAAGCAAGACTAGGCAGGAAATACAAGCCCAATTTCCAAAATGTCTTGGATGAGACGTTAGAGACTAAAATGTATGTTTATTCTACTTTTCAAAAATAGGAATTGATATAATTTCCAAAAAATAAGAAAAAATTGAATAAATATAGGTTTAGGTAGTTGGTTGAAGGGGGCTGTAAGTTTTGTTGAGCTTTCCAGCAGCCAGAACAAAGAGAAAAAGAAGTAAGTTATAAAAATCACAGTGTTTGTAAGATAAAAACTTTTTTTATTTTTTGCTTAGGATCAGAGCTTTCCTTGGTACTGAGATACTAAGATCTAGGAAAAAAAACTTTTTGTATGGATCTTCATAAAAGCAATGTTATCTCATATAAAAAACACATTAATCAGAACATGATTATTTATTTTGACTTGCATGACCCAGCTGAAAAAAGGATAAAATGCATGGAAACAAATAGTCTTGGTCTAATATGGAGGGTAAGACCTTCAGAACAAAGTCGATTAAATTAATACACAACCAAAAAGACCATTTAAAATTAGGAATATAGGTAGGGGAACCCAAATTCTACCTCAGCTTGATCCAGGCATAGGCAAATGAAACACAATCTGTTTGTTCCGCTAGAGATGGAATGGGTCTTGAGCCTGTCCTGCCATTGGGAAAGGTTGAGAGATGGAGGTATAGAATACAATTTTAGGCAATTTAGAGAAACTTTTCTGTGAGTGAAGGTGGTGTTCCCACGATTGAGTTATTGATCTTTTGTAACTGACACAAGTGTAAGTGGTAAGTGGCCCTACCTTTTGCTGTGATACTTCTCTATCATGTTGTAAGTTCCTTGAGTACAGGCACCATGCTCCCTTTTTTCCTTTCTGTATCCCTCACTGGGACTAGGACATGGCCTTACATATAACAGTGGTTAATAAATATTTATGAATAAGTCATCTACTTTCCTGAATCATGCTTCCATATAATTACCAATCCTGTGTACATATTACTAAGTGGTGATTTCTATTGATATGCATCTTCTCTAGAGTAGGAATTCCAGAACATCTACACAATATAAACACAAGCCCACTGGCACCACACACATCTTACTGTGCTAGGTACACTACCAACGTGAAACTGCACTTACTATTAGAAGTCTATAGTTCAGACAACATAGGAAATCAACCTATTGAGATTTGATCATAACATTTCCAACAAATATAAATCAGAAACATTTATCAAGGTTTACCTGAGTCACCTGCCTTCCAACAGGCCACACCCTACTCTCGCACCATAAATTGGATTTCTTTCCACAGTGTCTACCCTCCTTGGTACTTTGCTGAACAGGTTTCAAAAGATTCAAACATACTGAAAGGAAAAACGTTATCTCCAGATGTCTTCAAATAAGACAGCATTTGACAAAGGAAAGGAGAGATAAGAGCGAAATAATCACTTGCACACAGCCTTGACTCCGGTTATCTTTCCACTAAACTATGACTTCTCCCTCCCCAAAGCAAAGCCACTCTTGCTCACCTACGTATGTACTAAGGGTATAAATGCTACTGGCCTTATCTTGAAGCAACTGGCCCTGGAAAATCAAATTGCTGGGTTTCACCTATAACTCCCGTTGGAAGCTTTCCTTTAGTATTTACTGGGCTAGTGCCAAGGGGTTCTCAAAGAGATTTTTCAGACAAACAGGTAAACAAGGAAAACAAAAATGGAGTTCTGGATTATAAGTTTTTGTAACTAATTCCACTTTCATTCAGTGAGCTACAGAGTTGTATAAACTACTCAGGGCTCTACAATTTGGTTTATAATCCTATGAACAGGGACAAGAAGCCTCAGAAATAGAGACTGGTATATTTAACACAGCTACAGCCAGCCTTGGAAATGTTGGTCTGGACTGAGGTGGCTATCTGATACAAAGTGGGCCTAAGGAGTCCAACTGGTCTTAGAAATATTATTAATAAATGTCTCAGATCTCTACCACACTTTTTCCATATCCCTTAAAGTTTAGAAACACTACTATACAGTATTACACCGAAGTGTGGGGTGGGAGGTATAAATTATGTCAACATACCAGTCATGTTCTAGATAAGAGCCAGAGAAGTTACAGGGTAGAACTAGAATGTGTCTGAAATTCTACTTTACTTACTGAGACACATCACAGGGTTGCATCCCACTCAATCTGAGGAGGGCATGGTAGTAGAGTGAGAAAGGAGCACCCAGAATAATTAAGAGGTATGTGCAGGACTTATGACAAACAGCTAAAGGAACTGGAATTACTTATAGACTGGAGAAGCAGGAGTCAAGGGGATTCAAGTCTTCAGGTACAGAAAAGGATGCTGGGTGACCAACTGCTTCTGATCTCTATGGAGGGCAAGACATTAGTAACAGGATTTCAGTGACAATACAGTGATTATTCCCTAGCTATTTGGATCAACTTCTTGGCACAAAAAGGTACACTGTAATAGACTTCTGAAGAAAGCTATAAAATCTTCACTCTCCTTTTGTGAGTATCTTCAAAACCAAGATGGATTTGATGTAGTTCTGATCAGACTCCTGAAAGTTCTACATAAATGTGAAGATCTGTTATCAAGTTGCATCCAGGATCTTATGTAGCAGATAATGAAAAGAAAAAAAAAAAAAGGAAAAAAAACTTTCAGCATTTTTATCTTTTTGAAAACAACTCACCCACATGGAAGGATCTCGAATGCTGCTGGACTTCACGATCCAATAGCAGTGGCCTCAACATACCGAAGAGACTTTCGTTCTGAACTCAATTACCTTCTCCACTTTATTAAAGGAGAAGTTGAGATACATAGAAGGACAGGAACAGACTGATCAAGTTAGAGGCAGAGGTGAGAACAGGATGAAATTAAAGTGTTTAGTTTCTTTACATTCTCAAGTTAATCTTGGGAATTACATTTTATAGCTAAGAAAAGATTGCTTCCAAGAGTGAGATTAGGGTACAATGGCTAAAGGGACATTTAGGAAGAGAAGAGATCATCATCAAAAAGTTTTTCTGAATTCATCAGTCTTTCCCCTATGTGCGTTCTCTGGGGAATACACAGATGAAGGGTGTGGCAGAGGCTTTTCTCTCACATGAACTTCCCGGTGTTTGGTAAGAACAGAACTCTTACTGAAACGTTTGCCACACTGGGCACATCCATAGGGCTTCTCTCCAGTGTGTATTCTCCGATGTTCTCGAAATCTTGTACAGTTATTGAAACTTTTTTCACAATCCACACATTTGTAGGGATTCTCTCCAGTGTGGACTCTCCGGTGGGCACTGAAATGAGAACTGTTGGTAAAGCTTTTCCCACATTCTCCACACTGATAGGGCTTCTCGCCAGTGTGGGTTCTCTGATGTATAATAAGACTAGAGCTTTGACTAAAGCATTTTCCACACTCTCCACATCTGTAGGGTTTCTCTCCTGTGTGGATTCTCTGGTGGGCACCAAAATTTGAGGAGTCATTAAAGCTTTTCCCACAGTCGAGACATTTAAAAGGTTTTTCTCCTGTGTGGATTCTTTGGTGTCTGATTAGGCTCCTGCTTCTACCAAAGCACTTCCCACAGACACTACACTTGTAAGGATTTTCCCTCTGGTGGGTCATCCTGCACATAAGACGAGCACTCCTTCCAAAGCTTTCTCCATATTTGAGAAGTCTGTAGGGTCTCTTCCCCATGAAAAGCCTCTGATGCACGACGGTTTTCCCTACATCTCTAGGCTGAGATATCAGCTTTCCCTGTCTAATTCCTTGAAGGTTTTCCCATTGTCTTCCTGAGATGCATTCCCTTTTGCGGTATTTACTGAGATCAGTATTCTGGGAAAGAACTCTTTTGGACTTTTCTATTAATGCCCTATGCTGCTCCACGTCCTTATATATTACCTGCACTGGATCTTCCTTGATACTACTTCCAATTTCAAAATCTGGAAAAAGAAAAGACAATACAAATTTCACACAAGTCGTATATGAACATAAATAATTAACCTGGCCTGCAAGGCTTGGTATGTTAGGATCCCTATGTACTTCACTGGCCTGAGATCCTATGTATCTTCCCTGATTCATTACGTCATATTTTCTTGCAGTTCATGAACAGGCCAACAACACCCAGTACAGAACAGGCTTTCAGAAATGTTTTCTGGATTGAATTATAATCCAAGCTATTATTCCTCACCCATATCCTGATTAACATGGGAGCAACTTGGCTTATCTTCTTGAAGTTCCACTCTAATTCATCCTGTCTTCATTATTTGACACCTATACTAAAATATACTACACCATGCTAGTCTTTAAGTATAATAGAGTATACCAGAATATATTCTAGTGCCCAAGTCCAAATTCCTCAATGGTCTTGAGGGACTAAATTCACCAGTATCTGATCATATCCTATCCAAGAATACTTTCTACTTCTCCTCATATGTTCTTGTCACTTTGTTTTTCTGGTTGTCAAATTAACCACACTAAGTCAAATTTTAATTCTCACTGTTCCCCAAACTGG
Organism: Propithecus coquereli; assembly: GCF_000956105.1. Lineage (NCBI taxonomy): Eukaryota > Metazoa > Chordata > Mammalia > Primates > Indriidae > Propithecus > Propithecus coquereli. Next base: position 1,922,714 of record NW_012147523.1, on the reverse strand, counting down.
AATTATTTTCTCCTCACTCTTTCAATCTACATCTCATGTTCACTACAAGGTACATCTTGGATCCAGCTTTCTGTGAAGTTTGCTGGACAGAGATCATGACATGTGAAGAGACACAAGCTTTGGAATCACACAGCTCTGGTTCTGATCCCATCTTGGTCACTTATTAACTGTATGATTTTTGCATTAACTTTTTATTATGTGAAATTGAAACATATAGTAAAGTAAAGAGAATAGTATTTATCATGAACGACCACGAATCACTTATCTACCTTTAACAGTGATCTATTTACGGTCAATCCTGTTTCATTTCTATTTCCACACACTCCCTGTTTCCTCTATCTAGACTACTTTGAAGCCAATTCTAGACAACGTATTACTTCCTCCATAAATATTTCACAAGCTGTGTAACTTAGGCCCAATTCAGGTTTGATTCCAAAATCCTAATTCTTAAGCATCTCCTATCCTGCCTTGTTTCTACTTGTCAGTGTCATCATTAATTTCCTTCTATACATTTAGTTGAAACTGCTAGTAACTCTCATTTCCAAGTGTGGTGGCTGTGGTATGGGTTGGGGAGAAGAGGGCAGCCATCAATCAATCCAGTAACTTAAGTAAAAAACTCCAACAGTGCCATCTTTCATTTAGCAGTAGTTCTTTTAAAGCTTTCTGATTGAGTCCAATGTTGTTCTGGGGTTTGGAGGAAGTCTCAGCCTAGTAGTCAGCTCAGACAGAACCTGATAATTTGAGGATAGGTCTGGAACTCACGTTAAGATTCACAAGGACTCTGTTTCCATAATTATCAAAACCAGGATTATATAGGACTTACATTTAAGCCTTTATAATTTCCCATATAAATACTACCAGAGAGCTACATATGAACTTCCTTCTCTGTTGTAACTGGACATTACTTTCGCTTGCTGGGCTTCAGTTCTGTAGTCAATTCAGGCAAACTGGAGCCTCTTGCTTCAAGAAACTAGTCTTATACTACCTCACACATTCAAATGATTCCTGGGGGATTAATGTAGTGCTACCAAAAGACAGAGCTCCTGTCCCTCAGGAGCTCACCATTTACTGGAAGATCTTAGGACATAGAAAGTGTTCTGTGCCATAAGACAGACAGACAAAGTATGAGAGTGGAGAGAGAATTTGGACATGAAAATACATAAAACCAAGGACATTCAAGATGGAGAGAACATCAAGAGCTAAAATTTAGATGTGAGAGAGCTTAAGGTACATGTAGAAAATAGAAAGTAGTTTTGTTTTGAATAAGCATAGAGTGTAGGAAGAAAAATACTAATGCACAAGGCTAGAATAAGATGAGCTCAGATTAAAAATGGATGTAAAACCTCAGAGAAAGTATGGATGGGAAAAACTGGTTTGAAGACTTTTACAATAGTCTAGGCAAGAGATAGAGAAAGACTGAACTACAGTAGTGGCTATGGTAACTGAAGAGGGGACTGATAAGACATGATAGGCTACAACCATTGACAAAACGTGTCACATGCCTGGATGATGATGATGAACAAGGAGGTATCAAGATCACCTCTGAAGTTTTAAGACTGGATGAGCTGTGGGAGACCACAGGGAAGAGCCATGAGGTAGGGAGGAAGATGGCACTTTAATTTTGAACATATTAAGACTGAGCTACTGGTGAGATGGCCACAAGGGTATCCGGCAGTCAGTGGGAAAGATGCATGGTGGAGCTCAGGACCAGAATAGTCTCTCTCTCATTTTGTCTTTGCTTATCATTTTTTCTCATACATACCACATATAGCTGTGAGATATTTCTGTTTTGAGCTTATTGACACACCTCCTTCATCCAAGTTTTTTCTCATGTATAATTCCAAGTTCTTCTACCTCACTGTATTTCCAGGAGATACACTGACCCATACAGATAAAAACCAAGATCCCAAAGACCAAGTCACTAAAATATGAGTTCCTCCTTTGAATTCAAAGCACCATGAGAACAGGAACTGTTTTATTCATTGTTATATATCCTGTTCCTCAAATAGCACATGGCCTTCAAATAGTTGTTGAATGAGTAAATATTCACAAGCAATGTGCCAGATCAACTGATTTTTCAGTAAATCACACTTCCTCCTCTCTTAGACTAAAACCCTTTCATAATCCTTACCATTTGGATCTGGAGGTCCCTGGAATTCCAGCTCTTGTATAATTTCCTCTTCACTCACTCTCTCGCTGCCAGAATCTTCTATCACTGCCTCCTGTGAGGTCTCCTCTGCTTCCCAACCTGTAGGTTCCTCGTGTTCAACCTCAATATCCTCTCTTTCTTGCCTTAAGGGTGAAGAGACTTCTTCTGGGGTGCTGGTGGAGGGGGCAGATGCCCGAGAGTTAATTAGGGCATCCATCTCCTTGTAGAATGCACAGGACTCTAGCACGTGGCCATTTTTCACTTTGCGGTAACTCTTCTGAAGGCTTTTGAACTTGGTTCGGCATTGTTCTGGTGTCCGGAGGAAGCCACACTCCCGAAGTTGTTCAGCCACGGCCCCATACAATTTGCTCTTCCGATGACAGGCTTGAAGTGCTTCATAAAACCGAGTCTCACGGAGGATATCAAGGAAAGTCTTGGTTTCCTCATAGCCCCAGTGTACACCTGCCATTCGAGGATAAAGTTCAAAGATAACAGAAAAGGAGTCATCATGAAATGTAAGGGGTTAAAAAAAATCACATTCACAGTAGCAACAGGAACTATGATATGCCTAGGATTAAGCTTTGCAAGAAATGAGGTCTATATAAAAAAATTTACAGTATTTTATTGAAAGACATAAAAGAACTAGAAAAAACAGACACTATGTTTTTGGACGGAAGGCTCAAGTTGAACAAATATCAATTCTCAAATGAATCTATATAGTTAAAGTCCCAACGAGATTTTAACTGAAATTGATAAGCTCATTTAAGTTTACTTGGAAGAGTAAAAATGTAATCCCCCAAATCTGCCATTGCTATGGAGATTAACTAAAGGATTTAACTGTCTAAAAGTATCTTTTCAAAGTAGTTAAGAATAACAGACTAAAATACCCAATCGGAACTTTTCCCCCCAAAGTTCTTATCACTTCTTTAACCAGTGTTCTGAAGAGCAGAACTATGTCCAAAGTAGTTTTGACATCATTGAGTCCTCTACTCTGAAAGATGAAATGATCTGCAAGACAAGCAGATGTTCTGTATTTATAGTAGAATAAAACTTTTCAGGATGTGTCTGAATATAATTGGTTAAATATGCTTTTTGTAATCTTTAGTAAGAGTGATTTTTATCCTTTATTTTACTAGGTGGCCTCTTCTGGTCCTATCACTGGATTCCCATGTTTGAGATCACCCCAAGAACCCAACCCTCATGTTTATGGATTTTTCAGACTGGTGAGTCACAACTCTGTGAGGTATTCTTAGCCATATTTTACAGACAAGAAAACTGAAGCTCAAAGTAGTTACATGATATGTCCACTGTCACACAGTTATTAACTGGCAGTTTAACTCTGCATGTCCCAGTCACCAAATATTCAATACCAGCTTTCTTTTGCATGGTGTATCTTTCTATCTTTTTAAATTTAAGGACTCTGTGTTCTTATATTTAAGATATATCTCTTATAAGCAACATATAGTTGTTTTTTAATGTCTATTTTTTGCCATTAATGATATATTAGAATTTTTATCTACCATTTATTTTCTTTCAATTTGACGTGTATTTTGTGTTACCATTTTCTCTCTTTTTTTGTCTTTAGATTAAGCAAAACTTTTTAGTTCATTTTTTATAGTCCTTTAACTTGTTACATACTCTTTTGCTGGTTATAATAATGCATCCTTGACTTATTACAATCTAATACAATTGATTGCTTTATACCAATTTTCAGATCCTTAGAACCATTTAGCTCTATTTATCTTCCTTCTACAAGCCCCCAAATACTCAAAAACCCACGCTGTGCTCTAAACTGAAAAAGAAAACTTCCATGGCCACTCATTGCTTTCACTCAGACTGCACTGGGCATAGAAACAAACATCTGAGAGTACTTTCAGTCATGTGGCCAATCACAGTGAAAGTGGCAAGGCATGCTGACAGCACACCCCAGGTTTGGTTGCTTCTAGTTTACTTCTTTTTCCACACATCCATTTTCATACCAGAAAAAAAAAGCACAATTCTTACCACTTAGGTTTTGAAACAAGACAGGGGCACCACGGATCTCAGACTTGCGGATAAATTCAATGCCCATTTCATCACCATCAGAATCTTCTGCAGCTTCCTCCTCCTCCACCAAACTGATCTGTTCTTTAGCAGTGATGCCAATTCTCTTCAGTCTGGGCAGAGATATCATCTGTTTTGGTTTATCAGTGGATGAAGCATGGGCTGCAGGGTTCAACAAAGCATCCATGTCCTCAAAGAAGGCGCAGGGTTCTAGCATGTGGCCATTTCTCACTTTTCGATAGCTCTTCTGGAGACTTTTGAACTTGGTCCGACACTGTTCTGGAGTTCGGAGGAAGCCACATTCTCGCAACCATTCAGCCACAGCACCATATACCTGGCTATTTCGGGGACAAGCCTGAAGTGTTTCATAAAAGCGAGATTCTTTGAGAATTGCAAGAAAAGTCTTAGTTTCCTCATAGCTCCAATGAACACCTGCTATTTTTTCATCTTCTAAACCCCATTGTTGCTGCTCTCTCCATGTTTTTCCTGCATTCCTTGCAGGGATCTGAATAGCATGAATTGACTTTTCCTTGATATTCCTCTTACTAGAGGAATATAGACCTAGAGTCCACGGCTCCTTTCTTTCTTCCAACTGGGCTATCTTGTTAGATGTAGACACTGTACTACCTACAGTAAAAGAAACACATTTCATGGTAGACGCAGAAGTCATTACTGCATGCCTCAATCTGCTATAGCATGTTTTTCCAGACCTCTTCTTCACACCAAAGCCTTTCTTAGCCATGACAATGCATGCTATAGTTATTCTTACATGACTTCTTTGGCACAATCATCTATCTATTGACTTACACTATCAGTTTACTTCTCATATATGTATCACTTTTTTTCCTAGCTAGTTCTTACAGGAAAAGCTTTAAGGGTAAGAAACATATTTTATTACCTTTGATTCCCTCTCAGTAGCTAACACTGTATTAGGTTCAGAGCATGGTCCTAACCAGTATTTGTTACTTATAAAGTATACTTGGGTATGTTCCCCACACATCATCCATATCCACGCCAATATACACACATATATACATAGTGGAGCCATGAGAGATGAGAAGTCAAGAGTTTTTGCAAAATTATATTACAAAGCTAAAGTAATCAAAACAGTATGGTACTGGCATAAAACAGACACAAAGACCAGTGGAACAGCATACAGAGCCTAGAAATAAATCCATGCATGTATGGTCAACTAAACTTTGACAAGGATGCCAGGAACACACAATTGGGAAAAGATAAATAAATGGTGTTGGGAAAACTAGATATCCACGTACAAAAGAGTGAAACTGAACCATTTATCTTACACCACTCACAAAAATTAACACAAAATGGATTAAAGACTTAAATGTAAGACCTGAAACCATAAAACTCCTAGGAGAAAACAGAGAAAAAGCTCCTTGACATTGATTTTTTGGATATCACATTAAAAGTACAGGCAACAAAAGCAAAAATAAGTAAGTGGGACTACTTCCAACTAAAAAGCTTCTGCACAGCAAAGGGAAAAATCAACACAGTGAAGAGACAACCTCCGGAATGGGGGAAAATATATGTAAACCATATTTCTGATAAGAGGTTAATATCTAAAATATACAAGGAATTCATACAACTCAATAGCAAACAAACAAAAAAAACCCAACAAATAAACCAATTAAAAATGGGGCAAAGGACCTGAATAGACATTTTTCCAAAGACATACAAGTGGCCAAAAAGTAAATGAAAAGGCATTCAACATCACTAATCATCAGGGAAATGCAAATAAAAACCATAATGAACTATCACCTCATACCTGTTAGAATGGTTATCATCAAAAAGACAAAAGATAATAAGCGTTGGCAAGGAGAAAATGGAGCCCTTGTGTACTGCTGATGGAAATGCACAACCATTATGGAAAACAGAGGTTCTACAGAAAACTAAAAATATAATTACCGTATGATTTAGCAATCCCACTACAGGGTATATAGCCAAACGAATTCAAGTCAGTATGCCAAAGAGATATCTATACTGCCATGTTCAATGTAGTATTATTCACATATAGCTAAGATATGGAAGCAAGTAGGTGTCCATCATTAGATGAACAGATAAAGAAACTGTGTTATATATACACAATGGAATACCATTCACTCTTGAAACAGCAGGAAATTCTGTCATTTGCAACAACATGGATGAACCTGGAGTATATTATGTTAAGTGAAATACTCTAGGCAAGAAAGACAAATACTGCATGATCTCACTTACATGTGGAATGTAAAAAAGTCAAACTCAGAAGTGGACAGAATGATGGCTACCACGGGCTGGACGAGGAGGGAGGATGTGGAAAAATGGGAGATGTTAAAGGGTACAAAATTTCAGTTAGGAGGATTAAGCTTTAGTGACCTACTGCATAGAATGATGACTATAATAAATAAAAATGCATTGTGTATTTCAATTTGCTAAAACAGTAGATTTAATGTTTTCACCACAAAAAAACGATAAGCATGTGAGGTGACGGATTTGTTAATTAGCTTGATTTAATCATTTTATAATGTAAACATGTATCAAAACATCACACTGTACCCCATAAATATATACAATTATTACTTTTAAATCAAAAATATTTTAAATAAGACAAAAGATAACAAGTGTTGGTGAAGTTGTGGAGAAAAGGGAACCCTTGTGCACTATGGGTGGAAATGTAGTTGGTATGATCATTATGTAAAACTGTACAAAGGTTCCTCAAAAAATTAAGTATAGAACTACCATATGATCCAGCAATCCCACATCTGGGTATATATCCCGAGGAAACAAAATCAGTATTTTGAAGAAATATTTGCACTCCTATCTTCATTGCAGCATTATTCACAATAGCCAAGACATGGAAACAACCCAAGTGTCTGTTGATGGGTAAATGAAATTCAGTGAAAATGTAAAAATAAAAGATATATACATATAGACATATATAAATATATACAAATAATGGAGTATTACCCAGCCATAGAAAAGAAGGAAATCCTGCCATTTGTGACAAAATGGATGAACCTAGAGGGCACTATGCTGAGTGAAATAAGCCAGACAGAGAAAGACAAACATTCTATGATCTCACTCATATATGGAATCTAAAAAAGTTGAACTCATAGAAAGAGAGAACAGAATGGTGATTGGGTGATTGACAAGGGCTTATGAGAGGGATAGGAAAATGTCAAAGGGTATAAAATTTTACGTATAAGATTAATAAGTTCTGGGAATTTATTGCATAGCATGGTGACTAATGCTAATAATACTATATTGTATGTTTGAAATTATTGTATATTTTAAATTTACTAAATGATTAGATCTTAAGTATTTTCACTATACACGCACACCCCTAAACACACAAAGGTAACTAGGTGAAGTAATACATGTGCTAATTAACTTGACTGTGAAATTATTTCACAATGTTATTATATAAAAACATTAAGTTGTATACCTTAAATATATACACTTTTACGGGTTAATTATACCTCAATAAAGCTAGAAAAAATTTTTGGCAGAAGAATCTAATTTTAAGATAAAAACTTATAGGAACCCAAAAACAGATGTATCAAAGAAATAAAGTGCAGTTGTTTTACTTAAGGAGGTTGTGGGGGTGGGGGAGTAGAAAAGCCCTATAACTTATGAGACACATCAAAGTTAACTTTTTCCTCAAAAGAGACTGAAATCTACTCTTCTATTACATGAAGGGGAAAAATAATCTGTGATTTCACATTTTATAATTAGTACAGATAAATTTTTCAGAAGTATTTATTGAAAACATAAAATATTTCATTAACTCAAAAAAAAAAAGAACTTTCAGAGATATTCTGGTAAGATTAACAGGAAAGAGTGCTAAGAACAGGAAGCAAATTGAGTTTGCTACCTTATAATACTGAAGACATAAATATGTCTTAAATTTGAATCCTAGCTACATTGCTTACTTTAATTTTTGACTAGGGGAAGTTTCTTAACTTCTCTAAGCCTCAGTTTCTTGGGGAATAACACCATCTATTATACTAGGCCATTTTATATAAGTATGACAGTTATATATAATTCTTCTCCAGTGTTTTAATCACTAAATTATTTTATTTTTTACTGGAAGGAAGAATGGGTGAGGTGAGAGAACCTAGATAACTTATTAGACAATCCATGGAGATCCTCTTTAAGTGTTAACATTTATATCTATCTTATAATCAGTAGAAATAAATATATTAGAAATCCCCAAGTCTTTTATTTGGAAAGGAAAAGAATCCTTACCCAAGGAGACCATGTTCCCAACACTCTCCTTCCTGACACCCCGGTAGAGGTCTCTGTGAGCAGGAATCTGATGCACACTCTTTTTGTAGGAAAAACCTCTCATCATGTGGACATCTTTCAATGGTTTCTGTAACGACACTAACACCAATGACTACCAAGATAACTGTGTAGACCTCCAAAAGATGAATGATCATGGATGAAGCAGAGAAGGGCCCCAAAGAAGAACTGAAATCAAGGAGCGAAGTACATATTATGCACCAAATGAAGCAGAAGATAAAATAAAGAATCATAAGATGAGGTAAGAGATGTGATCCAGCAAGGCGTCCCATTACTCAGAAGACTTGGTCCAATCTTTTCTGGAAAAGGAATAAAGGGGAAAAAGTCTCTTGGAAGGAATGTACAAATTTGAGGATACTAAAAGCACAGGAAATCACAGTCACTAAGCACCCTAGGAAGGAAGGCCAGAAAGGACAATTACAATTTACCTGGGACCCAGAAGGAAGTCGTGTGGCTGTCACTTCTTGATCTGTGGTGCTCCATTCACCAGCAGGGGAAGGAACCCACTGAGAAGGTCGAGCTGTAAAAAGAGAAAGAAATAATTACTATTCTGGGCTCTGGCCCTTTAATCCCTGCTGCTTCTCCTATTAAGAAATGGGCATGTATTTAAAAACCAACAAATACAAACAGATCATTTTCTTGATTTCAGAACAATGCCTCAAATCACAGGGCCCTAAAGGCAGGCTCACAAACTCTAGCGCTTTCAGGGAGTGAGCAGGTAAAGTACATGATGAAGGGGGCTAGGTAAGGACGGTGGGGAACTAGAGAGCATGTCCCATGTGAAGAGCACAGCAAATGCTCAGCTCCAGCAGATGCTTCAATGTGAGACTAAAGCTATGGCTCTGGTAGAGTCAGCTTCTCAATTTTTCAAGAGAAGCCAGAAATATGGACTTTATATATAATCTCTGAAGTCTTAAACCTTGAGAACTAAAAACAAACAATAAAGCCCCCAAATGAAAACTCTTTGTAGGCAAAACAAAAGAAGTCTGACTTGGCATGCAAGTTACCAGTTTGTGATCTCTAGTGTAAGTTCCTTATGAGTGAATACTGTCCTAAGAATGTAGCATACATAGCTATGTAGTAATGGACTGGCACCCCTCAAGGGTGGAAGGAAGACATATAAACATCTACATAGCACAATTTGTGGTCTAACTTCTTCCCTATCTCGGGAAAACTTAAAGAATAAACATCATTTGTGATCAAGAACTCAAAAGCTTGCTCCACTGCTTTCTAAAGAAGCAAATCAAACCACTTCCTTGGAAACATTATAATGCCTGAGGCACACATGGCTGGAATCCTACATCTTCTTTTAGAATGAATTCATCTTTCTGAGATATCTATCCCTCAAATTTTCTGTCCTCCAAGCCCCCAGTTAGTACTTCAATTTTTCCACTTTAGAGATTCCTTGTTGGCTTGGGATGGCAAAACCCAGAAATACCACAAATAGGTATTTATTGGACTAACTTTATAGGTTAAAGTCATTGGGGCCATCTAATCCATGTGAACAAGGGAGCTTTGATGCTAATAAATACACTCTGAATAATTCAGAAACCACTAATATTTGCAATGCATTATATCATAGTATGAATTTGGGGAGGGGTAAAAGGGTGGGATATAGTAGTAGTCAATTTTGCCTCTCAGTGCAGGGTTGCATAAATCAGATTTGAGTTTAAAAGTAACTGTGCCATTAAAGGATAAAGGAAACTAACATTAATTGAGCACTATTATGCATTGGCCCTTTTACATTGCTTAATTCAATTTACACTAATGACCCTGTTATTTCCTTTTTACAGATGAGAGAATGGAAAGTTTGAGAAGTACCTGACCAAAGCCACACAGATAAAAAATGGCAAAGCTAGGTTTTGAATCCAGGTCTGTCTGCCTCTACAGTCTAAGCTCTTAACCTCTGTGCATTAATGCTCCTTTTCATATTACTTGCCAAGATTGCAGAAAGAGGGTGGCAGAGACAGGATATAAATGAAAGTTATTTTATCATTCCTCTCTTTAAGCCTGAGATAGAGCCACACCTCAAGGGATGGAAAGATCACTGTGGACTGTGAAGGACAGGGTTTCATTTCCTCGTATTTGATTTGATTTATTAATGGCTAGAGCAACCGTGAACATCAGTGGTCCCTTTTCTGTGAAGACTTATTACTATTTGTCCCTCTCATTATGCCACTTCTGTGATGCCTTCACTTGTGAGTCAATTTTTAAATATATATGTCTTGTTTCTCTTTCCAGTTTTTCAAGTTGTTTACAGTCAGCCAAGAGCACATACACATACACACAAGGCAGGACTAAAAAACACAAGCTGACTGTGGAATGGAGATTGAAAATAACACTACAAAACCTCAATGCTGGCCCAGGCAATCTAAGTTCCCCCAGTTTCCATCTTTAAGATCCCTTTTTCCTTATACTGTCCATGTTCCCAACTCTTGAAGCCTTTCTCCCCAAATACTCAATTTATTTTCAAATATATATTTAGGGGACCCTACACTGAGCAATACACAGTGTAAGGGATACAATATAAATCTGCATGGTCCCTGCACTGGGCATGCCCTGAGTCCTTCTTACCATTCTTGGGTAAGGGTTGATGTTCTTTCTTTCGGTTCAGCTGTTCCTGGTGTCCTGAGTGGAGGCTTCCAGCTTCCTCCCGAGATACCACCCTGGCTTGGGTCTCCATCTGGTCTGGCTGAAAGTCTGCCACCTCCCACACTGCTCCAAGTGGGGCTTGCTTCTTTCTGTGTACAGGACTACTGACCTGGGAAATAAAGTCAATACCATAATGGAAAAAGGGAGGAAAAGAGGTCCAAATCAGGGGCCAAATTCTCCCAAGAAAGAGAAATCGAAGAAGGATAGAAGACATAAGAAGGAATGAAAATTTCACTCTATTGCTAAGGGTGCCTCTGAGGGCACTGGGTTAACAGTACTGTCCAGGAGTTTGGGCATAAAGGAACAGAAGAGTGCTCTTTATTACTACATAGAGGGGAAAAATCTCTCAGGAGTGAAATACATAGCCTTCCTGTTACTAGAATAGCTGTGACTTGAGTCCTCACATCCACTAGGTTCACAGAAAAATAATCGTTATCAGAACATAAATATATTCATTAGTGAACTGAAAACTTATAAAATTAATCTCCACATCTGTCTATCTATCCCTGACCAACACAGCAACCTGCTGATATATTTTACATAACGTAAATCCTGTGCAAGGTGAAACTGCAAATCTTGCAAATACTGCAGGATTTCATGAGGTTAATTAAAGGCATGTTGAAAAAAAACTAGAAGAGCATGCGAAACTATTGAAAAATGAAGATCTGGCAGTTAAACTGGAGCAGAGTGACAAGGATGATGGCAATGACAGCACTTCAGAAGAAACTGACTGGAATATTAAACAATTAGAGAGGACTCTGGGATAACAGATGGAGTTCATCTTTTTTTGAGGGGAGGAGCAAAAATAACCTTCTTTGATCAAGCTGCAAAAGTCAACCCCTGTGAAGCATAACCATATTGTTCTCTCATATATTTTTGTTGCAAATATTATGCCAAAGATTAAAACAAATACTTGGGTGCATAATGTTTAGTTTCATTTGCAAGATAATATTTCAATCAAAGCTTTTATTTTTCTACTTAGTATAAAATTCTGATCCTCTTTTAAGTGGATTTACTTTAAGGGTCTTTTATTAGTACCATTTATCTTTCCATAATAAGCACTTCTTGTAATACATCCCTGTCCACATGCCTTTCTCATTCTCTTCTTTCTAAATATAGAAATTTGGAAAATCGTCTCACCTGCTGTCTTAGTCTTCCAGTCTCTTTCTCTAAATGTACTACCAGCGCGACCGCCTCCTCTCCACTTTCTGGACACTGTTTCTGTGCCCAAGCCTGAATCTTGTCTGGTAAAATGGTGAGAAACTGCTCAATCACCAGCAGTTCAAGTATCTGCTCCTTGGAACGTATTTCTGGCTTCAGCCACCGGCAGCAAAGTTCCCAGAGTTTACTGAAAGCTTCATGGGGTCCGGTCACATCCTCATAACAAAATTGCCTGAAGCATTTGCGAAAGGTCTCAGACTCAGAGATATCTGATCCTTCCAGAATGGGCTCTGATGTCCACTCGGGGTGGACATTATTTTTTTCCACCTTCATTATTAGGCACCCCTCAACTTCCAGGGGTGCGTCGATCTGAGGGTCCAGGGCTGCAGCCATGCTCCAACTCGAGGGTCAGCCTCACGTCTAGCTCAAAGTACGGGCCCAGTAAGCTTCCAAGACGTCCCTGTTTAAATTAATGTTCTTGGAATTGTGGTAAGGTAGGGAGGTAAAACGACAGTGGCAGCAAGAACAGGGTACTCCAAGCTGATTAATCAAATCTATCCGAGGCCCTTGAACAGGTTAACGTGCACCCTAAGGTCCAAAAACCCAGTCGCTTCTCCAAACGAGATGTATCCTCGCAAAGTGATTTTCCAGGGTGCATCCCTTTTAGTTCAATGACGGAAACCAAGAGACTCGAGGACTGGGAGGAAATCAAGCGGATTGAGGAAAGGATGGACAGAGGAGGCAGCCGGGGCCGGAGGGGGTGTGTCAGATACCCCGGGGTCAGGCTTCGGGGAGGCGAGGCCCCGAGTGGGTGGGGCCGGATGTGCAGGCCCCGCCCGGCCCCGGGTTCCGCGCTGGGGTCACCGCAGCGCTAGGGTGTCCGGTGGGGTCCGGCGGTGTCCGAGGCCAGCGCCGGGCTCTTTCTGGGCCCACAGCGGCCCCAGCCGTCCTCAGAAAACCTTCTGCACGCCGAGAAAAAGCTGCAGAACGGTTCTACCCGGAGGGGAGCGAAGCCGCGGGACGAAGCATAGGCCTCTCAGGGGGCGGCGGCCAGCTCCTCGCGTTGAGCCTCGTCCACTCGGCCCGCGGAGAGCGCGGGTGTCGCTGGGAGCCAGGGCTACGCATGCGCCGCCCGCAAGCGAGCGCCGCGGGGTCCGCGCGAGGCTTCCTCGCGGGCGAGAGGCTAGGGGGAGGGGGCTGTGTGGTGGACTCTCGCGAGAGAGCGCAGCGCGACGACTTGCCGCTGAGGGACTTTAGAACTGAGGGAGGCGGAGGGTCTTCCCCGGGGCGGAGGGACACAGTGGGACTCCAGTACACATTCCGCGGAACATGGTGGAACGGTATGAGAAAGGGGAGTGCGAGTCCTGCTTCAGGCGGAGAATATAGGCGGAGGAGAGACATCCCTGAGGTGGAGGAGCGCTGCTGGGCAGGCGGCACAAAGTCCTTTTTGTTCCGGAAGAACACGCGGTGAGTGGGGACTCCTTTGTCTTGCGGAGGGATTGCGTGTCATTTTTCCGCCCCAGGCCCTCGGTGGATCCCGACGGGCGTTCTGGTGGCGGGGACCCTCGGCGGGACCTCCTTCCTTTCGCGGAGGGAGACGGCGCGAGGCTACGTCTCCCTCTGCGGAAGGACCTGGGCATTCCTGGAAATTCCTGTGCATTCCCTGTGCTTTTTGATCTTTGGGGTTCTTACTGCCTCCTGCTGTGTGGGTCTGTCTAAACAAGAGCAGAAGGGATCTGGGGATCAGAGTCCATCTGCCCAGCCCCCTCAGCGTCCTCCCTCCTGATGCTGTCCCTTCTCCCAACTCCTGTTAAACCTGGAGCCAGCTTCCACAGTGTGTATTAAGCACCTACGATGTGCTAGGCAGTGTTTTAGGCACTTAGCGTGCATCAGTGGGCACAACAAATTCTTGTTCTAAGGAGGTACGATAGCCTATTAGAAAACACAGCTTAGTGACTTCTTTCGCAGAACACATATTAGTTAAGATTTGATGTGCAAATTCTAGCATCCCGGGGGGAGGCGTAGAGTACCATGTGCGTAACAGGCAGTAGGTGGGTAAGGGTCAGAGAGAATCTCTTGGGCGACTTATACATGCCAGGGTTTGTATCAAAGTCTTTATATAGCTAACTTTATTGCATTTCTTTTTCCTTATAAAATAATATTTGTTGATATGGTGAGAAATGGTGAGCAAAAACAGGATCCCCTGCCATTGTTGAGTTTTCAGTCTGGTGGGAGAGGCAGGCATTAATCAGATAATCCACAAACTCACGCACAGTTGTAACAGCGGAGGGTACTACCAAGAACAGAAGCACGGTGCAGAGAACCTATGCGTATTAGAGGGATTTGATCTAGTCAAAAGGTCTGGGAAGGGTCTTTTGAAGCAATGCTAGGGATGAGATCCAAAGGAGTAAGAACGAGTTAGGTAAAGTCTAGTCACAAAAATTCTATAAAACAGATTACCTCTATTTTAGATTTGAGAACATTGAGACTTCAGGAAGGTGATGTAACTGCCGAAGGTTACATCCGATTAAGCGGCAAGGCAGGATTCAAATTCAGATAAGAATGAGGTCACTTATATTCTCCTGGGGCTATTTAGTGGTTTTAGGAGAGGCAAGTATCGTAAGTAGCTCGGAGACGTTAGAGAGTAGCAGGGTCACAAACTGAAAAGCCTGCAGAGCTCAGGCAGGTAACAAATGAGTGAAGTAGGTAGAGTATAGGACAATAGAGCATGGTGGGGACTCTAGTGAACTGGAGACCACATTTCCTGTCTAAAGGAAGCAGCCATTAGTTCCAGCCTCTTGTTGCCATGCAGGAATACAGACCGAGCCTTGCCAGATCTTCTGATTTTTAAACAGAAGCTGGCAAACAGTCTTCTTAGGTGAAATTATCACACTTTTAAATAATTAGTGAATACATTTATCTGTCTCGCCTACTAGACGGTCAGGCCAATGAAGCAGGAAATTTTATTTTTTAACTACGGTGTACCAGCAGCTTAGAACAATGCCTCACACATAGTAGGCCTTCAGACAACCTCCTCTGCTGTTCATAGCCTCTGAGCAATTTCTCCTATGTGTTTTTGAAGCACCTTTACATTCATTTTCTTATTTTACCAACCAGTCTCTCTCTACTGGCTCCTGATTTGCTTCCGATGCATGAAAAAAAACCCCAATAAGGTCCCCCAGGGAAATAGTTGTGTTTTCCTTTTGTACCTTTCTACCTTCTTCATAATTCTCTTCATCTTAGTGTACTTGGCATTGTATTTTGGTTCCCTGTGCTTATCCAATCCATTTTATACTTAAACAATATTTTTTGTGGTTGCTTTGGTTCTCACCTAGTCTTTAGCGTGTGATGTTGAGCCCACCACCACAACCACGTATCATATCTCTTACACTTGGCTCGGCCCCTGCAACTCCGGGCTGCTCCCAGCTGCTTCTTTTCAGGGAAGGTGCATGAAAAGGTTTCATTTCTTAGAAATTGCTCTCCTGAGACATCGTGCTCCAGAAGAAAGTGATCCTCCCTGGACATCAGAACTTCCTTCTCCATCACACGGATTTGATCAAGACAAAATCTCAAGTCTGCATGGGACAGTTACAACCTAGCCTCCTTAAAGCTCATCAGAGAGTAGAGGGTACTAAGGCTTGCTCTTTAGTGTCTCTTACATGCAGGATCATAAGTTCTTCAGGAATTATTGCTATTATTTTTGGTAGCCTCTCAGTAACACACACATAGACTCATGTATATTTATGTACATATATGTTGGAAAAATTTCAGCCATACAAAAAAAGTAGAATTAACTCATGTTTCTGTCCTCCAGCTTTAACAATTATCAACTCATGACCAATCTTGTCTTCTCTATACCTCCACCCACTCCCCTGATCCTGGATTATTTTGAAGCAAACCCTGGACGTTGTATCATTTTATTTGTAACTATCAGAATGTATTGCTGAAAGACAAGAACTCCTGTTTTAAATGTAACTTCAATATCATCATAAACCCTTTCCGGTTGCATCAACAATTCCTTAATATCATTTTAAAGAAAACAACTTATTTGTTTGAATGGTGGTTTTCAAAGGAAAAAAAGGTCATAGATGCTGAGCAGTATAAAAAAACAGATGTCCTCCTCCACATTTGCTAATTAGGTGTTTACATTTAGTTCAGCATGAAAATGTTGGTACCTTGAGAAGAGAGGAGCAGATGATCAGGAATAGTGAATCAATATGGGTCAATAAATAAAGTAGGTCATGCTACTCTTGGGGGAATGGTTATTTTCTTAAGGACCCCAATCCCCACCCCCAGGGCTTTGGGAGGCCAAGGCAGGAGGATCGCTTGAGCCCATGGGTTTGAGACCACCCTGGGCGACATAATGAGACACCCGTCTCTACAAAATAAATAGATTAGACAGGCACAGTGGCGTGCCTGTAGTCCTAGCTACTTGGGAGGCTGAGGGCGGAAGATCGCTTGAGCCCAGGAATTTGAGGTTACAGTGAGCTATGATAGTGCCACTGTAATCCAGCCAGGGCAACAAAGTGAGACCCTGTCTCAAAAACAACAACAAAA
The DNA here is from genome assembly GCF_000956105.1 of Propithecus coquereli. Taxonomy (NCBI): domain Eukaryota; kingdom Metazoa; phylum Chordata; class Mammalia; order Primates; family Indriidae; genus Propithecus; species Propithecus coquereli. The sequence goes on along the minus strand of NW_012147523.1, from coordinate 1,905,850 downwards.
AATCCTTCATCCTCTGAGTTGACCCAAATCCAGAGCCACTCTCTCCCTATGATCCCAAGAATACTCATGCTAATGTTTCCTTGGTAGAATTTCTGATACCACCGCTGTCATTTTACAAGCAGCCTTGGAGAGACCTTCCCCCTTCACCCCACCGGATTCTTCTGTCCGTGGTGCTGATCCATCAGCCCTTTGGCCAACAACCTAACAAACTATAGCTTGCTTTTGGCCAATGGGATTTAATGTAGGCTTACCATAAAAGTGAATATTAAATATATATTAAATAATTCCAAGAAGTGATATCTATGCCTACGCTAAGTTTGAAAAGAAACAACCAAAAATAAAAACTCCAAGCTAGAGATTTTTTTAGTAATGCCAATTACCTCTCACTTTTTTTATGCCCTGAAAATCCAATCCATTTCTTTAAAAATTGAGAAATAGAAGTGAAAACATTAGATATGTATGTATTGGTGTGTCTACTTCAGACATAGTATTAATATTTTCAACTATGATTTCTTAACCAAGCTATAACTAATTGAAATAATTTTCCATTTCACAAATTAAAGATTGCCTCTCCCATTGGCTCATTAATAATGGTCATATAGCTGACAGAATAACAACCATTAAAGTGTTTCAGTTCTTTTGACTCTATTGAGCGATACAATAATGAAAAATTCTCAACTATTTCTTGATATGCATATATATAGTCAACAATTTTTTGCTCCATGCCCCTTTACAAGACACTATGCTAGGCATTAAGTGGGACAGATTGATACATAAGACATAACCCTTTTACTCAAAGTATTAACAGTATTAGCAATAACATGGAGAAAATTAGTCATAGAAATGTTGTACATTAGGATAAATGTGATACGGGTACGCATGAAGGCCTGTGACAGCTCAGAGTAATGTTTCTTCTGGCTATCAGGGCAAGCTTTATAGAGGGAATCTTGAAGGATGTTTAGCAGCAGGAAGGAGAAAGAAAAAGATACTCCAAAGAAAGGTAATATCATGAGCATGAGTGGCATTTCATGTAATGGTGTGAAATTGAGTGTACTTGGAACTTAGCATGGGTGAAGGAAGTGGTGGATTATGAAACTGTGCACAGGGGTTAGAAGGAATTTGGACTTTATGATGACGTCAATGGCAAGTCTGCTCATTGCTACAGGGGGGCAAGGACATCTCTGTCTCTGGGAGAGAGAGTTCTTTCCCATACAGACTCCTGGACTAGCACTGCTAAGGAAATAGTATGCTGAGAGAGTATTCGAAAACATACAGAAATTTGAATAAGATGATTTCTAGGGTCTGTTAATTTTTTATTCATTCATGCATCCATTACACACATATAAGTAAGACACAGTGGTGAGAGACAGACCCAATTCCTCCCCTTAATGAACTTACGTTCTAGTGGAGATTGGAGAAGAAGACAAATACTAGGAAACACACAAATAAACAGGATAATTTCAAGTCGTGGTACATGCTAATAAGAAAATAAATATAATAGGATGATGGGACAGATAGTAACTGGGGAGAGGTTACTTTAGAAAGTTTTAATTGGGAAAAGGTTTTACTAAGCTGGAGTCTGAAGGATGATAAGGGGTCATGCGTGTACAGATTTTGTGGAAGGGAAAATAGCAAGTGTACATAGAGGCCTCAATATGGGGAAATAGTGTGAATGTTCTACAGACTGAAAGGGCACCGGTATGGCTGCAGCATGATGAGCAAGGGGATAGATGGGACCGGAGTAAATCATGGGCAGGCAGGGGCCAGACCACATTGAATGAGCCTTGTAGGCCATGCTATGGGGTTGTAATTGATTCATAAAATTGGCACTAAGGGCATTAAGCTAGTTAGTGAAATAATCTGATTTATATTTTAACACAGTCTCTCTGGATGATGTTGAGATTGGATTGGAGGGGAAAAGAGTAAAGGAAGGGAGATCACATATAGGCTTATGAATGTAGTTCTGGCAAAAGACGATGATGGTTTGTTTGGATTCAGGTGTGACAACAGAGGTGGAGAGAAGTGGGTGTGTTAGAACTGTCATTACTTGTAATAGGTTTGGGAGCATAAGAGAAAGGGAGGACTCGAAGGTGGCTCCTAGGTTTTTGATTTGAACAACTAGGTTAATGATACTACATTTTTCTTTTCTTTTTTTTTTTTTTTGATGTAAGAAGAACTGGTAGGGGCCTGTTTGTGAGGTTGAGGTGGAGTGATGGTGGGGAAAGCCATTAATTTTGTTTTGGACACAATAATTTTGAGATCTCTATTACATATCTCAGTGTCAGGTAAATAGTTGGGTGTATCCCGAGGGACAGAGAGGTCAGAAGTGAAGGTATAAATCGGGTGGTCATCAGCATGTATTTAAAGCCATCAGACTTGATGAAAACATATAGGAAGAGAGTATAGATATAGAATGGAAGTCCCATAGTCTAGAGCACGTTATCATTTAGCAGACAGTAGAGGAGGAGAGATTTTGTGGGTTGAGTTGTGTCCTACCAAAATTAATACCTTGAATTCCTAACCCCTAGAACATCAGAATGTGAACTTATTTGAAAATAGCATCATTGTAGATGTATTAATAATCAGTCAAGTTAAGATGAGGTTATACTGGAGTAGAATGGACCTTAATCCAATATGACTGGTGTCCTTATAAAAAGGATGAATTTGAGCTGGGAGTGGAGGTAGGCACATGTATATGTTTTTTGTTTTTTGTTTTTTTTTTTTGAGGCAGAGTCTCACTGTGTTGCCCAGGCTAGAGTGCCGTGGCGTCATCCTAGCTCACAGCAACCTCAAACTCCTGGGCTCAAGTGATCCTCCTGCCTCAGCCTCCCGAGTAGCTGGGACTACAGGCATGCGCCACCATGCTCGGCTAATATTTTCTATATATTTTTAGTTGTCCAATTAATTTCTTTCTAATTTTAGTAGAGATGGGGTCTCGCTTTTGCTCAGGCTGGTTTCGAACTCCTGAGCTCAAACAATCCGCCCGCCTCGGCCTCCCAGAAAGCTAGGATTACAGGCGTGAGCCACTGCGCCCGGCCGACATGTATATGTTTTGACATCTTGAATCAATATATATTCCTTTTCTGTGGATTAATGTTGATTCCATCATCATACCATGTTTGTGCTCATGGAGCACAAATACCTCCCAGCCACCAGGGTCTAATCAGTGACAAATCCCCTTGGACATTTCTTCTGAACTATGCTTGTTTCAATTAACACCACCTATGGCAATTCCCAATAAATGTAGCTTTTATCTATTGATTTAACAAATAATTTGTTAATTATTTACTATATATGTATCACAGTTGGTGATACATAAAAATATAACATGGCGTCTCTATTCTCAATACGTTTATGATCTACTTGGGGAGAAGAAGCAGCCAATGAGGAAAGTTCGATAGCAATACATGGATTAAGTAACACGAAGTCTTTATTGACTAGGGCTATTTCAGTTGCAAGTGAAGAAACCTGGCTTACATCATATTAAGTTAAAAAACAGTGTTATATGATGTATTCTAGTGTCCTTAATAGTGCTTGACACACAGTAGGCCTTCAACAAATATTTTTTGAATGAGTGCATGAGGGAATTTATTGTCTCATGTAACTGAAATGTTCAGGGGAAGTTTAGGTTCAGGCATAGCTATATCCAGAGATCCAGTTGATGTCCGTAGGCAATTGATTCCCCTCTATTTTTAGCTTTGCTTTCTCCTGAATTAGCCTTGCTTTCAGTAGGTTCTCTCTATGTGGTAGCTTTGAAATAGCTTCTTTTGAAATAGCTTGTTTTTAAATAAAGTACACTTTCCCCCGCAATAGTTTTAGCAAAAGTCCTGGGGCTGACAACACTCATTGTGTTGCCTTGGGTCATGTGTCCACTCCTGAACCAGTCTTGGTGACCAGGGAGATGGAATATGTGATTGGTCAGACCTGGGTCATGTGTCCACTCTGGAGCTGAGGGATGTCACCAACTTCTCAGCTACATGGACCAAGAATTTGAAAGGACTTTTTTCCCAGAGAAAAATCAGGTAGGTGTTGCTACCAGAAGAAGGGATAAGGGATATACTACACATGTTCCCTCTCCTATAAGGCCCTAGTATAAAGAGGCAACATAAGACAGTAAATAATTCCACATGATTATATCAGGTAATGACAGCTGTCATTTCAGAGGGTTTGAAGTGGTCAAAGCAAACTTCAAACTTGACAAGATTGGAATTTAGTCAATCTTGAGGAATGAGCAGGAATTGACTTGAAAAAGAAAAGGAATTCTAGAGGTGGCTGGGACTAGAGTACATGCAATGGACCAGGGTGACCTGAGTGGATGGTTGATGAAGAGAGAGAGAGGGATTGAAAAAGCCAGAATATAAGGATTGCCTTGATAGGCTACCCTGAGCTACAACAGCTGCAAGCAAACTTTTGACAAAATGTGGTCTAATCTCCACCCTTACCTCTGATGCCTGGATAGCCCTTCTGGTTCTAACTAGCCTTTGCCTCTGGAGTTCTGGAAACACCTATTCCTGACCCCAGTACCTACTCTGTGATTCTACTTCCTAGTTGCTGAAAAAGTCTGATGCCCATTTATGCCCATGTGTGACCAACACAGTTCACCACTTGCAGTTAATGATTGTGCCAAGTCTTTTCAGCCTAGGACGAGGGAAGTATGCTGCAGACATTTCCTCATTTTCAGGGTAAACCAATGGGAGAGCGTGCTGCAACGTGTCAAACAGAAGCAAAATTCCTCCCAATCAGAAAATCAAGTGCAGCATAAGCAAGTAGCAGCTTAGAAGGAAATCAAAGCTCCTTTGTGTAAGGCACACCCCTACTAGGTACCCCACTTTGCCTCTGTGAGTCTGTAGGGCGACCCAATGATTCTCCTGGGGGACTGGCCCTATCATCCGTGTACATGTAGACAAGGGAGTTTCCCTGAAGGAAGGGAGTCCGGGTTGCTGCTTGTGTAATAGCTAATATGTATTGAATGCTTATTATGAGCCAGGTTTGGTTTTAGCTATATTATTACGTATTAATTAATTTCATTTTCATGCCAACACTGGGAGGTAGATGCTATTATTTATCCCTACTTACCAACAAGGAAACTAGTTGGTAAAACAAAGGGATAAATAAGCAAAGGGAAGTTAAGTAACATGCCCTAGTTCTAGCTACTGAGAAGAAGATCTCGGATTCAAATTCAGGTGATCTGACTCCAGAGTTTGTGCTCCCAGCCGTTACTTTATGCTGCATCTAACTCTGCTACTTTAACTGACAATGACTGGAAAGGCAAATAAGCTCAGTTCATTATCAGAAAGGACTTACTGCTTCTTATAACTAGTCAGGAATAGATTCAGAGTCCAGAGGCTGCTGCTAATGTATCTTTTCTGTTTTATGCGCATTACTTCGCAGTCAGGCTCAGTTTGCCTTTTATAGACACCAGGAAGTCCCCTTTTTCTTGCTCTCCAACCCTCCATCCTTTTCCAACAAGGGCTCTGGCCTTCTGCACCTGCATGTAAAAACATGTCCTGACAAGACCCAATCTCCCTGAAGTCTCACAATTTTTAGATCAGTGTACCTAAAGACCATCAGACCTCTGTGGCTACTATCAACTCTCCCAGGATAACTTTGATGCATTATTACTAAATATTACTTTTATTACTAAAAGACCCTTTTCACACCAGGGGAGGAGTTGAGGAGAAACAATGGAAATGAGGGGGAGAGAAGATGGGATCTTGCCCTGCTAGGATGTGATAAAGAGGCTATGTGATACGGTAGAGCAATGGGTTCTATATCTTCAAGACGAGAATCCCAGGCTGGGATATTATGAGAATTTCCTGTGGGAAATTCCATAAACTTTCAGAGAGGCTTGGAAACAGAAAACAGAGTATGCACTCTGAGATCCATGTCCTGATGTTGGAATCCCTGATTTTCCCTCTTATAAACACTGTCAGAATGGACCAGGCTGCCCTTCAAACTGTCGTTTGGATTAGGGGTCAGAGGTGCAGCTGTGTCTTCATGTGACTGATTACACGCATGTCTCTGGAATTTGGGTAGGTCTACCCAAACTAGATGGTCTAAGAATGTGCTAATGGGTTGTTTTCCAAGTGAGGTACTATCTACACCAGTTCACAGAGATTGCTGGGAAAATAAAATATATACCTGGAGCTGTTGGCTAGTCTACTAGCTTGCTGTAAGGACGCTTTGCTTGAGAATGAGGTCCATACAGAGGAGAGCAGGATCAAATACTAGAGAGGGTGCCACAGAGTTCTGAAGTCATTATTTGAGCCTCTAGAAGCAACTGCACCTGAAGCCACAACCCCTGGTCTTTTTTATTTTTGAGCCAATACATTCCGTTGTTTTGCTTAGGCCACTTTGAATTGAATTTCTGTCACTTGCAACCCAAACAATTATGACTAATGTATTAAATAAACATTTTACATGTTATCTCCTGTGACTTAGAAATTATTATCTCCATTTTACAGGTGAGGAAATGGAGATTTGAGGGTCCAGGTGATTTGCAATGGAAAAGCTAGGATTTGACACAAGGTTGATCTTGAACCTGAAGAAGAATATGCTTTACCAAAAAACCTTTAAAAATGTTTTGAGGTTTGGTTTCTCCAAGAAACAAAAGCACCTATGACTCAAAGTCTCCTTTAGAGATACTACCTTCCTGCTGCTTAGTTCCAGAATTTAGTCAGTGAATTGTCGGGCTGACATGAGTTGTTGTTTATACAGTCTGTGAACTTGCAGTTTATGGTATTTTGTAATTTTGTTTTCCCTGCCATTTTGCTAATGCAGCTTTGTGAGCAAACATTGCCGGTGATTTAAATCCACCACAGTAATGAAACGCGCGCACATACGCATGCACACACGCTTCTTCGGAAGAGTCCACAGCTCTCTGATTAATCACATGTGTAAAGTACAGTGTTTACAGGAAATCAGCAGGTGGCAATTAGCATCTTGGAAATTATCTGAGAAACACAACTGGAGCTGCCACTTCAGGATGGAAATGTGGCAACAACCAGCAAAGTGGCAAACCCCCTCTGAGCTGGAAATGAGTGGGGCTGGGAGCAGGGCTGCTAGGCACACAACAGCTGGTACAGGCAGCCCGGTGTGGATTGCAGACTGCTTGCTAGCCTCTTCGTTTTCCTCTCAACACTCAAGAAGCAATCCTTGGGTAGAGACATGAAATAGTTGCCTGACAGCAAACATCTTAGAACAACCTTTAAAAAATACTCAGACCTCAGTCTAGGCATAGACAGACATTGGCTCTAATGTACCAGTTGTTAAAATATTGAACGGTTTCTATACTGGTTGGTAAACAGCCGCTCTCTTGAGCCTTCTGAGTGGCACCCCACTGCTACTCTTCCTTGGGAATCCGTCACTCTTCAGTATCCGGTGATCACAACATTAAAGCCTCAATCTTGCTCCAGTGCTAAGTCCAGGATCTATTTTGCTTGATTGGTGCCTGTGCTATCTAGTTGCTAAAGATCTGGAATATCACCTCTCAGGAGTTTCAGTGATCCCTGTAGAAAGCACAAACATGAGGCTGGGCATACCGGAAAAGCAAGAAGAGGAAACAGTACATAGTCCATTTTTTGACTTGAGATATTCTTCATCAATAATTGAAAAAAAACAATATTAGGTATATGTATATCTATATATTTATATAATCTATATCTACCTTTATATCTATATCTTTTTTTGATTTTTCTTTTAGAGACAGGGTCTTGCTCTCTCTCTGAAAGAGACAGGTTGGAGTACGATGGTGAGATCACAACTTGCTGCAGCCTAAAACTCCTGGCCTCAAGCCATCCTCCCACCTCAGCCTCCCAAGTAGCTAGGACTGCAGGTGTGTGCCACCACACCCAACTAATTTTTGAAAAAAAATTTTTTTTTATAGAGACAGGGTCTTACTATGTTGCTCAGGCTGGTCTTGAACTCCTGGGCTCATGTGATCTTCCCCCATCAGCTACCAAAGTGCTGTGATTACAGGAGTGAGCCACCGTGCCCAGCCTATTTATATCTATATCTATGTCATCTTCTGTGTATGAAGTGGCAGTATAGCCCTGAATTCCAGCCTCTGCTCTACCATTTGCTAGCAGTGTGACCTAGCAATGAATACTAGTGTGAACCATTGGTTCTCAGCCCTGGCTATACATTAGAGTCACCTCTGGGAACTTTTACAAAATACAGATGCTTAGAGACCACCCATAGAGATTCTGATCCAGTAGATTTGGGATGAAACCCAATCATCAGATTTTTTTTTTTTTAAATAAAAGCTCCCAAGATGACCTTAACATGCCATTGAGAGCCACTAACTTAAATTTTCTAAATTTCAGTTTCCCATGTAATGAGTACCAGTGCCCATCTGGTGGGATTAAATGAGATAACATGCATAAGGCTTTTAGCATAGATTATGGGACACAACCTTGTAAATGTTAGTTCTATTAATAATTAGTATTCATTATTTTTAAAAGCAGTCTTATTTTCTTTTAATCACGTGGGTAACATATATTTAACCTAGTTATTAATAATTCTAACAACATAGAGTAAAAAGTGATGAAAAGTATCCCCACTCCCTCATGTGCACAGAGGTAAACACTAAGTTCCCATGTGTATCCTTCCAGAAATTTACCTTTGCCTTTATTTACAAAAATGTGCATATTCACTTGTCTTTAATAATATAAATAAGACTGTTGATGCTGCTCAATGCCTTTCTTCTTTCTACTTAACAATAGGTCTATATAGCTTGGAGATCTCTCCATGTCAGTAAATACAAGTTTACCTTGTTATTTGAACTACTGCATCTATTATAAGAATAAAGGATGCACCGTAACTAATTTAACCCCTCCCCATATTAGTGGGCATTTTAGAGAGTTTCCGAATTTTCACTCTTCCAAACAAATCTGCAATGAATGCTTTCGTACATACATCTTTGTGCACATGAGTGAGTTTTTCTTTAGGTTATTCCTAAAATTCATATCTCTGGGTCAAATGTTATTGCATATAAAAATGATGTTAAATTCTAATTGCTCTTCAAAAAATCTGTGCCAATTAACATGAACGATGATGAATGAGAGTACTCGTTTTCCATTCCTTTTATTTCCCACAGACTCACTGTTTGCTTTAGATGTATCTTTTATAGACCATAGCCCTGGATAACAGGACTTAGAAACAACACACGAATAGACAGAGAGTCTCTGTCTTTTGCATGTCCCTGATGACTAATGATGTTGATCACCTTTTCACGCACTTGTTGGCAAATGAAATTTCTGTTCAAGTGTTTTGCCCTTTAAAAAAATGAAGCTTTGTGCCTTTTGTATTTTGGTTTATGATCCACTTAAAATTAATTTTTGTATATGGAGTAAAGTAGAGGTGGAGGTTCTTTTATATTTTTCCCCCCTGTTTGGGTATTGAATTGTTCCAGCATCATTTGCTAAAAATTCTTCTCTTTTTGCATTGCATTGACTTGACACCTTTGTTAAAAATAAGTGGATTGAATATGTGTGGGTCTATTCCTGTACTCTGTTCTGTTCCATTGATCTATTTGTCTATCTTTACTTTGAGTCTTTGTCTTTTAATTGGAGTTTATTGATGTAGTTTGTTGACTCCTTCTATGTATCCTAATTTCTTTAATCAGGCCACATCTTTCTCAGTAACAGCAAGGGATAAGAAAAGCAAACAAGGCAGCGAGCCGTCCGAGTGCTAGTAAGCTAATTCACAAAGCTGTCAGAAAGAGCCCTGCTTTTCCTCGTGCTGGTGTTTCCTTCCACTGATCAATGGTCATCAGGTCAAAGAGTAAGGCAACATGGATTGAATCAACATTTTCTAGCTAAGTTATGACCACGTCTGGGAAAGATAAAAATAGGGCTGCTATAGTCAAGAATTTCCTGAGCTCCAAGCTTCAGCCTGATCCCTTGAATTTATATCCCTTGAATTTATACCCCAAAGCCCATCCCTCACTCTTATCCACTATTCAAACCTGCCCTTCCAAACTACTCCCCAGACCTTCTGCCAAGGTAGAATTGGCTAGACCATATGATGGTCTGCCTGTAATTACTGTTCACTCTGCTCACTTCATTTGCATGAGACTTTGCTAATTACAACATCACTATCAAGAGGAGACCTTTTGTACTAGTTTGCTAGGGCTACCATACAAACTACCATAGATTGGATGGCTCAAACAACAGAAATTTGGTTTTTCACAATTCTAGAGGCTAGAAGCCCGAGATCAAGGAGTCGGCAGGGTTGGTTCCTTCTGAGGTCTCTCTCCTTGACTTGTAGGTGGCTGTCTTTTCCCTGTGTCTTCGCAGGGTCTTCCCCCAGGGCACATCTGTGTCCAAATGTCCTCTTCTCAGAAGGGCACCATTTATATTGCATTAGGGGGGCCCCTAATGACCTCATTTTAACTTATTTATCTCTTCAAAGACCTTATCTTTAAATACAGTCACATTCTGAGGTACCAGGGGTAGGGCTTGAATGTGTGAACTTTTGGGGGTCACAACTGACCTTGGCCCTATTGAGTCACAGCCGGACTCCCCGCGGTACCTGGCTGGACTTCAACTATGGTGTGGGCTCACCTCACTCCTGTGGTCCCAGAATATACAACTCCCTGCTCTCTCTTCTTCTCCTCAAGTCTTGTTCTCCCAGGTCCTCCCTGAATTCACAACTTAATTTTATTGCTATTAACATGACATGCAGAATATATCCAAACCTTTTACCAAACCCTTTGTAAATCTGTTTCTTAAAATGAGTATGTTTCTTTCCTTCAATACAATAGATTTACCTCCTGATCAATTTGCCTCCTGAGAGTTCTGTATTGTTTTTTCGCTATGATGTTTTCTGTTTTCCGCGCTTGCTTGTGCTCCGCCTCGCTCCCTCATCCTCCTGCAGACTGTTGCACTGATTGAATTTCTTTGGTTCATTTTTTCCATATTGGGTTTTAGAAATTATAGAGCCTATTCCATTCTTCAGTGGTTGCCTAATATTTTAACACATTAAAAAATCATTATTAAATTAAAGCACAAATATATATTTAAAAAAAAACCAACAAAACTAAGCATCACAGAAAAAGCAAGTCTTTCAGACTTCTCACCTCTTGTT